>NW_023416315.1:74475837-75075837 GCF_014108235.1 Myotis myotis
CGGGATCAATTAGAGAATTATCTATTTATGAACTGCCTGGTTTCAATAAAAAGAGCTGGTAACAATTATGAACTGTTGTCTTGACAACTAGGAAGAACTGATTGGATCATTTTATCGTTAGGGTGGCTGATGATTTCAAATAGGAAAAGCAAAAACTACCAGCAAACAGTAATGAACTTAGGTTAGTGGAGAGAAAAGAGAAAAAAAGGTGTGTGTGTGTGTGTGTGTGTGTCCCCATCTATCTTAGGGGCATTTCTGTACGTGGGTGTAATTTTGTGTATAAGGATGCATGAATGCAGGAGTTCTAGCAAAAAGAGTTTTCACGGAAAAGGAGCGTGCAGATTTCTTGGCAAAATGCCAGAGTTGCTATTGTAAATTTCCTAGTAGGTTTCAATGTCAACCTAAACTCATATTTGAACCTGGAATCAGGGCAAAAGCATTATCGCTCTGTCACTTTGTTGCCAGAAGTGGAATTTTTTTGTTAATATTTTACTGTTACATCTGACAGGATTTCACATTTTCTGAAGCCCGCCTTTAGTACATTGAACTGCAAGACAGAGAAATTAATACCCTGAGTGACTGTATTTTAATTAAGCAATTTCATGCAAATTACAAATTTTAGATTGCCAAATAATATATTGCACAAAAATTGTAGGCTGGCTGATCTGATATGCATGGAGTATTACTCTTTCAGGCACTGTGCATACATGGGAAAATGAACAAAAATGCTAATTTCCAATCTACTATGCAAACGGTAAAAGATGCCTATTTAGATACATAGGCCTTTCTTAGAAAGAGTAAACAGTTCTTTAATTTAATATAGCTGACACTTGAAGATGTGTTTTTCTCTTTTACAGAGATAATTTTTACATTGAACAAGTAAATGAGAATTCAAGTAGAAAGCATCTTGTTAATGGCGACTAATAAAAACTAATATTGCATGCAGTATAATGATATTAAACCTTGTAACTGGTACATAAAGCAAGATCATTCCTATTGTGACTTTGTCAATGAACACCAAATATAGTTGCATGTTAAATACATACTTTTCAACAGAATAAAATATTAACCCTTTCACCAAAAGACAAAGCTTCCCTGTGGGATTTTATCTTAAAGTGAAAATATAAAGAAACTGCACATTTTTTTAATTCAACCCTAAAAATTTTAGCTAATTTTTAGCTTCTCTAACAGACATACAAGGTAAGAAAAATCAGGAAACTCCTTGTTAAAGATGTAAAAACTTATAGAATATACATGGTTTCCAACATTCAGAGCTTAGAGACCTAGGCTGTATAAATGGACTTTAATAAAAGAATCTCTTGTTTCTGTCTTAATATTTTTATGTGGGAACACAAGGAGAGGGAAGATGTTATGCTTCTCTTTTACACATGGCTCCTTGTAGTGTTCTCCAGATGTACCTCATCTCTCGTAAAGATATATTCTTATTCATAAAAACATAGTTTGATACTCCATGAATAAAAAGCAATACACAGTTGCCAAAGCAAACCTGCCCTCAAGAATTGGGGAAAAGTTCAGCAAATAATTCCAGGAGATCAGTAACAAAGCTTACAGGATGATTTCTCAGTTTTGGGGAATGCATACTCATGCATGTTGAGGTTCATCTAGGAAATATATTAATTTTAGTATTTACCCAAAAGAATCTTCTAAATAATTGCAACTCCAAAGAGTTTTACTATATCCTTGAGTTTCTTGTTTCTTTTTCCAAACATATATCCAAAAACCTGAGATAAAATTAATAAAATAATGTATTTAATAACTCTAGTTGTTTTTGCAGTGAAATCACTATTTCTGGTCTTATCCACACAGGGCCTCAGAATCTTCTTTCATAATCAGGGAGAGTCTATTTTGACAAGATCAATCTCTTGTTATGTCTGTGGTGGTTTTGTAACTTGGGCCTTTATAAATGTTCTGTTTATGTAAGTTTCATATGAATAAATGATCTCTAACCACTAAATTAGCACAGTATGGATTTGAACTTATAGTTAACTTATGTACACCACATTAGTTGAACCATGTTCCTGAAATAATACTAATGCTCTCCTTACTAGAAAATGGGTTACATCTTTCAGCTTATTCTTTTTTTTTTTTTAAATATATTTTATTGATTTTTCACAGAGAGGAAGGGAGAGAGATAGAGAGAGTTAGAAACATCGATGAGAGAGAAACATCGATCAGCTGCCTCTTGCACATCCCCCACCGGGGATGTGCCCGCAACCCAGGTACATGCCCTTGACCGGAATCGAACCCGGGACCTCTCAGTCCGCAGGCTGACGCTCTATCCACTGAGCCAAACCAGTTTCGGCAAAACTTATTCTTATGTGCGTGTTATGTACATATGCTGCACACCAGTTCAGCTATGTTCATGAAATAATTACTAATGTTCTTCTACCTAAAGAATTCAGGACAACTTTTGGCTTTGTCTTTGTCTGGCCATGTACACACCTACAGGGCAGGGGATGTGGTCAGACACAGCTAAACTACTAGAACTGAGGCTGGGGGTGGTGGATCACATGATACTTGTTGCATCACAGGCGGTGCTGCAGGTTACACACATGGGCAGTTGTTTTTAACTTTTCATTTGAAATAACAGATTCACTGGAAAGTTGTTAAAAAATATATAGGGAGGTCAGGTGTAGCCTATTACCCCTCCACCCAATGTTAGCATCTTGTCTAATTGTAGTACAATATCAACACCATAAAATGACATTGGTACAACCCTAGAGTTTATTGAGATTTCACCAGTCATGCATACACTCATTTATGTGTGTGTGTTCAGTCCTAATCAATTTTATCACATGTGTAATTTTGTGTAACTACCACCATAACAAAAATGTAGGACTGTTCTGGCACCATAGGTTCCTGTATGCAACGCTTTTCTGTCTTCTCTCACTCCCTGAAACTTCTGCCCTCTCATGTCTACACCCCTCAGTCTCTAATCTCCGATAACTACTAATCTGCTTTCCATCTCTATAATTACATTATTTCAAGAATATTATGTAAACATAATCCCAGAGAATGGCACCATTTGAGATTGCCTTTTTTCACTCAGCATAATTCTCTAGAGATTCACCGGGGTTGTCTTATCTATTATCTATCTATCTATCTATCTATCTATCTATCTATCTATCTAATCATTAGCTTGTTTCTGTTTACTCCATGTTGTGGATACATCAAAGTTGTTTAACCTTATACTCAGTGAAGGACATTTGAAATTTTCTCAGTTTTTAAAGTGTTATAAACATTCCTATACATATTTTCGCCAGCACATGCGTTTTAATTTTTATAGGATAAATGCCTAAGAATTTTCATTATATGGTAAAGACATTTTAAGTTATATAAAAATTGCCAAACTATTTACCAGAGTGACTATATCATTAACATTCCCACCAGCAACATAGGAATAATTAACATTTATTTAAAAATTTGTACACGTACATATCTATTTTAGGTTACTTTATGTCATCTATCCACTTAAAATATGATATATAGTTTCCTTTAAAAAATAAAAAGGAGCTGTCTAAGAATAATACAAACAATATTATAGTTTTGGATTTTTTTTTTGATATGGCAAAACAATGCAGTTGGTATAGGTAGAAAGGAAGTTTGGGAAACTGGAATAGTGGTATGAATATTAGGTAGCTCTGATTTCAGGTCATGTTCCATCACTAACTTGCTCTGATTCAATTTTTGGGGGCATTATTTTACTTATGTTAATAACCACCTAGGTATCAAATAGTAACTAATAACAATATGGTTGAGAGAATAACTGAGAAAATACACGTAAAATACTTAGCTAATGCCCAGAACATTGTAAATCTCTTAGCTATTGCTACAAAGAGAGTCACTGTTCAGGCTAAGTAGACATGAGGTCATAGTAGGCATAGATGCTAGAATGATCATAATATGTGCATGGAACTAAAAAGAAAAGTTTAGTGGTGCTAAGATATAAACCTGAGAGGGAACACACTGCTTAGTATGTAGGAATTAACAAACAAGAATAAGCTTATCCCTGGTATGGAAATACCCTCTCCGATTTATTCTTCACAAAGAATTATGCCTACGCTCATATTCACAAAGAATTATGTACTGGTTCATAGAATAGATTTAAAGGAAGTCTTCAACATCACAAAATGAAACCTAACCCTTTATGATGTGAAGTTTGCTATTCCATTTTTTGTTTCATTAGTTTTCAGCTATAGTCTCCCCTTTTGACTCCAAAAACTCAAAAGCAGGCTTTTGGGACAATTGAGAGGAGGGGACTTGGACTAATAGGGAAAGTAGGCTTCAGGAGGGCATCTTAACCACTTCTGAATGGTGTCACTTCAGCAAATTACTTAATCTCTAACCTGTTATATCCTCTTATGTAAAATAGACAATAATGTCTTCTCTAAGGGATCGCCCTGAGGATTAAGTGAGATAATATGTTTAAGATTCTTGACACACAGTTAGAACCCACTAAATTGTAGCTATTTTTATTTTGGAGAGTTGAAAATGTTTCTTCATACTTAGCCTGTGATAAAATCAAACACTTGTGAGTAGAACTGAACTTGCTGATCTCAACTGAAGCCTCTTTTTGCAGGCATTCCAAAATGGAGTTTATTAAAAGACTTTTTAGCTGAATAGTTTGAGGTTGTGGGGGGTTAGGGAGGGTCCTGTGTGCCTGCTTGGGTAATTTTTTGTTCATTTCAAACACTCAATACTCGCTCATTCACTCACTTGTTCAATAAATAATAACAATAGCTTAAAACCTAAGGAGTAAAATCTTCAACATGTCATAGTTCACCAAAAGTGTTCTACTCAGCTACGGATGGTTTCTATTTAATCACCTGAGTTAATTTCTTGATACTGAAGGGAGCATTCAGCAGTTGTGGTTGGACACACAATAAAAGAGAAGGCTACAGGATAAGAGACTCATCCTGTGGCCTTCTCAGACTTATTCATAGAGAGACTGGGGGAAATATTTTCATTAGTTTTCCTACTCATACCCCTCAAAGAAATAGGGAGGGTTGATGATAGTGGTACTTGTTTGGCCCATCACGTCGATCATAAAGAATCTCAGTCTGCCATTTCAATTTTGAGAGACTTTATAATTGTGGTAGGAAAGATGCTTAAAGGAAGCTCAGTAAGATAACGGCATCTCTCTTAACCCTGTAAAAAGACTATATCCCTCCTCCATGTAATTGGTAGGGAAATTTAGTGACCACATAGCAGAATTAGAGAAGAAAAATGGTCTAAAAAATAAACAGAGATTATCATCAGGAATATTTAAGAAGGGATATTAGAAGTTGTTAGAGAATATTTGGCTTTGCAGCATTCAAAAACTTATTTAAGAGAGTAATTATGGTTAAGATACTATGCACTATAGGTTTAATAGAGAATAACTTTGTAATTGTAATATTACCATATATTTCTTACTACATAATTAAATAAACAACAGCATTCAGGAAAGACTTGAATTTTTACAATAAAACTCTCTAAAATGTACCTTGGCATTATTAAAACACTGAGTTTTTATTTTACTTTAAAGATTTAACTGGATGATGCACTAGAGTGAATGCTTTTTATGATTTTTAAAATGACTTTTTGCAACATTAGCTTTTATAATGTGAGACATAATTAGGACAATGAAAACAAGAAGTGTTATATATCCCACCAGGTTATAGTGCTTACTGTCCCTCCTTTGCTCCCCTTGTTCCCCTACCATCCCACTTTTGTTTTGCTTTTTATTGGCCACATATTAATTTTTTTTTGGGGGGGGATCTTTCTAAATAGATAATTTTTATCTATTTAGAGTCAACATTCAAAAACATATCCCTTCTCTTCCCAATAAAACTGAACTGCCTTGTTTTCAAGGATCTATAATTTAATTGGACTCATATAGAATTACTAGAGGCCTGGTGCACAAAATTTATGCGGGGGTCCCCTCAGCACAGCCTGCACCCTCTCCAACCCAGGACCCCTTGGGGAATGTCCAACGTCCGACTGCCAGTTTAGGCCCAATCCCAGCGATTGGGCCTAAACTAGCAGTCAGGCATCCCTCTCACAATCCTGGACTGCTGGCTCTTAATCACTCACCTGCCTGCCTGCCTGGTCACCCCTTACCACCCCTTGCCAGCCTGATTGCCCCTCACTGCCTCTGCATGCCGGCCTGATCACCCCTAAATACCCTCCCGGCCAGCCTGGTCACCCCCAACTGCCCCCCCACACACACACTGGCCTGGTCACCCCACGCAGCCTGTTTGTTCAGTCATTTGGTCGTCCCTCACTAATTCCCCTGCCGGCCTGGTTGCCCCATGCAGCCTGTTTGTTCATTCGTTTGGTTGTTCCTCATTAACCCTCCTGCTGGCCTGGTCGTAGGCAGCCATCTTGTGAGGGTGTGAAGGTTAATTTGCATGTTACCTCTTCATTATATAGGATCATTTCTACTAGAAGAGTATTAATTTCTTAGAAAGTTTTTTTTTAAATCAAATTTTGGAAAGTATACTTTACAGAATTAGAATGCTGTACTTGGAGACAGAAAACCAATGTTTTAGCCTCAACTGTGCCACTTAAAATGCGTGCGGACATGGGCAAATCCCTCACTTGTGTCAACACCCAATCCCCTCCTCTGTAAAATGAGTATGGTAATCTTGATCACTTAGCATGGTTGCCATGAGGATTAAATGAGAAAGTGGAGACAAAAGTGATTTTAAAACTATGCATTTTTATAAAACTATAAATATTTATATTTGTGCAAAAATTATTTATTTTTAACATCAAAATTAATCTTGAAAGAATTGATCTCTACTGACTTATGTTTATATAAATTGTAAATACAAAATTTTAATATAAACATACAATTTATATTTTTTACAAACACATTATTTCAAGAACCAATACTCCAGATTGTGAGAAAAAATTATAGTATATTCTTCATTGTTTAAGTAAGACTATGACAATTTTTATAAACATATAAAATATATTATTATCTATATATATATATATATATATATATATATATATATATATATATATAAGCCTCAGCAACCGTTTGACAATTCAACTGGTAGCTGTGATGCACACTGACCACAAGGGGAAGATGCACAATGCACAGGAATGGAAACATGGAACAGACTGATGAATCTCAGAGGGAAGGGGGTAGGAGAGAGGATGGGAAGAGATTAACCAAAGATCTTATATGCATACTAGAGGCCCAGTGCACTGATTCGTGCACCGGTGGGGTCCCTTAGCCTCGCCTCCGGGGATCAGGCTGAAACCAGCTCTCCAACATCCCCCGAGGGGTCCTGGATTGTGAGAGGGCTCAGGCCAGGCCAAGGGACCCTACGGGTGCACAAATCCTTGCTTCGGGCCTCTAGTGAAGTATAAAATACTGGGTTATGTAGACAGTTAATAGTATAACATTTGTTGACTTTTATTATATGAAAATATATTGTGCATTCAAGGTTTCTCTTCAAATAATTAAGAATTTCAAAAGTTATAAGGAATATTTTTAAATATTTAGAGGACTGAGTGTAATATTATTTATCCAAATGCCATTCATGAGTAAAGGAAACAAAATACATTGCCCAATATTCAAGTAATTAGTAAATATTACAGCCAAGCTTAATTAGGATTGAATGCAAAAAGTTAAATGAAATAGAAATATTAGCAAACCTAAAAATGAGGTTAGTGATGTAAGCAATTTTCAACATAAACAAAAATTGAATATATAGATTGTCTAAGTAATTGTTTCTATTTAGCGACAATATCAAATTCATGGTAAAATGACACTTGAAATAGAAGTTATAAAGTAACGATCAATATTAATAATAAACAATATCTATAACCTTTAATAACATTAGTAAAGATCTGCTGATCTGACTGTGGAAGAAGTAAAAGCTTACTAAATTTTACATCTTACGTAAAGTGGATTTCAAAGTTATTTGAATCAAATACAGAAAAATTATTTTCCAAATTAGAGAAAAATCTAAAAGTAAAGAAAACACTTCTTGAGACAAAAGAAAAAATAAAAATACACTCTATACAATTTATACTTTGAAACAAGAGCACTAAACATTCAAAGTTAAAGTATATAAACCACTCATCAATTATATTTAAAGATATTTTAAAATACGAATAAAAATAAGAGTAACTTAAGTAATGTTTGAAGTACATCATAGTAGGTAGAAAAATAAAATAGGAATCCAAGATCGTGACATAATAGGTGGAGACTAGCTGAATAGAAGTCTTACAATAAAAGGTTTGTAGAAGAAGCTGCATCAAGACTAGTAGGAAGGGTGGAAATGCAAAAAGAACTGGTCTTGCTCCCATATATGGCAGCTGAGATTCTCAGCTGTGGAGTTTCCCCCTCAGAAGCATAGAGTCTAACCAGCCGTGGGCAAACTACGGCCCGCGGGCCGGATGCGGCCCGTTTGAAATGAATAAAACTAAAAAAAAAAAAAAAAAAAAAGACCGTACCCTTTTATGTAATGATGTTTACTATGAATTATATTAGTTCACACAAACACTCCATCCATGCTTTTGTTCCGGCCCTCCGGTCCAGTTTAAGAACCCATTGTGGCCCTCGAGTCAAAAAGTTTGCCCACCCCTGACTCTCCAGCCCAGAGCATTTGGGCCAGGAAGCGGTGGCCACATAACATCCAACTGTGAAAAGCAGTTTTTGTCCAGAAATCGGCTAGAGACACAGGCGCCCTCATAAAGGGCCAATGCGTAAAATTTCATTCACAGCCACTCATCGTGAGCGCCTGGAGGAAGGGTGGAGCAAGAACAGAGTGGAGGAAAGTTGATTCTGGAAGGTCTGGGGTTTGTAGCTCTTAGAATAGAGCTGAAGAGACAGCCAACCAGATCCCTGTGCTGAGTAATTCTCACACACCATAAACACCACCTTTTTTGAGTAGAGCACTCCCCTACCAGTGGTATCAGCCTGGAGAAAAGCAACAGTCCCTCCTTCTGGATTCCATTTCACTCCACCCTGCAGTGCCTAAGCCTTGTTGAGGAATCTGTGGCCTTGGCCAAGGTGTAGAGGTTTGGACCGACTCAGGGGAAGTCAGTGACTCAGTTACGAGTTACGTGGCTTTGTGATGGGGGCCATTCCCCTTCTCCACTTCCCATGAACCTGACTGGCTATCCCGTCTCATGGGAGATCTGTTAGAAACACCCTCCAGGCTTCCAGCAGACCCACCCTCCTGGTTATGGAGATGCCACCCACCTGACTTGTAGTGGCTCCAACCTGCCAAGGTGGTACAAAATCTGAAAGGCAGCTGTGTGGCTCTAGATCAGTGATGGTGAACCTTTTGAGCTCGGCGTGTCAGCATTTTGAAAAACCCTAACTTAACTCTGGTGCCTTGTCACATATAGAAATTTTTTGATATTTGCAACCATAGTAAAACAAAGACTTATATTTTTGATATTTATTTTATATATTTAAATGCCATTTAACAAAGAAAAATCAATAAAAAAAAATGAGTGTCATGGGTTCGCCATCACTGCTCTAGGGCAAGGGCCACACACCGCACCTTTCCTGAAGCCTTGCCCGCACCTACCCCTCATGGGACAACCACTTGCCTCTACTTGGCAACTCACAGTAAACCTACCTCATGAAACTCAAGAACTGCTAGAGGCTCTTTTTTAAAATATATATATATATATATATTTATCGATTTCAGAGAGGAAGGGAGAAGGAGAGAGAGATAGAAACATCAATGATGAGAGAGAATCATTGATTGGCTGCCTCCTGCATGCCCCACACTAGGGATTGAGCCTCCACTTAGACATGTGCCCTTGGCCATAATTGAACCCAAAACCCTTCAGTCTGCAGGCTGACGCTCTACTCACTGAGCCAAACCAGCTAGGGCCAGAAGCTCTTTTAGTGACTGAACCTAACAGACAGTTGGTGGGCAGTGGCAAGGGAGGCAGATCTTGGGGGTGCATTGGGACTTTTGCTGACCTGTCCCTGGGCTGGTGCTGGTAAAACTAGCCTTGATGCACAGCATGGTCCTGTGCATATGCACCTATGCCCCGCAAAGGGAGCCACAACTGGGGATCACCTGTAGCTCCAAACAGGTTGCCAACGACCAGTCACAGGTAGTGGCTGATATCGGCCTCCACCAGAATCCCTCTCAAAAGACCCAGAACCAACACAACCAGTTGCCGGCTTTGGATAACATCAGAACAGGATGCCATAAGCTTCACACATCCAAAGGGGGATCTCAGAAGTCACCAATCCCTGCCAAGGCAGATTCTGCTGTGTATGGTCAGCACCTGCACAGGGGCTCTCAAAACGTGGTCAGGGTTGAGCCTTACAGACAGACAGCCTGAGGGTCAATCCTAGGCACAAAGATGCCCAAAACTCAGAACTCAATTACAGAACTCAATTACAACTGGAAGGCACACCTAACCTACAACAGGGGCGTTCCCTGGAGCACCCAGCTCAGGTGATAAAGAAGACTGCACCACAGGACAACTCATCTAAAAGGCAATCCCATGAAGGCTGGGAGCTCTATCAACTCTATTTAATACATAAAAACAAACACAAAGAGGGAGCCAAAATGGGAAGAAAAAATATAAGGTGTAATAAATAAAAGAATAGGTATAATCTTCAGAAGAAGAGCTAAATGGCAAGCAATTTATCAGATATAGAGTTTGAAATAATGGTTATAAGAATGCTCAACAGCATGAAAAAAAACAAAACATAAAAAAAGCATGAATCAGAATACAATTTTTGAAATATAGAACACACTGGAGCCTGGCTCGCATGGCTCAGTGGTTGAGCGATGACCTATGAACCAGGATGTCATGGTTCAATTCCAGATCAGGGCACATGCCCAGGTTGCGGGCTCGATCCCCTGTGTGGGGTATGCAAGAGGCAGGCCATCAATGATTCTCTCTTATCATTGATGGTTCTCTCTCTCTTCCTTTCTTTTCCTCTCTGAAATCAATATATATATATATATATTGATTGATATATATCTATCTATATCTATCTATCTATCTATCTATCTATCTATCTATCTATCTATATATTGATATATATATTGATCAATATATATATATATTGATATATATATACACACACACTAGAGGCCCAGTGCACAAAATTCATGCACAGGGTGGGTCCCTCAGCCTGGCCTGCACCCTCTTGCAACCCAGGAACCTCGGGGGATGTCCAACTGCCAGTTTAGATTTGATCCAGTGGGATAGGACCTAAAATGGCAGTCAGATATCCCTCTCACAATCTGAGACCACTGGTTCCTAACCATTCACCTGCCTGCCTACCTGATCACCCCTAACCATTCTGCCTGCCTGCCTGATTGCCCCTAACTACTCTGCCTGCCTGCTTAATGCTCCTAACTGCTTGCTTGCCTGCCTGATCACCCTTAACCACTCTGCTGCCTGCCTGATCACCCCTAACCACCTCTGCCTTGGCTCCCACCATGGCAGCTTCATCCAGAAGGACATCTGGAATGATGTCCAGAAGGTTGTTCAGCTGTCTGGTCTAATTAGCATAGTATGCTTTATTATAATTTCTATATATCTACACTAATAAAGACAAATATGCTAATTGACCGTACCTTTGCTATGCCCAAGCCATGCCCACCAGCCAATCAGAGTGACTATATGCAAATTAACTCAACCAAGATGGTGGCCGGCAGCCACTGAGCTGGAGCAAGCAGGAGGCTTGGTTGCTGGGCTATGGAGGAAGACAACTTCCCGCCAGCCCTGAGCCAGCTGTGGCCTCTGCTCATGGCAACAAAGTTTCAATTATAGAAGACAAATAAATCCCAGACACCTGCTTCCAGCCAGCCTCCACTGGGAGCTTGGTTAGCTGGGGGTTGAGGCCAACCTGGAAACAGCCATCAGACCCACACCCAGGCTGGCCACACCCTCATGGAGTGAGGGTCCCCCCTGGGGGGCTTAGTCAGCCTGAAAATGGCCGTCAGCCCCTCACCCAGGATGGCCAGGCACCCCAGCAGGACCCCCAACCCTGAAGGGGCTGTGGCCAGCCTGCAAACAGCCATCAGCCCCTCACCCAGGCTGGCCAGGCACCCCAGCAGGGATCCCCACTCAGAAGGGGCTCTGTCCAGCCTGCAAACAGCCATCAGCCCTCACCCAACCTGGCCACACCCTCATGGGGTGAGGGTCCCTGCTGGGGGACTTGGCAAACCTGAAAACAGCCATCAGCCCCTCACCCAGGCTGGCCAGGCACCCTAGAGGGGACCCCCACCCTGAAGGGGCTGTGGCCAGCCTGAAAACAGCCATCAGCCACTCACCCAAGCTGGCCACACCCTCATGGGGTAAGGGTCCCCGCTGGGGAGCTTGGCTAGCCTGCAAACTGACATCAGCCACTCACCCAGACTGGCCAGGCACCCCAGCAGGACCCCCCACCCCCCCGCCACCCTGAAGGGGGTGTGGCCAGCCTGCAAACCCCCTTACCCAGGCTGGCCAGGCACTCCTATATAATAAAAGGGTAATATGCAAATTGACCCTAACAGCAAAATCACTGGGAATGACTAGTCACTATGACACACACACTGACCACCAGGGGGCAGATGCTCAATGCAAGAGTGCTGGGGTCCAACCCCAGCAGGTCCGGGGGTTCCCAAAGGTGTAGATGGAGTCGGTGAAGAAGGAATGACACAGAGACAGTGTTCAGTTGATCAGCAGCCTAGCCAGGATCTCTAGCCAGGATCTCCAGCCAAGTTCTGGTCTGGATCTCCAGCCAAGTTCTGTTCAGGATCTCCAGTGAAGTTCTGGTTAGGATCTCCAGCCAGGTTCTGTATCCATGTTCCCTTGCTAGGTTCTCCAGTCAGGTTCTCCAGCCAGGTTCTCCAGGTTCTCCAGCCAGGTTCCGTAGCCATGTTCCCTCGCTAGGTTCTCCAGTCAGGTTCTGTCCAGGTTCTCCAGCCAGGTTTCAGTCACCAGCTTCTAGTCAGGTTCTATTGCCATGTTCTATCCAGGTTCTGTAGCCAGGTTCTGTCTCTAGGTTCTGTGGCCAGTTTCTGTCCAGGATCTTTTGCCATGTTCTCTCCAGTGAAGTTCTTCTGTCTCTAGGTTCTATGTAGGTTCTGTGTCTAGGTTCTGTGTCCTGTTGTCTTGTTACATCTGTATTTATACCAGTTGATTCCAATCCTATCAATCTCTATTCCAAAGGTTAGGGCGTTTCTTATCTCCATTCCAGGGAGTAAAGATTATGTAGCTTAAGCATGATTGTTCGTAGTTAAAGTGATTAATTACCCACCTGACACTTAGTTAAGGGGTTTTATTCCCTCCCTAACTTCAGGGGAAAATCCATACCTGGGGAAACAACCTTTCTCAGAGAGGTGACCTTGGTTAAAACACATAGTGCCAAGAAGGTGAGCAAACATATTAAGAACAGTATGCCATACATGCCAGGTCCTTTGAAACAGCAAGGATGGACCGGCTCCCGGCACAAGAGCTGCCCCCTGATGTCAGTGCACTCCCAGAGGGGGAACTCTGCTCAGCCACAAGCCAGGCTGATGGCTGCCAGTACAGCGGTGTTGGTGGGAGCCTCTCCCGCCTCCTCAGCAGCGCTAAGGATGTCTGACTGCAGCTTATGCCTGCTCCCCACTGGCAAGTGGACACCCCCCGAGGACCCCCAGGCTGCCAGAGGGATGTCTGACTGCCAGCTTAGGCCCAATCCCCCAGGGAGCAGGCCTAAGCCAGCAGGTGTCATCCCCCGAGGGGTCCCAGACTGCGAGAGGGCACAGTCTGGGCTGAGGGATCCCCCCGAGTGCACAAATTACCTTCCAGTGTAATATGTATATTACACTGGAAGGAATGAATAGTAGGTTGCATCAGCGATTTGGAAGACAAAGTAAAAAAGAACACTCAATCAGAGCAGAAAAAAATAATTAAAATAAATGAAGACTATTTAACAGAACTTTGAGAAAACATAATACGTAACAACATCTGTATCATAAGGGTACCAGATAGAGAAGAGACATGGCAAGGAATTAAAAACCTATTTGAAGAAATAATGAACAAAAACTCCCTTGAATTGATAAAATAAAAAAAGAAAGACACACAAGTCTAGGAAGTTCAGAGAGTCCCAAACAAGATGAACCTAAAAAGGCACACAACATGATTAAATGGCAATGGTTAAAGACTAAAAGAAGCCCAGGCCCACTTGGCTCAGTGGATAGAGCATCAGCCTGGGGACTGACGGGTCCTGGGTTCGATTCCAGTCAAGGGCACATGCCTGGGTTGTGGTCTCAATCCCAGGTGGGGGGCAAGCAGGAGGCAGCCAATCAATGGTTCTCTCTCATCATTGATGTTTCTCTCTCTCTCTCTCTCCCTTCCTCTCTGAAATCAATAAAAATATATATTTTAAAAAAGACAAAAAGAGAATCACAAAAGCTGCAAGAAAAAGACAGTTATCTACAAGGGAGTTCCCATAGCACTGTCAACTGCTTTCTCAACATAAATATTTCAGACTGGAATGGATTGGCATGAAATATTGAAAGTGATGAAAAGTAAGGACCTACAACCAAGACTGCTTTACTCAGAAAGGCTATCATTGAAAATGAAAGATAAATGAACAGGAAAAATCTAAAGAAGTTTATTACCACCATACCAGCATTATAAGAAATGTTAAAGAACCTGCCGAAACCGGTTTGGCTCAGTGGCTAGAGTGTTGGCCTGGGGACTGAAAGGTCCCGGGTTTGATTCTGGTCAGGGGCATGAACCTGGGTTGTGGGCACTTCCCCAGTGGGGGATGTGCAGGAGGCAGCAGATCGATGTTTCTCTCTCATCGATGTTTCTGGCTCTCTATCTCTCTCCCTTCCTCTCTGTAAAAAATCAAAATATATATATTAAAAAGAACCTGCTTGAAGAAAGAAAGAGAAGGTGGAGGAGAAGTCAGAGCAGGAGGAAGAGACGGAAGAGACGGAGGAGGAGGAGGAGGAGGAGGAGGAGGAGGAGGAGGAGGAGGAGGAGGAGGAGGGGAGGAGGAGGAGGAGGAGAAGAAGAAGAAGAAGAAGAAGAAGAAGAAGAAGAAGAAGAAGAAGAAGGAGAAGGAGAAGGAGAAGGAGAAGGAGAAGGAGAAGGAGAAGGAGAAGGAGAAGGAGAAGGAGAAGGAGAAGGAGAAGGAGAAGGAGAAGAAGAAATGGAGGAACTTAGTTAGAAAGAATAAAATGAAATGTAAAGGCTTAAATGCTCCAATCAATGGCCTAGGGTAGCTGAATGAAGAAAAAAACAAGACCATATAAATGCTGTCTACAATAGACTCAAATTAGAAAGAAAGATATCCTAAAAGTAAAGGGTTAGAGAAAGATATTTTATGCAAATGAACAGGGAAAAAGCTGAGGTAGCAATACTTATATCTGACAAAATAGTCTTTAAAACAAAGGCTATATAGTAAGAGACCAAGGAAACTACATAATAATAAAGGGAGGAATACAACAAGAGGCTATAACCCTTATGAACATTTATGCATCTAACATAGAAGCATATAAATATGTAAAGCAAATCTTGATAACATGAAGGGAGAGATCTTGATAACATGGGCTTAAATGACACTCTAGATCAGATGGATTTAATTAATATATTCAGAGCATTTAACCCCAAAGCAGAATATATACTGAGTGGCCAGATTGTTATGACCACCTGAATTGGGAGGCAACTTAGCTATAATTTCGCGCTGAAGTTGCTAGAGGGCCAGACCATTATGAATAGGGAAGCAGGTTGTTTACCACGACAGAAGAAGTGATTTTTTTCTGAAGATATGGTAAACAATGTGATTTAACAGCCTTTGAACATGGGATATATTTGAACGTGAGTGGCCAGATTATTATGACCACCCCATCAGTACTTCGTTGGGCTACCTTTCGCCTTCAATACTGCGGTGATTCTTCTTGGCATTGACTCCACGAGATGGTGAAAGGTGATGCGAGGAATCTGACACCATGCCTGATGAATAGCACTGTCCAGTTCTGTGAGATTTGATGGTTGTGGAACCAGCTGCCTGATGGCTCTTTTAACTTCATCCCACAAATGCTCCATTGGATTGAGATCTGGTGATTGTGGGGGCCACCTAAGCAAGGTAAAGTCTCCCTCATGTTCTTGAAACCACTCCTGCACAATACGAGCACCGTGGCATGGCGCATTGTCTTGTTGGAAGAAGCCATCTCCATTGGGATACGCCATCAACATGATAGGATGAACTTGATCATCAATGATACTTAGGTATGTTGTGCTATTCAGACATTGTTCCACATGAATTAAAGGGCCCAAATTATGCCAGAAAAACATGCCTCAAACCATAACACTGCCCCCAGCAGCTTGAAGGGTTGTACTCATGCATGTGGGGTGCATGCTTTCATGCTGTTTCCGCCAAATTTTCACTCTGCCATCTGCATGATGCAACTGGAAACGTGATTCATTGGACCACATGACTTTTTGCCAATGCTTGACTGTCCAATCCTTGTGTTCCTGTGTGAATTGGAGACGTTTTATCTTGGTAACTGCAGACAGCAAAGGTGTTCGAACAGGCCTTCGGCTTCCATATCCCATATGAAGCAGTGTACGGCTAATTTGCCTACAAATGTCAGGTGGTCATAATAATCTAGCCACTCAATATATATATAATCTCCAATGTTCAAAGGCTGTTAAATCTTAAATCATGTTGTTTACCCATATCTTCAGAAAAAAAAATTCACTTCTACTGTCGTGGTAAACAACCTGTTTCCGTATTTATATCGGTCTGGTCTTCTAGCAACTTCAGTGCGAAATTATAGCTAATTTGCCTATAAATGTCAGGTGGTCATAATAATCTGGCCACTCAGTGTATATTCTTTTCAATTGCACATGGGATATTCTCTAGGAAAGATCACATATTAGGACACAAGACAAGTCTCAACAAATTTAAGAAGATTGCAATCATGTCAAGCATCTCCTCTGATAGTACGGTATGAAAATAGAGATCAATTATAAGAAAAAAACTGAAATATATCCGAAGAAGTCCCAAACACTAATTCAAAAGAATATATGCACTCCATGTTCACTGCAGCATTCTTTAAAATAGCCAAGATTTGGCAACAGCCCAAATGTCCATCAGCAGATGAGTGGATACATTGTGGTACATTTCCACAAAGGAATACTACTTAGCAATAAAAACATAAGGATATATTCCCTTTTGCAACAGCATGGATGGTCCCCAAGAACATTATTTTAAGAGTAATAAGCAATTCAAATAAAGACAAGTACCATATTATTTCAATCACATGTGAAATCTAATGAACAAAGTAAGTTAACAAAATAAAAAACAAAATAAAACACAGACTCGGAGATAGAGAACATACTGACAGCTGTCAGTGGGGAGTGGTATTCGAGGTCTGGGTGAAAACGTGAAAGAATTAAGCAAAAACCAACAAACAGACAAAACACACGAACTCATAACTGGCCACAGTATGGCAATTACCAGAGTGAATGGGGGTTGGGGGACGGTAGAAGAGGTTATAGGAAATAAATGATCACAGAAGGAGACTTTACTTGGAATGGTGAACACACAATACACTATACAAATGATGCATTATATGATTGTATAACTGAAAATTATATAATTTTATTATCCAATGTCATCCTAATAAATTCAATAAAAAGAAAAAAAAACTTCACACAAAAAAACAAAATGAATTGGTAGATACAATGCCAATGTCTGACAAAATAGAATTCAAGGTGAAAACTATAAAAAGAATTAAAATGTCTTTTTTATAATGGATAAAATATACCATAATCTTTTAGGTAGTCCTATAATAACTAAGAATGTTTATGTAACAAAAATTTCAAGTAACGATATAAATAATAAACCATTTGAAAAGGAAGAAGAAATAGAACATAAACATTAGTCATTGTTATCTATCACTATCATTCTAGGATAAATCAAGTAACAAAAGGAAAAAGACTGTATCCAATACACCAAATTCAATACCAACATGCTGTTTACTCATATGTAAGGATGATAAATCCATAGATTGATTTTATCCAACAAAAGGGAAACACATTTAATATAAGAGAAAGAGGAGAGAGGGAAAAAAAGTAAAAAGAAGTATAGCCAATATGAGAAATGTTTAATGTTTCTGTTTCTAGATATTTGGAGTAAGTGTTTAACAAGTTAAAAGGAGAGTCATCTGCCCTTCTACAGACCAACTAAATAGTATTAAAGAAAAGAACTTCTGTTGTTTATGGATTCCCTGGAAGACCTCACAAGTTCACTATGGTGTCTTTTTGACAAGATGCTCCTATGAAATATCGATCAGAATCCTTTTTAAAATATTTGTACTTTAGGTCAGAATGGCACCATTCCTCTGTTCAGAATGTCGAAGTTATAATTATGATCTGTCAAGCTATGACCTGTGTATATAAAATGCATACAAAGCCAATGAAAGAAATATCTCAGATTGTTAAGACAGGTAGTCCTGGTGGTAAACAGACACTGTGGTTAACAATGCTGAAGCCATAATAGTGAACAGGACCTCACTTCTCTCCTCCAGGAGTTTAAAATTTTGAGAGAAAGTAAACAAGTAAACAGATAATTACAACATGGAGTGTCATGGTGCCAAGGTAGCTACTCCTTGGGACTTCATCTGCCTTGAGTATCAAAGATAAGCAGCATATGAACTGGGTCCTGAAACTGAGCTGTCAGTCCTGTGGCATTCTATAGCATGGCATATCTGAAAACTAGAAAACATTGAAGATAAATTTATAAGTGGACCAGAGATCATATAGAGACTGGAAGGCCATGCTGAGAGGCTTACATTTTACCTTGAAGTCAATGGGATTCCAATAAAAGGTTATAAACAAGAAAATATAAATACACGTGATTTTTATTTTCTTTGTAAATTTTTCTTCACTTTCCCAAATAAAAATATATTATTTTTATAAGAGAAAACTTAAAAAATTATTTTAAAAAACAATAGTTGATTACAATCATTGAGCACCCAAGTGCTTTTTAGATGTTGCTTCCATTCAGTCAGCAAAACCCGAATAGTTTGCATTATCACCTAATTTAGACACAAAGAAATTGATCCTGTGAGAGGACACCTGATTTGTCTTAGATTCCACTGATTCCATTATTTTGACTCTAAAATTATCGGCATGTCCCCTCTGACCACTCCTTTTTAACATTGTACTGAAAGTTCTTGCTAAAGCAATGACAGGAAAATGATATAAAGGAATACAGCTTGGGAAGGAAGAAATAAAACTGACTTTGTTCACAGATAACATGATCTTCAAGGTAGACAATCTGAAAAATATCAGTAAAAGTCTCCTGGAACTAACAGGTTATTATAAGAAGGTTTCAGGATACAAGGTTAACATTCAAAGTTAAATTATTTTCTATATCCTAGCAATGAACAAGGGGAATTTGCAATTATAAGCACAAAGCCATGTATAGTAACACCTCCCCAAATAAAATACTTATAAATCTAATAGCTATAAGATACAGGAAAATTACAAAGCTCTGATTTCTGTGGTTCTCCATTTTGATTGAACATTAAAATCACCTCAGTAGCTTTGAAAAAAATGCTTAAGTTTGAACTCCACCCAAAACCAATTAAGTAAAAATTTTAGAAGTAGCCAAGTTTAGAAACCACAGTGGGTATCAAATAACTATAGAAAAATTAAACCTAGAACAAACATCCCAGTCTGTAACCCCTGTTTTTCACCAACCAATCCATCATTAATTAGGGGAGTAAGAAAAACATATATGAATGCCCAAATATTTAGAACTCAATTTATTAAAAATAGTAGAGGAGAAATACTGACATATGAGGCATTATTTTATCCTTAAAGAATTTATAATGGAATTGAATGATAAATAACTATCAAAAGCGCTCTAACACTTGAAGAATAACAATATGGGATGGGTGATCAGGAATTGCTTTAAGGAGAACTGTGTACTTGGGTTACTCAGTAAATTATTGCTTCTTGCTTCAGGTAGACAGGTATTGCAGATTAATAGGATCTAGTCAAGTTGCCTTTCAAATATCTGGAAATGCCATTATTATTGAAGCAATGTCTCCGATTCTAGAAATTGTGATGTAAACGGGTAGACATGATGAAACAGGCACAAACTATAAAGCTTGAATTTTTCAAGAATAGAGTTTTATGTTGTTAATCAAATAAATATTACGGCAAAATTGATGAACTAATACACATAATTGCCATTATTCTCTCTAGTAATTAAGGCGACATAATAACCAGCTCATATAAATGTTAATAATTGTTATTGCTTTCATGCAATTAAAAACATTTGGTTTTTCTCTTTTCTTGTCTAGTTTATATACTTCACAGCACAGTGGCACAGAGACACAGCTTTGGGCCCAAGTGTGTAACCTTGAGCAAAGTAATTCATCTCCATCTCCTGTTGTCTCATCTATAAAAATGGGATAATAAGTATATTTTTTAAAAGTAGTCATGGGGTTTGAACTAGATAATTCACAAAAAGCACTTAAAACAGCATCTGTCATATAGTCTGTTTTCAACAAATGTTAGCTTTTATTATTACTCTACTATTCTTTGAAATTATATATTACTTAGTAATCATCCTTATTACCCATAAACACAATAATAGAAGGTTGTTTTATTTAAATTTCATTTCCAATAACTGAGGTCTTTAGTCTGTACAGTAGTCATATAAGTTATAACTTTTGGCAAGTTACTTATGCCTGCTGTACAATGGGAATCATCATACATCATAATTCAGAGGATTGGTGTGAGGAACAAATAACTGTACAAAGCACTTCAAACAATACCCAACACAAATTATGCATTATGTGTTAGCTATTATTATTACGATGATCATTATTTTTATGATTCTGCTCCATTCATGATCTTTCATTTTGTTATTCCCATGGTTTCCCAGTCCCCTGAAGGATCCTTTAGTGAATCCCCTTTACCTATGTTAATTTCCCTGGTTGCTTAAGGCAGCAGAAAATGACTACTAGCTTGTTAATAGCATTTTGACAGAAACTCATTTTTATAGAATGTCCTGGGAATTTACATTTTAAGTCTTTCATCACTAATATTCTCCTGTTGAAATATATTTTCTAAGTGTAGGTAACAAAGAGCCAAATCGCATCCTCACTGCCTCTGAGTGGTGTGAGCACTGAGTGGTGCAGGAATAGAGGAGGGATGGAAGAGATGGTTTCCTTGTACATGGCTCCATCCTACATGTAAAGATGGAGCCAAGGAAATGTTTGTTTTCCATTGAGAATGGCTTTTAATTCTTTGACACTTAAAATATGGAAAGGAAATAGCTGAAGGTGACAAAAATTAACTTGACTGGCTCCATAATTTTCCAGAGGTTGACACTATTTATATTTCTCTCTATAGACAAATAGAGTTGTGGTAATGGTACTTCATATGTGGCCAACCATTTAGGTACTTGAGGAAAATTATAATGATGACAGATTTTTTTAGAAAATGTGTCATCAAAACAGGTGTTTTTTTTAAGCACTGACAAGAACAAATTAAAACTCTTCTCAACATTTTAGCAGTGACAATATCCTGATAACACTACACAGGTAAATTGTAATATTACATTCTCAAAATAAAGTAGGTAGCATCTCTGCAGTAAATTTAAATCTAAACTGCATTATTGAAATATGATAGTGTTCTATTTTGTTTTACCTGCATTTGAGAATCGATCCTTTTTATCTAATGGAAGATAACAAAAAGAACAGACATAGTTGAAAAACAGCACCCTAAGGATCTTTAAAAAACAGATAATTGAAGTATTTTATAAGATAGCATTATGTTATTTCCAGAATTTTAAGAAAGTTTCTTTCATTAAAAATCACCACCATATTGCATCCCTTATAAAAGAAATTACACTATACATTTTATTAGTCAATGGCTTAATGTCAGGACTGAGTTTTGTAAGTGCAGTATTAGAAAAGCAATGGATCAAAAATAGATTTCTTTTGATGCTTTTATACCTCATACTGTGTTTGAATCTTCATTGCCTTTCTTTGTTTCTTTAATGCCTTATTACTCTTCCCTATACAGAAAACATCTGCCTGCTTCATTATATGGGAACTTAATATCATTTAATTAAAACACAAGCTCTAGTTGCCATCTGTTGTGCAACTGAATGTGATTTAAATAAAATAATAATGGAAATTATTAGATAGTTCATATATATTTCTTCTGTTAAAGGATAATATCTTGACTATTTCTTCAGGGTGACCACAGGTTTTATAATGTTTATCTATATTATGAAAGGAAACATTGAAAAATATTATTGTGTTTTTGTTTTGCTTTGTTATTTTTTACCATCTAGCACTAAGACAACATCTTACTATAATTTTTTAAATATTATTTTTTTTACATTCAAAGCAATGCCTTTACATTTTTATGTCTTAAAAAGATTATTCTAGACATAAGTTTGTAATGGTTTCAAAATATTCACCTAAAATGCCTAATAAGATTTAAAATGCTTTTACTAATTAATTTTTGTTTACAGATGTTGATAAAAATTCATATAGTGTAAATATATTAATTCCTGGTAAAATAATACTATTGTATAAAAGTGATAATTATCAATTAGTTGCTAGATACCCTACAGAAGTGAAGAAAGTATAATAATAATAGCAGAGTTCAGATGCCATGAATTGTTGTTTCCTTCCTTTTTTACGTCCAATAGTAATTTTTATAAAATACATGGACAAGTGTAGAGATATGGATCATAAAATAAAAAGGTTGAAACAGGCACTGAATTTAGAAGTAAATGTGAATGGAAATAAATATGTCCCTGCCCATAATCACTTTAAATGTAAAAGTCTTAAATATTCTCATCAAAAGATATAAGAATGGCTATGAAAACAAGACCAGTCCTCAAGAGACCCACCTCAGAATTAAAGATACGTACAGACTAACAGTAAAGGGTTAGAAAAAGATACTTCATGTGGGTGGAATGGGAAAAAAGCTTGGGTAGCAATACTTACATCTGACAAAATAGAAGACTTTAAAACCAAGACTTATGGAAAGAGGCAAAGAAGGACACTACATAATGATAAAATGAATATTAATATAGTTATAGTAGGGGTTTTTAACACCTGAAATCAACAAGAAGTTGGCCTTAAATTATACACAAGATCAAATGGATTTAACAGATATTTTCAGAGCATTTCACCCCAAAGAAGCAGAATATACATTATTTTTAAGTGCCTATGGAAAGTTTTCTAGGATAGACCATATGTCAGGACACAATACAATTCTCAATAAATTTAAGATTGAAATCATATCAAGCATCTTCTTTGACATAATGAAATGAAACTCATTCAATCACAAGAAAACTAAAAAATGCACAAAGACACAGAGGCTAAATAACGTGTTACTAAGCAATGACGGGGTTAACAATGAGATCAAGGAAGAAATCAAAAGATTCATCGAAACAAATGAAAATGAGAACACAACATCCCAAAATATGTGGGACAGAGAAAGCAGTCCTACAAGGGAAATTAACTGAATGAAAGGGCTATCTTAAGAAATAAGAAAAGGCTCAAGTAAACAATGTAACTTAAAGGAACTTAAATAAAAAACATCAACAAAGCCAGAGCAGAAATAAATGAAATAGAGTCTAAAAAACAATACAAAAGATCAATGAAACCAAGACCTGTTTCTTTGAAAAGATAAATAAGACTGGCAAGCCTTTAACCAGACTCATCAAGAAAAAAAAATAAGAACCCAATAAATAAAATCAGAAATGAAGGAGTAAAAGTGACAACTGGCACCAAAGAATTACAAAGGATTGTAAGAACATATTATGAACAACTATATGAAAATAAATCAGACAATCTGGATGGATTGGATAAATTCCTAGAAACATCCAACCATCCAAAATTAAATCAAGGAGAATTGGAGAATCTGAATAGGTGGATTACAACTAGTGAAATTAAAGCAGTAATAAGAAAACTCACAACAAACAAAAGCCCTGGACCAGATGGCTTTGCAGGCGAATTTGACCAAACATTCAAAGATCTAACATCTATCCTTCTCAAACTATTCCAAAAATTCAAGAGGAGGAAAGAATCTCAAGTTTATTTTGTGAGGTTGGTATTATCCAAATTTCAAAGCAGATAAAAACATGACAAAAACATAAAATTATAGGTTGATATCCTTTATGAACATAGATGCAAAAAACCTCAAAAAAAATTTAGCGAACCAAATCCAGCAATACATTAAAAAGATCATACAACATGGTCAAGTGGGATATATTCTGGTAATGCAAAGTTGGTGTAATATCCACAACACTATAAACTTGAAAAGCACATAAACAAAAGAAATTATAAAAATAACATGATCCTCCCTGGCCCTATGGCTCAGTTCATTGAGTGTCATCTCATGCACCAAAGGTCAGCGGTTTGACTCCCAGTCAGGTGCATGCCTGGATTGCTGGCTCCATCCCAAGTATGCATCCAGGAAGCAGCCATCTCTCAGATCAATGTTTCTCTCTCTCTCTCTCGCTCTCTCTTTCTCTCTCTCTCTCTCTATATCTCCATCTCTATCTCACTTTCTCCCTCACCCTTTCTCTCTTTAAAATCAACAAAAACATATTAAAATTATCATATTAATAGATGCAGAAAAAGCATATGATAAAATGCAGCTCAGATTTATGATAAAAACTCTCAGCAAAGTGAAAATAGAGGGAACATACCTCAATGTAATAAAGGCCATATATGATAAACCTAAAGGAAACAATGTGCAAAAAGCTACAAGTGTTCTCCTTAAGATTGGGATAAGACAGGAATGTCTACTTTCAGCACTTTTATTTAATGTGTACTGAAAGTCCTAGCCACAGCAATCAGACATAAAGGAGAAATAAAAGGCATTCAAACTGAAGAAGTAAAATTGTCATTTACAGAATACATGATACTGTATTCAGGGAATTATAAAGATTCCACCAAAAAAATCAACTAGAACTGATAAATGAATTCAGTAAAGTAGCAGGATACAAATTAAACATTCAAAAATCAGTTGCATTTTTATTTTATTTTTTAAAAATATATATTTTATTGATTTTTTACAGAGAGGAAGGGAGAGGAATAGAGAGTTGTGCCTACTGAGGATGTGCCTGCAACCAAGGTACACGCCCTTGACCAGAATCAAACCTGGGACCCTTCAGTCTGCAGGCTGACGCTCTATCTACTGATCCAAACCAGTTAGGGCAATCAGTTGCATTTTTATACACCAACTAGAGGCCCGGTGCATGAAAATTCATGCACTAGAGGGGGTGTCCCTCAGCCCGGCCTGTGCCCTCTCAAAGTCCGGGAGCCCTCAGGGGCTGGAGGCGACCCGGCGATCAGGGGAAGGCAATGCCTCATCACACCTCTGCTGCTGCCACTGCCGGCAGTGCAAGCCTTGGCTGGCCCTGGTTACCTGCGCCTCAGGCGGCCCTGGGCAGCTGTGGGGCTGAGGGGATTGGGGGACTCCAGAGGCAGGTGGTGAGGCTGAGGGGACTGGATGCCGCCATCTTGTGGCTGTGGGCGCCACTATTTTTGAGGACATGGCAGTCAATTAGAATATTCCCTCCTTATTGGCTGTGGGTGCCGCCATATTTGCAACTGTGTGAGGGTCAATTAGCATATTCCCTCTTTATTATATAGGATAATGAACTATCAGGGAAACTAAAAAAACCAATCCAATTCACAATTTCTTTAAAAAGAAGAAAATATATAGGAATGAATTTAAACAAGGCTATAAAATTCCTGTACTTGGAAAATTATAAGACACTGATGTCAGAAATTGAAGAAGATACATATAAGTGGAAGCATATACCATGTTCATGGATAGGAGGTATTAACATCATTAAAATTTCCATACTACCCAAAGCAATCTACAGATTCAGTGCAAATCCTATGAAGACACCAATGTCATATTTCCCAGAACTAGAGCAAATATTCTGAAAATTTATATGGAACTCTCAAAGACCCCCAAAAGCAACAGTGATCTTAAGAAAGAAGAACAAAGTAGGAGGAATGGCACCACATATCAAACTATAGTATAAGGCCATAAGTTAAAAAAAAAAAAAGCTTGGTACTAGCATAAAAAACAACTCAAAAACCATACATATAGATAAGTGGAACAGAATAGAAAGCCCAGAAATAAGCCCATATCTTTATAGTCAATTCATATTTGTCAAAGGAGGCAAAAAAATACAATAGGCTAAAGATAATCTATTCAATAAATGTTGGGAAAATTGGACAGATAAGTGCAAAAAAGTGAAACAAGGCCACTTTCTTACACCACATGTAAGAATAAACTAAAATGGATTAAAGGCTTAAATGTTAGACTTGAAACCATAAAAATCCTAGAAGAAAACATAGGCAATAAAATCTCAGACATTTCTTTTAGCAATCATTTTTTTCTGACATATCTCCTTGGGCAATGGACACAAAAGAAAAAAATAAACAGATGAGACTTCATCAAACTAAAAATTTTTTGGAAGCAAAGTTAACCATCAACAAAATGAAAGGACAACCCATTGAATGGGAGAAAATATTTGCCAGTGATAAATCTGATATGTTGTTAATATCCAAAATAGAAAATGAACTTATGAAAATCAACACAAAAATGATGAGATAAGAAACTTGAGCTACAATGTACACTATTGTCATATTTTCTTCATCCATAAAATCATAATATGAAACCAAAAATATGTGTAAGTGAGATAATTTAGCTGAATTAGAGTATGTATAATGATTCGCCTTCATTAGCAAGCCCCTTGCAGCAGGATGATAACAAACTGTCAGCAGTTCTAGGCAGTATTAGGCACTTGGAGTAGCAATGATTGAGGATGGTTGCAATTTTTCCTGTATACTGCTGATAATTTAGAAAATCTATAATAATAAAAGGGTAATATGCTAATTAGACTGGACATCTTTCAGATGTCATTCTGGATATCTTTCCTGATGAAGCCTGGGCCAGAGGGAAGCCAGCCAGGTCCTGGGTGCCTGCAGGTGGCAAGAGGAGGGAAGCCTGGGTTCCGGGTACCAGAGAGAAGCTGGTGCTGGCAGCCGGGGGAAGAAAGGCCTACTCTTGCACAAATTTTCGTGCATCAGGTCACTAGTATACTTATATGTGCTTTGTGGTGTACGCGTGCAAGAGTTTTTCTGAACTTATTCCAAGATGAAGAAATGATGGTAACCGGCCTGTTTTTATAATCAGCTTTGCTACCTATCAGTAGTAAACTGCTTTCAAAAGTGGTAGTGTCATCTTCCTGTCTGAGCAGCAAGCTTCAAATTTAAATTTTCCCAAATCTTACTAGTGGTTAGAAATGTCAGACTTTTCCATTGAATTGGTATAGACTAGTTTTTCATATTAACCTTTCAACTTTACTCTCTTACTACATATTTTATGTCTTATGTATTCACTAGAGGCCCGGCACACAAAATTCGTGCATGGGTACGGTCCCTAGGCCTGGCCTACAATCAGGGCCATCTTCCCCAGCTGCCTGCAGTCGACCCCACCCCCCCGCCACTACCCACCCCTGATTCCCCATTTGCCATCAGGTGATCGGTGCCTGATGGCCGGGGAAAGGGACAGAGAGGTCAGCTGTTCCTGCCTGCTCGCTGGCCCCACCCCTGCCACAGGTGGCCATCAGGCGATCAGAACCTGCCGGCTGGGGAAAGAGACCAAGAGATTGTCAGTGCACCTCATAGTGACTGGTCCAGCAGTCATTTCTGGTTGTTTTGCCATTAGGGTCAATTTGTATATTACCCTTTTATTATATAGGATAGAGGCCTGGTGCACAGGTGGGGGCTGGCGGGCCTGCCCTGAAGGGGGCCCTGGATTGGGGTGGGGAGTCCCTGCTAGGGGGTAGGGCCAGCCAGGGTGAGGGGCTATAGGGGCTTGCAGGCTGGCCATGTCCCCACTGGTGGGCAGGACCGGCCTGGGTGAGGGGCCTTGATCAGTTTGCAGGCCGGCCATTGAGCCTTATCGGAATGGAGGTCCCCGCTGGGGGTGGGAACGGCCTGTGCAAGGGGCTGCAGGTGGTTTGCAGGCCAGCCACGCCCCCGGCTTTGTCAGGGAGGATATCCGGAATGATATATGGAAGACATCCGGTCTATCCAGTCTAATTAGCATATTACCCTTTTATTAGTACAGATGTCTCTTGACCATTTGTATGTCCTCTTTGGAGAAGTATCTATTCAGGTCTTCTGCATTTTTTTAAATTAGATTGTCTTCCATTTGTTGAGTTGTATGAGAACTTTGTATGTTTTAGATGTTAACCCCTTATCAGATGTATGCTTGACAAATATGTTCTCCCATACAGTGGGTTCCCTTTTCATTTTGATAGTGGCATCTTTTGCTCTGCCAAAGCATTTTATTTTGAGGTGGTACCATTTGTTTATTTTTTTTCTTTTGTTTCCCTTGCCCTAGGACAGGGGTAGGCAAACTTTTTGTGAGTGCGTGCCAAAACCAGCAAAATCTCTGACTCAAAATTCTTCTGCGTGCCAACCCTAATTTTCTGAGAACATATTACACATACTTGATATCTCTTAAGGTGTACGTATGTGAAGAACTTTGAAGAAAGAATAAAATTCATTCAAGCGACAAAAACACAGTATATGATGATGAAAAATACATTTATTTTTTAATGTATACAGGCACACTGATAGTCCGACAGAAAACTTTATGACTCCATTTGATATTTTCAGTGGGACTTTTGCTGCTGCATCACTGATGACAGAGATTTTACATCAGGTTTCTATTTCGTGACCTTCAGAGATATGCACGAGCTACTACTTTCATCCATCAGGTTACTCCTATTATGAGACTTAACAAAATTCATCACTGAGAACAAAGATTCACAAGCGTATGTGGATGAAACCAAAACACTGGTCGGATCAAGGAAGGCAGGGAAAGTTAAGGCAGAAGCATAGAAATTGCCTTCCCCTCTCTCGTCAATCCATGTCTATGGTCTTTAAGATAACTTGTTATGTAAAATTATTTATTTATCTAAGATGCACCTACACTGCATTTATCTGAAAAATAAAAAAGTTGACATTAAGAAAAAAATTGTAAATGGAAGATTATATGAGAGGGTTTCGCGTGCCAGCAAAAGTTACTGGCGTGCCATGTTTGGCACGTGTGCCAGGGGTTGCCCACCCCTGCTCTAGGAGATGTAGTAGGAAAAATTCTGCTATGTGAGATGTCTGAGATTTTACTGCCTATGTTTTCTTCTAGGATTTTTATGGTGTCATGGCTCATATTTAGGTCTTTTATCTGTTTCAAATTTATTTTTCTGTATGGTATAAGTTGGTGGTCTAGATTCATCTTTTTGCATATGTCTGTCCAGTTTTCCTGACATCATTTGTTGAAGAGACTGTCTTTATTCCATTGTATGTTCTTGCCTCCTTTGTCAAATATTAATTGACCATAATGGTGTGGGTCAGTTTTTGGGGTCTCTGTTTTGTTCCATTGATCTATATGCCTGTTCTTGTGCCAGTACAAGGTGTTTTGATTATAATGGTTTTGTAGTATAGTTTGATATCAGGTTATTGTGATCCTTCCAACTTTGCTGCAGTTATCTTAGGTCTTTTATGGTTCCATTTAAATTTTTGGAGTATTTTTCCTAGTTCTGTAAAATATGATGTTGGTATTTTAATAAGGATTGTGTTGAATTCATATATTGCTTTAGGTAGCATAGACATGTTAATGATGCTAATCCTTCTAATCCATGAACATGGTATATGTATCAATTTGTTTATATATCCCTCTATTTCTTTTTTCAATGTACTATAGATTTCCAAGTACAGGTCTTTTACCTCCTTGGTTAAGTTTATTCCTAGGTATTATGTTTTTTTATTGTTGAAATAATTAATGGGAATATATATATATTTTTTAGTTTATCTTCCTGAGATTTCATTGTATAAAAATGTCATTGATTTCTGGATATCGATTTTGTATCTCCATTATCTTACCCAATTCATTTATTAAGTGTAATAGCTTCCTTCTGGAGTCTTTAGAGTTTTCTATGAATAATACCATGTCATCTGCAAATAATGAGAGTTTTACTTCCTCCTTTTTAATTCAGATGCCTTTTATCTCTTCTTCTTGTCTGATTACTGTGGCTAGGACTTCCAGTACTATGTTGAAAAAGAGTGGAGAAAGTGGACGTCCTTGTTTTGTTCCTGTTCTTAAGGAAAATGCTTTTAGTTTTCCCATTGAGTATGATGTTTGGTGTAGGTTTGTTATATATGGCCCTTATTATGTTGAAGTATGACCCCTCTATTCCCATTTTGCTGAGAATTTTTATCAAAAATATGTGCTGGATTTTCTCAAATGCTTTTTCTGCATCTATTGATATTATCACGTGATTTTTTCTTTCATTTTATTTATGTGATATATCATATTTATTGATTTGTGAATATTGTACCAGCCTTGCATCCCCAGAATAAATCTCACTTGATCATAGCGTATCATCTTTTTAATATATTGGTGGATCTGATTTGCTAATATTTTGTTGAGGATTTTAGCATCTGGGTTCATCATGCATATTGGCCTTTAATTTTCTTTCTTTATAGTGTCTTTATCTGGTTTTGGAATTAGGATAATGCCAGCTTCGTAAAAAGGGCTTGGAAGTTTTACTTCCTCTTGAACTTTTTGGAATAGTTTGAGGGTTGACCTATGAACCAGGAGATCACAGTTCAATTCCCAGTCAGGGCACATGCCCATGTTGCAGGCTTGATCCCCATGCAGGTGGCAGCAAATCAGTGATTCTCTTTCATCACTGATGTTTCTCTCTCTCTCTCTCTCTCTCTCTCTCTCTCTCTCTCTCTCTCTCTCTCCCTTTCTCTCTGTAATCAATAAAAATATATTGATTCTTTGTCTTTAATGTTTGCAATTTAAAGCCCTTCCTCTCCCTCTATTGCTTCAGCTCTGCTCGGCAATAAATCTTTCAATTTATTTCTTGTTCTCATGGTTAACCCATTCATGTTTTAGTAACATGCTATTTAATCTCCATGTTTTTCTTTATATTTTTATCTTAATTGATTTCTAGTTTTATTTCATTGTGATCAGAGAATATACTTACTATGATTTCAATCTTTCTAAATTTACTGAGACTTTTTTGTGTCCTAAAATGTGGTTCATCCTAGAAAATGTTCCAAGTACACTTGAAAAGAATGTATATTCTGCTGCCTAGGGGTAAAATGCTCTAAAAATATCAATTACATTTATTTGGTATAGTATGCCATTGAAGGCCACTGTTTTCATTTTGATTACCTGTCTGGTAGATCCATCCATTCATGTCAAAATCCCTTACTATTACTGTATTACTGTCAATCTCTTTTTTTATGTCCTTTATTTCCATCAAGAATTGCTTTATATATTTAGGTGCTCCTATGTAGGGAATTTTAACTAGTGTTTCAAACCCAGCCATCTGACTATTCCATGAGATTGAAATAATTACATTTAGGGATGCAGATGCAGAAAGTTTACCTCCATAGATTTCTCAGAAAATACTCCAACAAATTAAGTATAGTCACAGTGGGTAAAAAAGTGATGCACATAATATTAATGAACAAAGTGATTAGTGAAAATTAGGTGTACATAAGTTACATTGAAAAATTAATTAGATGATAATTTCTATGAGAATGTATTAAAAAATTAACCTATATACAGAGGTAAATTTAGTATTTTATAATGATGGCCTATTAATTAGTGGGTAAAGGAATAGATTATATAATAAATGGTACTGGGAAAGTTGTTCACCAGCACTGAAAAATGTACAGATTAATATTTAATAAAGGATGCATAGAATAGATAAAGACCTTTTCAAATATATATATATATATATATAATTAGAATAATATGGAAAGCTTGGAATGGTAGGTCTTTTTGTGTACACAAAAGCCATGAAGAAACATATGTACACATATAACTATATCTAAATAAAAATACCATACAAATAGTAGACTAGGTAAAATATTTGGAATATATGGAATAAAGCAATTGACATTCAAATAATATAAATACGTCCTACTAATGATAAGAAAAACACAAAAAATACTTAAGAAGTTAAAGAATCTGAAAAATCTTTTCAGAAAGTGATCCTACCTTATGGATTAATATTAAACATGTTTAATTCACTTGTAATCAGTAAAATGCAGTGCATGTTTTTTGAATGTCATATTGATGGAAAAGGAAAAGTGTGAACCCAGCTGGTGAGGCTCAGTAGTTGAGCACTGACCTATGGGCCAGAAGGTCATGGCTTGATTCCCTATAAGGGCACATGGCTGGTTTACAGGCTCAATCCATGGTAGGGGCGTCCAAGAGGCAGCCAATCAATGATTCTTTCTCATCGCTGATGTTTCTATTTCTCTCCCTCTCCCTTCCTTCCTCTCTGAAATCAATTAAAATATATTAAAAAAGAAAAAGTCTGATGATAGCATGTATTATCAAAAGGTAAGAAATATGAATTTTGAAACAATATGGTGGAATTTTTTTTTAGATGATGATTTTTGAGAGTTGATATTTTATTCCAATTCTTGGCATATTCTAAATGAACACAAATGGGATGTTCATAGTAGCACTGTTTGATGATATGGCATATATCTTAAATTGGGAAGTGTTTACTTTTATTGATTCATAATATTCAATAGCTCCAAGGAGCATAAAACAGAGTCCAGACTTAAGGTAATAATAATAATAATTAAAACAAAAAAAATTCTGCTTCTCCAAATGGCAGTTTTATTGTTTAATTATTGAACAGTGTTATAAATAAACTTAAAGAAGATTAGTAGCTACATTATGAAATTAAGAAAGCAGGAGTATCTTTTATTCTCAGTTATATTACCATTGGCAAGTAATTCAAATTTTCCATATCTGCTTCAACTAAGGGAAACTTTTTGGAAGCTCAAAGAATTATATGAATTTTTTCCTTAGTTCTGGAAAGACAATATAAATGTTTATAGCAAATTATATCTCTCTGTGTAGATGGTATTTTTAAGTATAAGAGTGTTTCTCTAAAATATATTTCTTCTTTTTATATTTCTCTTTGTTATTCCTTTCCATTAATTCTTATTTTAACTTTGTTGATATATTTAACCATCACAGAGCTGTCAAACATGGTAAGAAAAAAATGTATGAGGAAAAAAAATATCAGTTACAGTACTCTAGATAACTAAAACAGCCATAAAATGTAGATAAAATATTGAAACACAGAAAATAAGGGAATTTATGTTTTAAGGCAATATATTTTTATGTCATTACAATGATGAAAATTGATCAAATCTGGTAAAGATGAAGATAAAAATAGATTCATCCATAAGGTTTATCAATCAATGTAATGCTTCCTAATTGGTCATAAAACATTCAACTACTCATGGCTTTTTTATTCCCACAGTTATTCAACCACTTTTGACTGAACCTGTATCACAAACAAAAGGCCCTAATAGGCATGTTAGATTTCACTCTTTAGGGTGAGTAAGGGGAATAGAAAATAAATGAATACTTTTATTCAACACTTAATTCATTCAACAAAACATTTTTTTGGATTATATTATATGCTGGGTTCTACCCCAGGCGTTATGAACACAGCAGAAAATAGAGCAAACAAATTTGCCTCATGGCGATTGTATTCTAGTGCACCAAGAAATCTGGAAGTGGTTTTATCGACAATGAAAATGTTTAATTTATGTTTCTTATATGACTAGCACTGGGATTATTAAATTATTTTATATATCATCAATTTTTATTATAATTGTTATTTTCTTTGCTTGTTTTTCCTCAGTATTTTATCTTCTTAATGACAGTTCCTCCTTCCATGGACTAGTGACGTACCTGGCACATAGCAGGGAATCAACAAAGTATGCAAAAAAGTAAAGTATTCAATTTTGATGTTCCTGAATAATTTCAAATACAGAAACAGGGATAATGATAATAGTAATAATAATAATAATAATAATAATACCACCATTTATATAATTTTGAAGAGCAACATATGCTATCTTTTGGAAATATCTATGTGATTCCAGGCATAAGATGCTCAATTTAATAACCTCATTTAAAATATATATTTTAAAACATTGTTAAAGCAATAAAAATATACTTTTAGTATACCTTTTCACCTATCTCTTGCATGGGTTCCAGAGAGGGGAAAAATAGAGTGCCCACTTTCTCCCATTATTTCAAACAATCCAAATGTAGCTTTATTTCTGATGGTAAAATTTTAGTCATATTTCCTTCCTTCTTTGAGTATTTATGTAATTTTCTGTATAATGACTACATAGCTATTTTTAGTGTTAATAACCATGCCGGGTATAATTTATCTTTAATTAAAATTTTTTTCCAATATACGGTAGTAAAACTCTCTTTGAAAGCAAACCACACTTCAGAGGGTAAGAATGTGTTACTCTCAGAATTCACACCTGATAAGAAATTCATTCCACAAGGGGAGTAAGGCCTTTAAAAGACCTTTATCTACCTCATAGAATAAATTTGATATGCCTGCAGACCATTATGCGTACTCTCCCTCACTGTGCATGCAGATAGAACAATCTCTTGAAAATGCTAACACTATAATTCCCATTCAGATGATGAAATTGTAATAAAAACAGTTTATTATGCTACATTTGTATATGATTACAGATTAGATTGTGGAAAGTTAACATTTATTTTTCTTCTACTAATAATCATTTCTTCATCTAATAAATTCAAGAAGCTTAAAAACATGTTTAAACAAAAAGATCTGTTCCAGAGGGCAGAATGCCCTGCTGGTGGTGCTGCTGAAACTGGTTAGGAGCTAAACTAAATACTCATATGTCCCTCTGCTGCTTCTACAGGTTTCCCATATACTTTCCATGGTATAAGCATTGTTTAGTTATTGCTAAATTAATGTTTAGGTACAGATCCTAATTCACTTAAAAGGTTATTTGCTTCCAATGTATCCATTTTCTTATTCAATTGTTTTTATAGCAAATAAATTGTTATAAGACTTAAATAAATAAGAAAACTATTATAAAATTGACTGAACTATAATGTATATTATCTGCCTGTTACAATGAGCAAGTTGACAAGAACTATAAGGTACTTGAATTTGGTGATATCAGACCTCTGATTAAGTAATACAGCTCTTTCTATAATGAAATCCCCAAAAACAGTTTGTTAGATATTTTAGAGCTAAATATAGACAGAAAACATCTTGCTTAATACACTAATAATTAGAGTTGAGCTAATGAATACAATTAAGTAACACACCTAAAACATTTCACATTTTCAGGGACAGATTTGAAATTTAAAACCCAGATGACTTTTCCCTCCTTTAAATAGTCTTTATGCTGTTCTTTACCTGATCAAATTTCTTATCTTTTATTAAGGGTAGCATCTAACCTGTTAGAAAATATTTATGTGCCAAACTTCTGAAAAAATTGGGAATCAGAAAAGCTGTTAAATTGAGACAAATTATATAAGCCCACAGAGAAACATGTGATATTACATTGTGTGCGCATTAACATGAATGAGAATTCAATACTAAGTTCAAACGTACAATATGCTGTAAAATGTTTAATAATTCTTCAGTGTCTAATTAAGTCTAAGAAAGGTGCACTTATGAAGTGACTCATTGTAATTTCATATTAAGTGCAATATAATGAACAGGTATAAATAGGATAACATTGAAGGGTCCGTGACTTAAACTGATTGTCTGAAAGCAGGTTGGATGCTGCCTCAAGCTTTTAATATCAACTTAGGCTTCTGTGAAAGGCAGGAGAAAATAAAAAAGCTACACTTGGTGCCACCTACAGTGGCGCTGGATAGTCATGGGTTTTAAGTGATCAGTATCTTTATCAGACCTGTGTAAATGTTGTGGACAATGACAATTAAACAGCAAATCCCTGGATCAGTTGGCTAAGCTAATTTTCAGTTCCAGAAGCAGACCATTTCACTGCAGGTCACTTGTTCGGGGATGTAGGAAACAACGATGGGAGACAGATGTTTTAAAGACAACAGGTTAATAAGAAAGACTGGAGTCAGAGGAGCACCTGGGTTCAAAACTCTGTCCCATCATTGTATGATCTTGGACAAGTCACACAGTCTTTCTGGGAACCTGTTTTTCCACCTGTGAAAGAAAACATTCCCCTCATAGGGCTATTATGAGTAATCAAGTGAAGTACACATGGAAAAAGCTTACAAGAGCATCTGGCGCATAGTAAGCATTCAATAAGTGTCAATAATTCTTATTCATGAAAGAGCATTTCCCAAGTAGCATTTAGACAAGGGAATTCCTCTTTAAAACTACAAGATCTGTGCATTCGCATTAGAAGTAAGTGCCATAGAAACACATTCATGTATCCTTCTAATTTGTACAGATTCATTGAATATCGATTATGAGCAGAAATAGAAAAATGAGAAGAGTTGAAACACAAATGTAAACTTATACTTGAGGCAAAAAAAAAATGTCAACTTATACTCTATGAATGGAACTATGGTCATTTGAAGGCAGAGTGTATATATGTATTTTTAATTCATTTCCCAACAATGACTTTAAAAAATAACCCGATCATTGTGAAGCACAGAGGAAAGCAATAAAGGGCTGACAACACAAAACAAGAAGACTGAGAGGAGGCCTAGAATCCGACCAGAGAAGGTGCACTGGCTATTTCTGGCAAAAGGTTCACCAGCACCAGAATCACATTCATATACTGATTGTTTTTCATACATCGCTTATGGAGACATTCTGAGTTAACAATATATAATTTATTTTACAGTGCAAAGTAAAGTCTTCTCAATTTACTGTCTTTACAAATTTAAAGAACGGCTTCAGATGTTGCAAAGGAAAGCTGTCTTACCATTTCCTTCCTAAGGAATGCAGTTACTCTATTGGTATCCAAACAAACTGGGTAGGTTCTTGGAGTTATTGTCACTGAATACTGTCTGGAAAAGGACTGATCCTATTTGGATTAATGGGCCATTACAATCATCTTCTGAATATTTCCCACCAGAATCTGTTGTAGCAAAAAGTTACTGACTAGAAAACACAAAAATGCCCCAAATTACAAAGCTATAGCTGAAAAACTATGCATTGTAGGGCATTTATTAAAATGTCTCCCATGCGTTAAAGTGCAATTAGGCACATAGGTGCCAAGTGTAAAAATATCTCCAAACAGAAACCAGATTGCAATGAGAGACCAAACCTCAAATGTGAGCAGTAACTTTTTCTAAAAATGTTGAGTTACTATACTTTTTTTTGACAATCCATCTTTCCAACATGCAAGAATTCGCAGTTTTACACAGAATATTAACACCGTATTTTTGTTTGTTTGCTTTTGTTTTTTATTAATCAAATGGAAGGCCTTCCCAAGCCCTCCCTAGGCACAGCTTTTGGTCGCAATGATGTCAGGGAACTCTTTTATGTCTTGTGGCTGAGCTATAGCGATAACTGGGATACTAGGAAGTCCATGAAAATTCCGCAGTAATGTTTACATCATGTTACAATGATCATCCCCCTTATTTACAAAATGTTTTATATTCCCTAAAGTTAAATACAAGAGCATTCTGACTGTACTATAAATTTTACTGATTGCCATGTCCATGTATTTGAACTGACTGACTCCACTTGATGAATCGATGGACCCTTTCTGTTCCAGGGGCATCTTTTTCAGAGCTGTTGTTCAGAGATTCCCAGGCAGAGGAGAAGCATTCTTTGGTCATAGATATCGCAGTAGCTGAGACACACTTTGGAATAGGTAAACCTTCAAACAAGCTCTGAGGTTTCCTGCGAGTTTTTATCATGTGCAGCACCTACAAATAGCGACAGTCAGAGTTCACTAGATAAGGTTGTTTACTGAGATTTATGCAACTGGAATTCCAATATTCAAGCAGAAATTCGTTAAAGTTTTTCCCTTTCAAGTACAGTTAACATCCTACAGCAACATCCAAAGCCTTCTTTAAGTAACTCAGAAATTTGGGGGAGAGACAACATTGTGTATAAGAGTGACTGGTCCCTGAAATAAAATGTGTGTGCCTTTTGCTTATATGATGATTTATGTATGTGTTTTATATATTTTGTGTCCTTACATTTGTATAAAATACACATACACATACAAATACAATGCATACAAACTAGGGAAATAAATTTTATTTCTGATTTGGTGTAGATTCCTTATCTTTCAAATTCACATACTTCTTACCAGCATGATCATGTTCTTGTTCCACATATATCAAAGATCATTTTTTTTTAGTCACAGTTCTTAACATTTGGTAATATCCTCAGGTCCTTTTGTCGCCACTGTCCATAGTTTATTTCCAGCACAGATTCTTTTTTAGGTTGATTTTTATAGCAGTTTATTCTTTCCAATCTATACTAGATTCTGCCTGCTGTATTGATATAATGCTTTAGGAGGGGTGTCCCTTTTTGTCTCCAGTCAGGAGAAAATGCACTGTGTTAGGTCTGTATTCCAGCTCTCATCCACGGTATTCTCTGCCACAGTGAGGCATGGGGAGTGCTCTTTTGTACTCTCTGGGGTTAAAAAGTAACTTGCTTTTTGAGGTTTAAGTGGAAAACCGGTTTCTCCTTTCCGCAGCCCCATGACACACCTGCGCGATGCTGTTAAACGCTCTCCCTGGTTGCGGAAGCTCAGAGGACGGCCTTTCGGCCAGTCCATGCCAGCTGTTGGGTGTAAGAGACATTCACAGACATTACCCCACGTTATTCCCACAGAGGTATGCACAGCAAGGAACACATGCAGCTCGATCAAATCCGTTGTCTGAGGTCACATATCCAGTAAATGGCAGAACCAGGACTCAAACAAAGGTATTTTGACTTTAAATCCCTGGACCATTCTCTTTTACCACACTGCTCTCTATCAAGTTATTAATTCATCCTGAAACATGCATTGTAGGATAAATAAAATGGAGCAGACGCATTGTTTATGTTTTGTTTTTGAAGATAAAATGGCCTATACTTTTTATTTTACTGGTTAGTTTCTTCTGTTTATTAGACTCTAGCCATAAGCAAAATCGCATGGCATCTGTCCCCCTCCGATTGGCCCACCAGATCCAGCACAATAGTCGCCAGGTCCATCCATGTCTCCACAAATGGCAAGATTTCCCTCCTTTCCAGCAGCATTCTGTGGTGTAAATGCACCACAGCTTTCAGTCCACTCACCTAGTGATGGGCACTTGAACTGCTTCCAAGTCTTGCCTATTGTAATTAATGCTTCAGTGAACGTAAGGGTGCGTATATTCTTCTGAATTAGTGTTTTGGACTTAGTCAGGTAAACTCCCAGAAATGGAATCGCTGTGTCACAGTGGCTGCACCAATCTGCATTTCCACCAACAGTGCATAAGGGTTCCCTTTTCTCCACATCCACACCAACACTTTATGTTTGCTGATTTTTTAAAAAATATGTTTTTATTGATTTCAGAGAGGAAGTAAGAAAGAGAGAGATAGAAGCATCAATGATGAGACAATCATTGATTGACTGCTTCCTACATGCTCCTTACTGGGGATCGAGCCTGCAATCTGGCATGTGCCCTTGACCAGAATGGAACCTAGGACCCTTGAGTCTGCAGGCCAACACTCTATCCACTGAGCCAAACTAGCTAGGGATATGTTTGCTGGTTTATTGATAATAGTCATTTTGGCAGGTGTGGAGTGATAACTCACTTTGGTTTTAATTTGCATTCCTCTGATGTTTAGTGATGTTGAGCATCTTTTTATATGTCTACTAGAGGACTGGTGCATCATTTGTTACCATGCAACTTATCACAATATCATTGACTATATTTCTCTTCACCTTTTTTACCTATATCCCCTCTCTACTGTCAACCATTAGTTTGAAATCTGTTTCTATGAGTCTGTCTTTTTAAAATTTTATTTGTTCTTTTGTTTTGCTTTTCAATATTCCATCTATAAGTGCAATGTATGGTATCTATATTACTGTTAGCAAGTCTTTTTATTTTAACATTAATTTAAAATAAAATGTTGTGTGTTTCTTTTTAAGTGTGTACGGATGATGATAACAGACTAAGTGGAAGTTACATTCAACTCTTCCCAGGAACATACTAAAATTACAACTAAAATATGGAAAAATCTATTTGGATAGCCAACTGAAGACTAGCTGAGCAGAAGTTTTATAACCAATATTTACAGAAGAAGCCACATTAAGACTGCTAGGAAAGGAGGAGACACAAAAAGTTCTGGCTCTATGCCCATAGGCTGTGGCTGAGATTCAGGTAGATATCCCAGCTGCAAAGATTCCCCGAGTAGCATGAGGTCTTAACCCATATTGGGCTCTCCAACCCAGAACACCAGAGTTCGAAGAGGCACCCACATGACATCTGGCTATGAAAATCAGTGGGGATTCTGTCTTCCAGAGAGAGATTTAAAAGAGATACATCAGTTGGTTGCTTCCTGCATGCACCCTGACTGGGCCAGGGATCAATCCTGCAGCCCAGGTACATGCACTTGACGAGAATCAAACCAAGACCCTTTGGTGCTTGGGCAGATACTCTAACTACTGAGCAATACTTGCCAAGGCATCAAAGAATTTTTTGAGGTGATAATGCAGCAAGAACCAAAAGACAAGGTTCCTACCCTCAGAGTAATGTGAAGGAAAATAACAAACATGTAAGCAGAACAAAGGGCTAACAGAACAATAAAATAGGCTAATGAAATGGAGAATGGCTAGGATCTATATGGGTCAAGGGTGGCGCCTCCCAGTGTGCTTGTTAAGTCATGTACCAAGACTAATGGTTCAAGTGTCCAGAGGCTTAATTCAGCATGAACAATTGCCTCACGGGATTTGTTTTCTCTCACTACATTTTTAGTTCACCAGGCTTTATTTTTCTTACTTCTTGTACATATTGAGAGATTTGAGTCTGTTCTAATTCAAGTAATTGGACATTTGATACACTGTGGGAAAATGATGTTTCCTAAACTGCATCACTTTGTAGATGAGACACATTTTGACTCTGCCTAGATTCAGAAAAGATAGAGACTTCCAGGGATTATTCTGATAGCTCATAGCCTCCCTAGAACAAGAGGATGGCTACAGGTCTTAATTAGCTGCTTACTCTAGGCTTATTTGAATTGGTCTAGTTCTTGCTCCTTCAGTAGACTTAGCTAGTATAGTACTCCATAGTTTTTTTCTAAACCTTATTAACTTGAAAATATTGAGACCCTAAATGGCAATCAGGAATAGGGAGAATGGGACGGTCATGCTATCAGACTAAATTTTGACATTTAGGTTATCCAATACTATAAAAGGCTAATATGCCAATTGTAACCTCCACTGGCAGTTCGACCAGGAGTTCAACTGGGAGTTCCATCAGGGCTGGGGCCATCTGGCCAACTGCCCTTCTCTGAGCAGGCCCAGCCCCCAATTTCCCCCCCAATTGTAGGTGGGGCCATCCAGCCAACTTCCCATGGCCCCTCTTCCTGGCCTGCCCGGTCCAACCCCACCCATGCACAAATTGGTGCACCGGGCTTCTAGTTTTGTATAAAGTTGAACTTGTAGCCAACTGCTGAGGGATTGAAGTACTTACCTGACACAATTGATATATAGAAAATCCTAATATGCAAATTGACATAATGACAGAATGACTGGTGAATGACCACCAGGGGCAGACACTCAATGCAGGAGCTGTCCCAAGCTGGCAGGCCCCAACCAGTGGCGGTGGTGGGGGGTGGCGGGGTTAGTGAGCGAGTGGTACCAGGACAGTCAAGGCAGGTGTGAGCAGGGACCCCACCCCTTGATCTCCCCACCAGTTGCCCCACAGAGGGAGGTGACTGGTGGCAGTGGTGGGAGGCAGGGCTGGCGAGCGGGCAGCACCAGGCCATGGCAGGTGTAAGCAGGGACCCGATCACCTTGCTGGTCCCCCCACAGATCAGCCCTGATCACCAGCCAGGCCTAGGGACCCTACCCATGAACAAATTTTGTGTACTAGGCCTCTAGTTATCTATAATCTAAAAATCCCCTTAAAGGCAGTATGAGAACTGTCAGGATAAATATGGTTTTAATCAAGGTTGAAGAGGTTAGTTCAGTGGTTATTAAATGGGAATAAACACAAACTAATGTAGCACCTGGGCTACATACTTTCAAAAGTATACATGTGTAAAATAATTAATAACTACAGCAACCCTCTATTAATAGAGAAATTATATAAGAAACAAGAGCTATGTAAATAAAAACCAATGCACTTTTGTCTACTTTGTGTCATATAAATATATTGGCTATCCCTATAAAATATCTGATTCTACTGATAACTTATTAAGCACTTAATACAAGGTAGGCACTGTGGTAAGTGCTGGAGATACAAAGATCAAAAGACATGATAACTGAACAATACAGTCTGATAGTAGAAATATGTATAAATATACGGTATCACTATAGTGTGGTTGGAAGCATAATAAAAATATACATAAGGAGCTTTACAAATTTAAGGTGTTCACAGGGTTTGTTTCTTCTGAGTTTCTCTCTCCTTGGTTTGTAGATGCCCATCTTCTTCTGGAGTCTTCTTATGCCGTCACTTCAGTGTATGCTTGTGTCCTAATCATCACTTTTTATAAGGACAACATCATGGTGGATTAGGTCCCACTTATGTGACCTAATTTTACCTTAATTATCTTTTAAAAAGTTTATCTAAAATATAATCTCATTCTGAGGTCCTGGGAGTTAGGACTTAAACATATTAATTTGGAGAGGGGGTTCCCAGACAAGCTCATAACAGTGAGTAAGAACTGGCTCTAAAGGCAGTATTCAGAGTGATATTATAAAGAAACTAGAGGCCCGATGCATGAAATTCCTGCAGGAGCTCAGCCCTCATAGCCCCGGCTTCGTCCGGAAGGTTGTCTGGAAGGATGTCTGAAAGGATGTCTGGAAGTCGTTCGGCTGTCCAGTCTAATTAGCATATTACGCTTTTATTATTATAGATGGAGTGGGCTGGTGGGCTGATTCAAATAGCATAGTTAAAGGAGGCCTCTCCGAGAAGAGAGTTGAGATAAAACCTTAAAGCCAGGAATGAACTTGTCCCATTATGCAAACGAAAAGTATGAAAGGCAGAGCAGACTATGAAGCCCATGAGAGAACACTTGAAGTATGTGGGGAGTTGAATGGCTAGTCAGGGTGTTAAGAGTATGGTGAACTAGGAACATAATCCTAGAAAGTGGGGTCTCTCACTTCAGTAAGTTTCTAAACTTCTTCTGTTTGAGTTTGCATTCCTATAAAATGCATTTCAGTTAGAGCCATCCATCCACAGCAAATTGGTGAAAGAGTTAAACTATGAAACAATGAACAGTTCTAGCATCGAATTGATGCTCCATTATAAATAAAGCTTTAGAAAGTAGAAGCATTTTCTCTTTTTCACACATAAATCATTACATCTGAGATTATATTCCAGAACATTCATCACTATAACTAATCCTGACCTAACTCTAGCAGATGTAGGTGGCATATTCACATTTTGTATCACCTGACCAAACTCAATCACTTCACAGCTGCCATCAAAATCTGACATGCCAGATGATCATTGTTCTAAAATACCTTCATTAAAAATATCCTTATCCAATATACTGTCAAAAATCAGGATTTGCTGTGTAGTTAACCTCCAATTAATTCTGAAAAAGAAAGTACATTGTAATCATTCTTCAACTATTAAAACAAGTTCAAATTTGGTAAATTTCTACTTATAATGATCTAAAACAATGGCAAGTGTCTTTTTAGATAATCATGTCTAATTGATTGTAATAAATTTATTTTAAATCCACTAAAATATATTGTGAAGTACCAAATATTCTATTCACTCACATCACATGTATTAGGCCGTAAAATACAAGATATAACATTCTCTGCAAATTGAAACTTTATTAACGAGGTTGATAAATTAATGATGTTTAAGAAGATGTAATTTTGTTTCAAAAGAGAGGGTTGACAGGTTAAACTGGATTCAGATTTTTTTCTTACAAATTGATACCTCATGTTACCCTTTATTTTATTTAATTAAAACACGTTCTTATTCTAGGAGTGCTTTACCTCTGTGAAACAGTCTTCAAGGGACCACTCCACACCACGCTCAATTGTTAGCATTGCTCCTGGTTGTTCAGATAAGTGAGATGCTGAAATGTTTTTTGGATTTACCATACAAACATAACATATCTGCAGTGTTGTCCAGATTGATTTGGTGGTTCTTTGGGAAATATGTCCACATACAAGGTCAGCATTTTTGCAGCCATATCTCTTTTTTATTCCTTTCTACAACATGATATCCAGGATTCCAAAAACGTTTCTTCCATAAAATCTATTAGAGTTTTTTAAATAGGTTTAAACTCACAGTGGCTTAAGAGAAAAAAAAAAGGTTTTCAATCAGTTTTTGTTTGGTCAATAAACATCCCATAGAACGTCCCATAGTGTGATTCTCAGTGCTATTGTAAGAATGGTAGTGCAACTAATTCTGAGTTATTTGCTGGTTCAAAAATTCTGGAGCTTCAATAACAAGGCAGGACAGGTAATTATAATGCCTGTGACTTAAATTTAACTTTTAAATTTATTTTGTGAGTTTTTATCCCCAATGTATGCACATTCTTCATCCAGATTTTTTTTTTAAAGGGCCTAGTTCAGTGGTTCTCAACCTTCCTAATGCCGCGACCCTTTAATACAGTTCCTCATGTTATGGTGACCCCCAACCATAAAATTATTTTCGTTGCTACTTCATAACTGTAATTTTGCTACTGTTATGAATCATCATGTAAATATTTGATATGCAGGATGTATTTTCATTGTTACAAACTGAACATAATTAAAACATAGTGATTAATCACAAAAACAATATGTAATTATATATGTGTTTTCCGATGGTCTTAGGTGACCCCTGTGAAAGGGTCATTCGACCCCCAAAGGGGTCACGACCCACAGGTTGAGAACCATTGGCCTAGTCTAATGATAGACCTGGGCAAAAGATGGCAAATTCGATTTTGTTTTGGGCGTTATGACCCAATGGGTAGTGCCTATCTGAGTATTAAGATTAGGAGGATTCTGAGGTCATGCCCAAGCTCATTAGGGCTCTAATAATTAGTGATGTCCACCATGGAGGCTGTAAGCCAGTGTCAACATGCCATTTGCCATCCCTAATTTAGGGAATATTTTGTAGCCGATTAAATTTTTCAAATTTTACAATTGTTTTTTTTTTTTCCTTTGATGGCACCCTTCTCTAATATCTAGCACTTTTATATTATCACTCACTATTTTTTTTCTTCCAAATTCTGCTTTCAGGAAGGAATAAAACTCAGTAACAATAATAATACTTTTTAAATTATTTTATGCCATGCACTGTGCTAGATTCTTTACATGTGTTTATGTGATACCCAGTAAAATGACTATGGAGTAGGAATTATTCCTAATTTACAGAAAGGGCTAAAATACTTATAATCTCAGAGCATTTAAATACCCTATTCAGAATTCAAGCCCAAGTTTTCTGACTCCAAAGCCTGTGATCATAATCACTACATTTACCAAGAGAATTAAATGAACTGAACCTCTATACACAGGAATAGCAATATGGATCAAGGTTATCAGTAGAGAGGTCAATATTAATAATGAAATCTCACTTATTCTCCAGTAAATGGGCATTCATGCTTTGTACAGTTTTTGACATTTCTCCTAATCAAAGCTAACCCATACAGAACAAGAGTTATTGGATTCATAGAATCAAAGGGCTTTGCATCGGAAGAGACCTTAGGGATCATCCTTTTCAACACCTTCATTTTTGGGGTGAGATACCATGTATCATTTTTTGGAAAGTGATACAGTGACTTTCCCTGTTTCATGAGGAAAATTAAGGAAATAAATAAGACTAGTACCCAGGTAGTCTGACTTTAGATCCTGGACTCTTTCTCTCATTTCAGCCTACCTTCCATTGATCACATGTCAGGTAATGCCAGAAAGGAATCCCATGATGAGGCAGAACAACAGGCCTACTATTGCAATTATGTCATGGTTTAAATAAATAAAATAAATAAATGAAAACAAGAGGAAATGAAAGTAAATAAATAAAAAGACAAGACCAAGTAGTAGTTTTTAAAAAAACACAGCAATCTGACTGTAGGCTTAGCAAGTAAAAAAAAAAAAAAGTTCTTTCAGTACCCACCATAGAAAATCACAACAATCTTTACAATATCGGATAAGATTTTATTACTCTCTGGCCAACAGATACTTAACATTTTAAAGAAAGAAGCAATACAAATTATCATCATTCTCCCTCAAGAACAGACCTACTGTAATTTGCTTCAGGAGTCTCTTCACTCTGCTAGCAGGTATCCTGTGAGTTTTTTTGCAACACAGTCACTGGATATATTTGCAGAAATAGTATCAAACAAAGCCAGAGTGGAGTCACCTTGACCCCTGAAAATCCCAGGTGTGACAACAGCCCCTCTGGCTGTTGGAAAGAGCCCTTATAGTTGAGAGATGTTATGGTAGTTACTGAATCGTGAACTAGGGATTCAGGTTTTAGATGTTGAAATAACACCCAGGGTCTCGTGGTGCCTGCGACCTTTAAGAGAATCTAATTCTTGGGTTTTCATGTAATGACCAAATGGACTGCTCATTCTCATTGATAATACAAAGACAAATTGCCAAACTGCCCTCATGCTAGTCTAGAGAAAAGAACTCTACAAACATCACAAAACTCCACTGAGTTAGAAAGGTGTATAAACAGCCTATTTTAATGTTAGGTGTTATTCTGGGTTCAAACTTCATAAAACATAGCTATTATATTTATCATCTTGTTCTGTTTTAAACCTACCACTCATAGGTGCATAGCTCAGTCCTTGGGATGAATGACTATAGGTGAGTTTTGACTGGCTAAAGGCACAGGCACTTGTGAAATGCAGTTGTCATCAGCTAGGAGAGGCTGAACCAAGCATAAGTCTTTAGTCTTCAGGTTTCTGTTTCAGCCAGACACTGTAAACAATGAGAAAAGCTTTACTTCTCACACAACTACTGACTCAAGGTGTTTCTCTTAGAGTTAACAAAGCAATTATTTTCAGTTTTAGTCAAGAACTATGAATCTCAGAGGTGAAGTGTCAGTTTAGTGAGAAAAGGCATTCCCTCAGGTGGAAAAATCTCTGTATCAAGCTAATGTTCAGTGGTATTTAGGCACCCATTTTGGTAAATTTGTAGAGACTGAGAAATTAACAGTTAAGTGAATAGAAGAAAGCATTTATAAATAAAATTAAGATTTTTTTCAGAAGATGAAACAAATTTAATATGTTCAGCAATAGCTATATAAGATGGTAATATTAAAGCATATTATATTTTGATTTCTCAATTGTATTGTGACATGCGAATAAACTTACAAATAAATAAACTTTCAAAAGAAGGGAAAAATTAGTTTGAATATCAGATAATATTTCTTGTGGGTCTCATTAATCTTAACTTAGGGAAGATAAAATATCTAGCTTACCCCAATTTTAGGTCATTTTAAAGCTATTTTATGAATCTTAATATTGTGGTAAATTTAAAAAAATAATGTACTATGAATTATTGTTTTACAGATTAAACATTACTTTGGTATGAGATACTGATTTGATGGCTGAATATTAGAAGAATTCATGTAGCTTCCAAATAAGTTCAATTATAATGAAAGTATTTTTTACTTCAGGCATTTTAAATGTGAAATATTTTCATAAACAGCTTATGAACAGCATACTGCACAGTAAGAGATAGGAAAGATTTGATCTCTGTTAAAAAGCATCCTTGGAACTGAGCAGTTAAGGCTGTTTCTTCTTTTATATTCAGAAAAGTTTACAGATGAATTCAGTGTGAGTAGGTTAGATGGATTGTAGCTTGTTTTCTTGACCATTAGTCATGAAGAAAGTCTTCACTGGCAGATATTCACTGACATATTTAATAGATTCAAATAGATCCTTTAGGCTTTTAAAGATGTATGTATTTATTATTATTTTATTTTTTAATTAAATTTATCAGGGTGACATTGGTCAACATGAACATATAGGTTTCGGGTGTGGGTTTCTGTGTCACAAGATCTGTATATTGCACTGTGTGTCCACCATCCAAAGTCAAATCTTCTCTGCCACCGTATATTAGTACCCCCCTCTCCACCCACCCCCTTCAGGCTTGCAGATGACCACCTTATCACTATGTGGCTTTCCCTCAGTGCATGGAGAGAGCGAGAGCGAGAGCGAGAGCGAAAGCAAGGACTTTTTTCTTCTTCATATAAGGCCACCAAGTCTATTGAATTAGGACCCCAGCCTTAAGACCTCAGTTAACTTGAATTATCTCCTAAAAGCACTATATTCAAGTACAGTCTATATTAGGGATTAGGGCTTCAATATATCAATTTAGTGGGGACACCATTCAGCCTACAGCATTCTGATTTTCATACATTTCTAATTTGCACTCTGCTAATGCAAGGGTTTTCATTATTGGTTGCTTGATTATTTGATCAATTAAATAATCTGTGCATTCATAAAACAGTTGAAGACAACTTCTTGTACGCTAAGCAATATACTAATGCTGGAGTTATGAAGATTAAAAGCCATTGTTTTTGTTTAATGTGAGTCCAAGTGTAGTGGAGAAATCAGTCAGGTATAAGGAATTAATGTACAGAATGGTTAATTGTTATAATCAGGAGACTTGATGAGCAATATAACTTAGTTAAATAACAAAAATGGAAGAAACGAAAGAAGTAAATTTATAAGGATTTGGAAGGCCTGAATAATACTATCAACCAAATTGAGATGATTGACATTGAAAGACTATTCCCACCAACAATAGCATAAGACTAATTCTTTATAAGCTCAAATGTAGCACTTACTAAGAAATATTATATGCAAGTCAATGAATTTATAGAGATATGGGAATCATATAGAGTATTTCAGTAACAAAGTTGATTTAGAAGTCTGTGTCAGAAAAATACCTGAAAAACCTCTAAATATTTGGAAATTAACTTACACATTTCAGGAATCAAACAGGAAAATTTAATGGATATTAAAATATTTTACTCAAATAAAAAAAAAATTGAATAGTGTTTCATGAAGCTAAAGCAGAGATTAACCTCAGTAGCATTCTAGGAGTTATATCAGTTCAAATCCTCGAGTCATGAAGGGTTAGGGGAGAGCTGAGAGCTCAATATGTTTTCCAGAAGGCCATTTTCATCAGCAGCATTTTGATCAATATATTGTCTTACAAAACAATTTGGGGGAATGGGAGGTAAAATGTAAAGTGGGTGAGTTTTACTATTTTAGCTGCTTTATTGAGAAATACTTTTTGTAGAATCAAAAGGTACCCACTGGGAGCATGCAGTTTGATGAGGTCTGGCACATGAATAGTGTGGTAAAACCATCATCACATCAACAAATGAAACATTTCCTTCAGCTCCCTAAATTCCTCCTGTCATTTTTTTTTAATATATTTTATTGATTTTTTACAGAGAGGAAGGGAGAGAGATAGAGAGCTAGAAACATCAATGAGAGAGAAACATCGATCAGCTGCCTCTTGCACATCCCCCACTGGGGATGCACCCGCAACCCAGGTACATGCCCTTGACCGGAATCGAACCTGGGACCCTTCAGTCTGCAAGCCGATGCTCCATCCACTGAGCCAAACCGGTTTTGGCTCCTCCTATCATTTTTAAGTTGAGCTCCTCCCCCAACTCCCAGCCCCAGGCACACATAATCTGCATTATGTTCCTGTAGTTTTTCCTTTACAAGGATTTCTTATTAATGCAATCATATTGTATATAGTCTTGGTGTCTGGCTTTTTTCACTTAGCACGATGTTATAGGTCTTCATTCATGTTCTATGTATTCATTTTTCACCCTTCATTTTTAAAGATACATGCAAATTTATTTTGCTTGTTGTTAGACATTTGAGCTGATTCCAGTTTCAGGCTCTTCTGCATGAAGCTCCACTGAACCTTTGTTGATAAGTCTTTTTGCAGATGTATATTTTTGTGTCTTTTGAGTGGGTTGATGGGCCTTAAGGTAAGTGTAAATTCCCTAGGTTCTTTCCAGCCCTGAGTTCTAGCTTCTAACACCTCAGGCCAGTAAGATATTGCCTTTCTGCCTTCCGGAGCTATGAGCAGTATGGGGAATATACTCAATCAAAGGTGAACATACTCATAAATCTCACTACGAGCTTATTTCTACCTGTTTTTCGACAGACTTCCTGTGTGTTCCCATGCTCATGTGAAGTTTACAGACAACCAGAATTTTGAGCAGAATTTTGATTTAGATTTTTAAGGTCTTATTTATGGGAAATATATGCCTTGACTGGGAATCAAACCAGCGACCTTTTAGTGTATAGGACAACACTCCAACCAACTAAGCTACACTGACCAGGGCAACACACTTTGATAATAGAAAATAAAGTAGTTTCATGTTGTCTGGTTCATTTAGATTACAATTATTATAATTTAGCTGTTTTTTTCAAAGGCAGTATTATTTCTTTTGGGGGCATCTTCTGACCCGAGAATTGATACAAGGAGATAGTAATAGCTGGTACTAACTGAGAATTGAACAAATACCAGCCACTTCTCTAAATCCTTTACACATTTTGATGATTTAATCCTCTCAAAACCCCTATCAAGTAGCTTCAAATATGATCCTCCTTTTATAGATTAAGAAACTGAAATTTAGAGAGATTGAGTATTTCTTTAGAGCCACTAAGTTGGTAAGAAACAGAACTGGAATTCCCTAGATTTGAACCCAGGCATACTGGCTCTATCCCCACCATTTCACCATCACATTAAACTATAATCTGGAGAAATAGGGGTTGCAGGTAAGGAATGTGACCTTATGGTTTTTCTCTTTCAAAATTAAATGGTAAAAGTACTGCTAAAAGAAGCTAGAAACCTCCTTCTTTAAAAGTCTCAGAAGGTTAAATTAGGTTAACATTTTCCCAGGGTACTGTAGGTATAGTCTAAATTAAAGGCAAGATGAAGTCTGAAAAAATGTTTCCAGATCTATAATTTAGTATCTTGGTTATCAGCTATTCTGACCTAAAGAAAAATTTAGAAAACAGTATTTTCTCATGCCCTGCACCCCAAGCTACTTTTTTCCCTCAAGCTTGGAATTCAATTGTCCCTTAACTTAGACTTGTCAAATGTCAGATTATTCCTCAAGGTTGGTTTAGTGGAAAGAGTACTGTATAGTGTATAGTAGTATAAAGAAGTCTTTTATTTCTCCCCGTTAACCATTCTCTTCTTCATTACTAATAAAACCTGTTCACTTTTAATTGCATGAATAGCTGCTTGGCCAAACAATTTCCTAATTTCTCTGCTTCCTTTTTAGTTAGATCTGGCAACACTACCTCTGACAAAAAAAAAAAAAAAAAAAAAAAAAAAAAAAAAAAAAGTAAACAGAAGCGCAACATTCAATCAAAGTCCCATCTTTTAAAAGGAAAGTGCTTATTTTCAAATTCCTTTTTTTTTCTTTCCTGCTAGCTGGAAGAATGGATATAAGTGGGACAGCTGCTTTGTATCTAGAGATCAAAACCATGTATTGAGAATGGCAAGGTCAGCATATCTGCCATGGGTCACTTTCTGCTGTACAGCCAAAAGAGAGAAAAGCTGTCCTATGTTATTTGAACAATGTATTTAAAATACATATTATTCAAATGATGTATTTTTAAACCTGCATAATTTAAATTATGCTTGAAATTTGTACTATTTAAATCATGTATTTTGTTATCTCTTTGTTACAATATTGTAGCCCATATCCTAACATAAAAATTCATATCTGAAATTGGGATATTGCCATAATAAAACCCAAATATGTGGTACTGGCTTTGCAATCAGGTGGTGGGAGGCAAAGAGGCATATATTGCAGGCTCATAAGCTGGTGGTTCTCATTATGAAGGAAAACATATTTAGCAAAACAGTCACCCGTGATAATTTTAAAGGTAGGACACATCTTTACTGGAACTGCAGCTCCAGGCAAGAAAAAGTAAAAATGTTGGTGTGCTTGGAGCAGATCCTTTCTATTTTTACTAAGTAACTTGGGGAGAGATAGTTTTAGTCAATTATTAGCTAATTTTCAAGCACAAACATAAGGGAACAAAATTCTGTAAATGAATATTCTCTTTCCTGTTAAGTCAAAATAAGCACTGATTTTAAAAAAATATAGATATGATATTTTTTCACAGAAAGTTTTTTTTTCTGCATGCGTCATAAAATCAGTGTCAGTAGTCACTAAAGAACCCACAATAATGATCTTTCAAAGTCAACGTTTTATCGAAATTAGAAATAGAGAGACCCATCTCAATTTGAGAGAACAGATTGATTGGAAACAATTTTTGTTCACTCTTATCATCTGCTAACTTTTTGGATCAATTGATTGTCAAAGAGTGAATTAGGAAGAAAGAGGGACAATATCAAACTGGTTTAAAAAGATTATTAAGTATTAATGTCTATTGTATGACAAATTAGTGTTAAAATACTAAGATTGTAACAAAGACCAAGGTATTACATTAAAAAAAATCAAACTAAATTGACTGTGAGCTCAGTAATTTAGACATTAGAAGGTTAGAAAAGCCTAATTATCACACACCAAACAGCAAAAGAAAGTAGGATGGCTGAGATCCTTTCTAGAAACTGTCATATTAAATGTTCTTCGTCCGAAAATTGAAGAAACCCAGAATCAAAAGCCAGTTTCACGATATTGTCCTCATATTCAAGCTACTGTTTCAGATGGCCTAAAGGTAACTGCCATTAAATTGAGGTGAGTGAGGGAGTAGTCTGACCTCAGAAACTAGTAGATAAATGAGAGTCTGAGGTCATAAAAACTATAACCAGGGAAGATTCCCGCCCTTTGGTTACTTTAAATGGAGGGGACTGCCATCAAAGTGATGAAAGTAAATCATTGCTAAGCACAAGGCTGGCCTGCTAGAGCCTGTGGTTGCTGAACCTCTAAAACAACCTGTTCCCCAAAGTCTACCCCAGCAGTATAAGGCTACAAGGACATGGTCTTCAGCCCCTTTTTCACTTGTGGCTACAGAGGGGGAAAAATTACAAGATGGCCAAGGAGGGACTAGAGAGGACACTGACAAGAGTTAGTTCCAGAATCCATGGCAAACGGTCTGGCTAACCAAGGAACTTACACAGCATGGAGTCTTCAAAATTGACAATGAGCAGGACCTAACGATTTGTTGCTCTTTCTTCTTTCTTTTAATTTGAGGTTTTTTTTTTTTTTTTTGTCTGTACTTATAGTGTTTCTACCCCACCATTGTATGTTGAGGGCAAGTGTCTTTCAGGAGAACTTTCTTTCCTGAAAAGTACTATGTTTGATCTAGATGCAAGGACATTTTGTTGGTGGTAACCCTAGATCTCTTCTTGGGAAAGAAATGAGAATGTTTTATGTATTTATGTGTCATGTATTTATGTATTATATGGGAGGCCAAAGGGTGTCCCCATGGATGTGACTGCTTACTTACCTTCCACCACCCTCTTTTATTTAGTAGAAGCTTGACTAATAGAGCATAATGGTCATTTAGAGACTAATTTCCCCAACCATCCTTGAAAGTAGATGAGTGTGTGTGATTAAGATCTAGCCAGGCCGAAACCGGTTTGGCTCAGTGGATAGAGCGTCGGCCTGCGGACTGAAAGGTCCCAGGTTCGATTCCGGTCAAGGGCATGTACCTGGGTTGCGGGCACATCCCCAGTGGGAGATGTGCAGGAGGCAGCTGATCGATGTTTCTCTCTCATCGATGTTTCTAACTCTCTATCTCTCTCCCTTCCTCTCTGTAAAAAATCAATAAAATATATTTAAAAAAAAAAAAAAAGATCTAGCCAGTAACCCCTCTTCTGGGTAGGTGCCCCCCAAAATTGAAAACATTTATTTGCAAAGATATATACATCCCTATGTTTATTGCAGCATTACTCACTGTGACCAAGACATGGAAACGACCAGTGTCCTCTATTACATGATCACATAGAAAAGATGTGGTACACATACTAGTATACAATGGAATACTATTCAGCCATAAGAAAAGATAAAACACTGCTATTGTGACAATATAAGTAGGTCTTCAGAATATCATGCTAACTGAAATAAATCATACAGAAAAAGTCAAGAACCATATGATTCTGCTCACAAGTGGGATGTAAAACTGAAAGCAACAAGTGAACAAACAAGAAAAACAAACAAACAAAATCTTATAGACACAGACAACAATGTTGTGGTTACCAGAGAGAAGATGTGTGTGGGGTAATAAAGGGTAAAGGGGGTCAACTTGTACCCAAAACTTATAACTTCTGGTTATAAGTTTTGGGTACAAGTTGACTGCTATTTCCTTTTCTGCTCTGTCTGTCTGCTGTGTCAGGGATAAAGTCCAGTGGATGATTTTAAACAAGCAAAGCTTCACACGACTGACATTGTCTTACAGCTGCTTAGCCTGGACCTTAAACATTAGTAACTTCTGCTCACAATTCACTCCATTTTAATGGGACGTATGACCTGTGGGCAAACCCTACTGACACTGAGCTTCTTCTCCTTCAAAAGTAAGTAGTATCTTCTCTTTTTATTCTCCTGGTTGTATGTGATTCCTTAGTGATAAATATACTCTAAGAACACTGAAAACATTTTACTATATGCAAATTTGACATCATTTTAAAGTTAACCACTTTAAAGGTTATTATATAGAGATACAAATTAAGACAACAGATATTCCTCACATTCAACTTTTTTTTCTGAGAATTAACCATAAAATTTTTTGTGTCATTTGTTATGAATTATGCAAAAAAATGTAATATGTACCAAGATGTTCATAATAATGTTGCAAGTTTTTTTTCCAACATGTTTTTTTTTATTTTATTTTAGAGAGAGAGGAAGGGAGAGAGAGAAACATCAATGCGAGAGAGAAACATTGATTCGTTGCCTCCTATCTGCTCCCTCAACCTGGGTATGTGCCCTGACTGGGAATCAAACCTGCAACCTTTCAGTGGACAGGATGATGCTCTACCAACAGAGCCACACTGGCCAGGGCACTAAGTTATTTTTAATAGGAAAAAATAATAGGAAAAAAGCTCCATAATAAAATAGTAATTAAGAAAAAATATTATATTCATTTTTAAAAATAGTATTCTGTCAAGTGATTCTGAAGATATATCACTTTTGTTTTCCAGATCCCCTCTGCTCTGTCTCACAGGAGGTTGACCTGCTTGGACCTTCTCAGCGTTTCCTTTTCCTCTGGTCATGGCAATGAGAAACACTGGCAGGAAATCAGAGAGAAGGAGAGCAAGGCATGGGTATTCCCTCTCCACAGGAACACTGCAAGCTGTATGTGCCCCTCAGCCTGAAGTAAGGAGACATGTCACTCACCGCTCTGCACAGAGCACTTTGAGCCTCTGAGCTGAGTAACAATTACCAGTCTTTGTCTCTAAAGTTTTTGCTTGGGAGCAGCACCTTGGTTATTAGTCCGGGGAAACCGCACTGCCTCTTTGCTTCCCCTCTACCCAGCACCCATCTTTATAAATTGTTCCTTTATTGAATGATCTTTAATTTACCTAATTGAGCACGCCATTTATTCATCCAGGGACATTGACTGGCATAAAGATAGAGAATAAAATGTCGTAGTGCAACAGTCATGTGCCACATAACAAATGTTGTTTTGGTAAACAATGAACAAGATATAGACAGTGGCACCGTCTATAATAATAAAAGTGTAATGTGCTAATTAGACTGGATGAAGCTGCAGGGGCAGGGGCAGGGGCTGAGGCAGAGGCAGCCATGGGGGGGCGGGGTTAGGGAGGGGGAGCCCCTTGCATAGATTTTGTGCATTGGGCCTCTAGCATGATTTTAATGGAGCTGAAAACTTCCTATCACAAAGTGGTGTCATAGCTGTCATAACATCTTAGTGCAAAGGTCGCAAAAATCAACAAGGCTGTGATTGAGATGGCAAATACTAGTAATTTTAACCTGAGTGGGTGTGAAGGTGACACTGAGGAGCTCCTAGAGGCAGATCCTGAGGAACTGAATAAGGAGGAGTTGTTGAAATCAGAACAGGAACACATAGTTGAAGAAGAGGCAAGAGAAAAGGAAATTGCAGGAGAAGAAAAAGATAAAGAACTTCCAAGAAAATTCACAGGGAATGGCTTCGCAGAAGCTTTTGCAGACCTCAAGCAGCTTCTTAAAAAGTTTGAAAGCATGGACCTCAATATTGAAAACTTTTAATGAATAGAGAGAAATTTAAATGTGCGTACTCTGCTTACAAACAAATCTAATCTATTACAAAAAACAAAACACAAGCAAATAACCATGGACGTATTTCTGGAAAGCGTGACACCTCCTCAAGAAAAGCCTGGGGCAGGGCCTTCAGGAGGCTTTCCGGGAGACACTGTTACTGTAGGATGTGACAGCTTCCTGCGTGTGTTGCCCTGAAGACTTTCCAGTGGAACAAGACGTGGAGGTGGAAGACTTTGATATCGACGATACTAACTCTGTGTGGGCCTAGGCTAATGTGTGTGCTTTTGTCTGAGTTTTTAATAAAAAGTTTTAAAAGTTAAAAAAATAAAAATTGAATAAAGCTTGTAGAACATGGATATAAAGAAAGATGTCTGTACACCTGTACAATGTGCTTGTGTTGTAAGCTAAGTTTACATTTTTTTAAAGTTTATAAAGTTAAAAAAAGAGCTGCAATAAAAGAAGGTTAATTTATTATTGAAGAAAGAAAACCATTTTTTGAAATAAATGTAATGTAGCCTAAGTGATCAGTGTTTATAAAGTCTTCATTCGTGTACAGTAATATCCTAGGCCTCCACATTCTCTCACCGCTCATTCAGCTGCCTCACCCAGAACAACTTCCAGTCCTCAGGCGCCATTCATGGTGAGTGTCCTATACAGCGTGCCTTTGGTCTTTTATAGAATAATTTTACTGTACATTTTCTATGATAGATATGTTTGGGTACACAAATACTTACCATTGTGTTACAATTGCCTGTATTGTAGCCTTTAGTTCAGTCACCTGCCATACAGGAATGTAGCCTGGAAGTAACAGGTTATATAAACCACATAGCCTACGTGTGCAATAGGTTATTTCATCTAGTTTTGGATGTTTGCACAATGAAAAAATAACACATTTCTCAGGATGTAGTCCCCTCATTAAGTGACTCATGACTATAGTATAAAATATAATAATATAAGGTTAAAAAGCAGAAAGAAATACAGACATTAATAAAATACTATGCTAGGGTGATAAGATTAAAGGTGAACATATTTTCTTAATTACAGTTAGTGTTAGGTTTAGCAAATTTAATAGTTAAAATTGTAAAATTGTTGCTAGGATATTTTGCCAGATAGATTTTCTTAGCTTTGCTTTGCTACCTAGATAAGAATGATTCATTAACATATTGAATTATGTAAATCATCCTAATCATCTGCCTTCTCTTTTCCTGCTCCTAGGCCATACAGAATTGATAAAGTTTGGGAAGCAGGCTGACTTGATTTTATTCAGAGTTCTTCATTTCCAGCAAAGGAAGGAGTGGCTGGCGAGTTCACCAGAGGAATTTATTAAGTGGAAATCAGGAGCTCACAGGTTTATTTGTTCATCAAAGAACATGGCTTAAGAACAAAGCTCAAAACTGAGCTTCCAGGAGCATGCGTCCATTGCAGAGCTGTCCTAATATGAAGACTCGTATTGTCACTGCCACTGACCTCTCCATTCTACGTCTTGCCTTGTTGATGCCCACGTATTTGACTTTGCTACAGATTCAACTGTTGCCTGAGCTTTGCTGTGTCTGGCTGTCCTGAGAACCACTTCTGCCTGGGAAAGCCAAATGCCTCCGCCACCATTCGCATTGCAGGATGGACTCTTTTTTTTTTTTTTAATATATTTTATTGATTTTTTACATAGAGGAAGGAAGAGGGATAGATAGAAACATCGATCAGCTGCTTCCTGCACACTCCCCACTGGGGAGGTGCCCTCAACCAAGGTACATGCCCTTGACCGGAATTCGATCTGGGACCCTTATGTCCGCAGGCCGACGCTCTATCCACTGAGCCAAAGTGGTCAGGGCGCAGGATGGACTCTTGAGTACATTAGTACTGTGTCCTCATGTGGCTCCCTCTCAAACCAAAATCTCATTCCGGCTCAGACAATTGATGGAGCTTTGGGATGAGCTTACATTCGGGCCACAGGGGACAGTGGAGAATCGAATCTCACTTTCTTTTTTGAGGAAATATTATGTGGGTATTTCTCCAACATACAAGATGCAGCATTAGTTTGCTACAGTTGTGAGTACCTTAGGCTGAGTGGCTTAAACAGTGAAAAGTTATTTTCTTTCTTCAACAAATAAATTTTCAATTCTGGGGACTAGAAGTCCCAGAACGAGGTGTGGTCAGGGTTGGTTTCCCCGGGGGGCTTCTCTCGCAGAGTTATAGATGGTCATCTTCCTTTGGTCTTTGCATGTTCCTCCCTCTGTGTGTGTCTGCTTCCTAGTCAACTCTTCTTTCAAGGAGGCCAGACACATTAGATCAGGGCCCATGCTTATGATCTCATTTTAACTTAACAAACCTTATCTCCAAAAACAGCCATATCCTAAGGTACTGGGAGTGAGGAACTCAATAAATCAATTTTGGGGTGACACAATTTAGCCCAAAATAGAAGGATATTTTAGAAGCATGGCAACTAAAAGCAATGTGCAATCATAAATTGGACTTCAAATAAGAAAAAAATATTGCTGTGAAAAATAGAATTTGAACAATTGGAAAAATTTAAATATGAAATATATTAGGTAGTTATGTTTTCTCAATGTTAAATTTATTAAATTTGATTATTGTGATTATATAAAAGATGGCCTTTCCTTTTAGGAGATGCAGAATAATGTTTTTAAAAGTAAATGGCTGCAATGCCTGAGATTTATATTCAAACCATTCAGACAAAGAAAATGTATGAGGAAAATTCTGTACTATTCTTGTAACATAACTGAGGGTTCAAGCTTTTTCAAAACAAAAATTTATTTAAAAAGTGTTGAGAAGTTTCAAAGATAGTAAAATACAAGAACCCAGCCCTGGTTGTTTACCTTCAATATATACTGTTCTTCCATGAGTAAAATTCCGCAATAAACAACACCTGTTAAATACGATGCGATAATCACTATTCTGAATAAACGCTGAAAAAAATGAGCTGTTTATTCAGTGACAGAGAAATGCTAGGGATGACAAGACCCTCTAAGATAGGGGATAGCATTTGAGTGAAGGTGCAGGTCATTATTATTGAGAAAGTCAAAAAAGTGTGAGGATTAGGTATCAAAAATATTTTCAGGATGGATGAAGGATGTTCTTCTTAGGAAGATGGGATTTTGTTGTTGGAAAATAATAAAACAGGCTTTAAAACCCTGGATGAATGTGAACAAGTTAGTAGAATAGAACGATGGAAAAATGTACAGAAGAATGTCACTTACTTAAAAAAAAAAAGATAGAAAATGAAATGGAGATGCCAACAGCATCATGTCTTTATTATGTGTTTGGCATAAAAAAAAAGGGGGCTATGATTTGGAGAGCACTACCAGGGAGGCAATGACCTTCAGGAAAGTTCAGGCTCCACTTAAATCAAAAAAGGGAGGAGAAGTAGACTGGTTATTTAAAGAACTCATACACCCTGGCTGGTTTGGCTCATGGCAAGTTTTCCTCATTGGTTAAAGCATGGGTCCAAAGACCAAAGGGTCAAGTGTTTGGTTCCTGATCAGGTTCACATACCATGGTTGCAGGTTCGATCCCCGCCTTTGGTCAGGGGCATGCAGGAGGTAACCAGTCCATGTGTCTCTCTCAGGTCCATGTTTCTCTCTCTTTCCTCTTCCTCCCTCCCTTCCACTCTCTCTAAAAATCAATGGAAAATATATCCTCAAATGAGGATTCAAAAAAGATAAATGAATAAATAAATAATAAATAAATTATTAATAAATAAATAGATAAAATACGTGTGGGCTCGAGGAGAGCTTGTTATTAGTGAGTCAGTTCCTCTCCAAAAAATATCAGAGAAATATTGGAATTTTCTTTTCATGGTTAGAGAGTATGTCTCAAAATTGTAGCATCCAAGGGGTCTGGTTCTCTGTATAAAGTATAACATTTTCATTTTAGTTGCTGTATTAAACATTGATGGATAAAGAACAAAATGCCACACAACATACCTTTTAAAGTTGCATTGGCTGAAGATTATTTCCACAGCAGCAAAGAAGAAATCATAGAAGAGGATGCTAAGGAAAAGCTAATAGGACTTTCAAGGAATTTTGTGCTCTTCAGTCCGCAGACATGCGCAGCTAGCAGAGAGCTCCTTGGCTCCAGGTGTTTATTCACATCTGTCAGCTAAATCATAGATCCCAGTGCAGAATGTAGCACTCAGGGACATTATGTGGATTTGTAACATTCCCTGGAGGATTCTGGGTCCATAAAGCAATGAATGGATTATAGGAAGACATAAATATGGTATTTTCATCTATGACAGATGCAATCTCGCTCCAATGTTATTTATATTATATAAAGGAAAACTCAACCTATTTTCCTCAAACTGAAAGGAGGCCCCCTTAGGGATGAATAGATGAATAGCTCGCTATTAATTTTCAATTTCTTTGATTTCATCTCTGAAAATGTCATGTGTTAGAATTTTTTAAATGGCCAGTGTTTATTTATTTTACATGCATATGTGTGTGAAGAAATGGAAGCAAATGGAAAAATGTGAGATAGAATTTTGATAATAGAGTAACAATTTTTTTTCATTTTTTGCCATTATCTTGAATCATGCGAGACTTACTTGGCTTTGGGTTTTAATGATCAGTTGGACACCCATATCAGGTTTCTATAAAACCTGCCTTGAGAATGCTAATATTCTTTGCATTATAATCCCTAGTTCCCGTAAGGGAAGTGTGATGTGTGGTGATATGGAGAGAGCATGGGTGCTGAATTTGGAGCAATACTCTAGCCTCTGTTTTTATGTGTGAAGATCTAGGATTCTAAGAGATGCTGTAAACTTCTCCATCTCCAAAACTTTCTACTTTGACTCAGTCAAAATAGCTCATATCTTTTTTTGTGTGTTAGTCCTAAAAATTTGGAAAATAACCATCAATGACACAGTAGAAATTTAGTAATTAAATAAATGCTATTTTGCAATGTATCAAACCTAGGCCAGGCATTGAAGAAACTCCTAAGAGTTCATTTTCTGTATTGAGGATGTTTTCTTGTTTGAAATATGAAAGAAAAGATGGCTGCATGAATTCATAATCATTCTTTAAGATAACTATAAGTTAAATGAACATGTTAGCTTTATATCTAACCACAAGATTTATGAGAACACGATCTTTCATCATTATAGTTATAAATGGCAAAATATCGATAAAGTGGCATCAGAGAACAATTGAATATTCTTATTTCAAAACTCAGAATAAGTCAGAATGAGGTTGCTTGTGGTGTAAAATTGGCCTCAAATAATTATCTAGTGACAGGTGGCAGTCATATTATGAACTCTGAGACATTGGTAAAAATGTTCAAAGGTGCTCAATTACACCACAATTATAAAATTAAAGATACTAATTACTGATAATAATTCCTTTAATCTCCATTCTCCATTGCACCCACTTAAAAAGCTCTATTCTGAAGAAAATTGCCAGGATTTGTCCAACAAGAGAAAAAAGGAGTCCTCAAATTAAATTAGATTCAACCATGTTACTGTATCTCTTTTAACTATTCCAGTAATATCTTTAAATCATTTCTTCTATCCTGTTGAAGAAGTAAAACACAGCACATGTAAATAGGAGTGTCTTCAAAATATTTTTTATAACCATTTGAATTTCATTAAAAAATGATCCACTTTTCCAAAATAGGTTCTCCCTGGTTAGTTTTTAACTGATGGTTTTAGCCAATGAAGAGGCCAGTGTGAAGCATATGTTGTTATCACTGAAAAGTAATGGAAACAGCATTGGACTGTTAAAACTTTTGAAATGCTGGAGTTCACATATTTGCATGAATTGTTGATTGTGTTTATCTGGGTTTTTATCTCTGGTAACCACCTTATTGATTTACACACAAAGTATTTTTGTAAATAAAATGTGACTGACTTTAACCTTATTTCCAGGTCTCCATTTTACAGAAAAGCTAAATTATTAGTTATTTTGTAAATATTTAAAATCACTTTAAGCATTTGTACCAGTTTTAGTACCAATTTCAATTAACAAGGAAATATTTAGGTTGTATACTTACAAGTGGTCTAATTTTTTTTTAATCTTCGTATACAATTTTCAATGTCCTTCCACTGGCATATCAACTTTAAGAAATCTTCCTGTACCTGATAAAATGTGTTAAGGGGAAAAAACTGCAGTCCAAGACTGATGAATATTTTAATGTATTGGCTAAAACTGATTAAAATATAGTGACATTATTTGGTCTTTGTTTATTTTTATTGATACATTTTCTTTTCTTTATTGTAATTCTGTACAAATTTTGTGATAATTTTTTCTATTTCTGTAAAAAAATCCAACTGAAATTTATATAGAGATTTCATTAAATCTATAGAATGCTTTGGGTAGCGTAGACTTTTTTTTCCGTTAAATTTATTGGGGTGACATTGGTTAATAAAATTATATAGAATTCATCATCTGTATATTGCATTGTGTGCCCACCACCTAAAGTCAAATTTTCCATTACCACATATCTGACCCCCTTTATCCTTATTACCCTTCCCCACAAACACACACCCCTTCCCTCTGGTAACCACCATATTGATTTATTGTTTTGTTTTGTTTTGTTTTGTTTTGTTTTGTTTTGTTTTGTTTTGTTTTTGTTAATCCTCACCTGAGGATATTTTTCCATTGATTTTTTAGAGAGTGGAAGGGAGGCTGAGAGACAGAGAGAAAGAGAATGTGGATGTGAGAGAGGCACATTGGTTGATTGCCTCCCACACGGCCAGGACCAGCACCTGGATCGAGCCTGCATGCCCTTGACCAGAATCAAACCTGGGCCCTTCAGTCTGAGGGCCCACCCTCTACCCATTGAGCAAAACCGGCTAGGGCTTATGAAAAATAAAAATACATGAATTATTTGTATGGTGTTTTTATTTTTTTTAAATATATTTTATTGATTTTTTTATAGAGAGAAAGGGAAAGGGAGAAGGATAGAGAGTTTGAAACATTGATGAGAGGAAAATTGATCAGCTGCCTCCTGCACACCCCCTACTGGGGATGTGCTGCAACCAAGGCGCATGCTCTTGACCGGAATCGAACCTGGGACCTTTCAGTCCGCAGGCTGATGCTCTATCCACTAAGCCAAACTGGTTAGGGCTTTATTTTTATTATTTTTAAAAAGTTAGGGACCAGGAGGTTATTATGCTAAGTAAAATAAGCCAGTCAGAGAAAGACAAATATCACATGATCTCACTTATATGTGGAATCTAATGAACAAAATAAATTGATAAACAAAATAGGTCCAGAGACATGGATGCATGGAACAGACTGGGGAGTCTCAGAGGGAAGGCAAGGATATAGGGAATGGGAAGAGATTAAACAAAGAATTTACATGTGTATATGCCTAGTCCATGGACACAGGCAATGCTGTAGTGAAGGCCTGGGGTGGTGAGAAGGTCAGGGAGAGGGGAGGTAAAGGGTGGAAAATGAGGGACATCTGTAATACTGTCAACAATAAAAATATTTTTAAAAAAGAATAAAAGGAATTGATATAGCTGCTGCTACTGTTTAGAGTGCTCTGTCAGATTAATGGAAACTGAAAATAAGCATAAAAGGTATTTGGGGGAGACAAGAGAAAAACTCACAGGAAGGAAATGGGAATATCAGAACATGAATTGGCTAGAAACTGGTAGGCTGGTCAGGTGGGAGTAGGACTTTGAAAGACTGATGTATCATCACAGGACAAGAGCCATCTGAGAGGATAAGAAATGAAGGAGTTTCTTTGCAATAAGTCAACAAATGTCTCTCTTATTTCTTATCGGTCATTCCTGTATATTCTCACTCATTTATTTTTATTTTTTTGATGCAATTCCTACTTAATATGGAAGTGTATATTTCTGGATTCACCTTGTTACGGCTGGCTCACTGTGCAGTGAGTTCCAGAACTAATGCTAGTGATGTCTCCAGGGAATAGGGAAACCTGTCCCGCAGCATGGCGTCCCCCACCGTCTGCAAGACCTCACTAATGAGCCTGGGAATCCTTTAAATGGTTGCCTGTTTTTCAAATTGTGTTGCAGCTGCCTTGATATAGAAGCAGAACAGTGTCAACAAGCCTTCACTTGCAGTGTTAATGTGCAATAGTGCACGTGAGATTCAATTCTCAGCATTTGATCTTTTCTGTAAGGCACTTCTCCAACATCAGAGGTTTCAATGTTTTTATTGATTTTCGTGTCCAGATTTATTGTGATTATATAACCTCCAGTTAGCCTAAAGCAGCCTTTCTGATTTGTTAAGCAAAACAACCAGTTAGAAAGACTTAATGACAGCACTCTAAATGTACATGAGTGCGTTGTGAAAAATAATTGTATTTATGGTGGGCATTTTATATTGGAAATTGTTGTCAACAGTTCAGATTTCAAAATATATTATTATAATAAATGACTTTTCTTGAACAAGGCAAGCTTATTAACTTGAAATTTCTTAAAATGATCTACGAGATGTATATATCTCGTAGATCATTTTAAGAAATCTGTGTCTCTTGTTTGTCTCTTTGGGTGTATTCTTCCCCTTTCTATACCCAACTCTGTGCCCTGCTGGATGACTTGTGAATACCACTTGAGTGGGCTCTCTTACCCTCTAGCTTTTGGCTGTGTTCAGCCTACACAAAACCTGCAGAGGCAATTAGAGAAGAACAGATTGAGGTTGGGATATCTTCTCCACAATCCCTCCTGCAATCACTGTTGTTGACTATGTTCTTTCACAACTGTCCTACGCCTGTCAGATGACTCTATAGAGCAGTCTCTCCAGGCTCTAAGCACACTGCTCACTACTCTTTTCTCTCTAAAAGCCTCTAATTAGTGGCTCCCAAGATTTCTAGCCCAAGGCAAGTTCTACAGCATTTCCTGTTTTTCCTAAACACGGAACTCTTTATTTAGCACTTTTCAAATTGTCCATTTCAGTGTGCCAGGATTTTTCCATTTGTTTTATGCCAGGATTCTAGCTGATCCAGAGGTTGAGGTTTCCCTGAATGCTTTAAAATTTTAATTTCTGTTAGCGGTGACATTTTTTAATGTTGACACTTAAAAGACAAGATGCCTATGAAACTACAATATATAGTCCACTCCTTATTCATGGAGGATAAGTTCTGAGACACCCCCGCCCCAGTAGTTTCCTGAAACCACAGATAGTATGTCACCATATATATATATATGTGTGTGTATATATATATATATATATGTATGTATATATATATATGGTTGTTTTTTTAATGCATAAGTATCTTTTCCCTTGTGGGAAGCAGTTTATGGCTTCTCTTTGACATATCCGAAGCCAACATCACTACTCTTGCACTTAGGGGCCATTATTAAGGTCACTTGAACACTAGCACTGAGATACCACAGGTGTTGATCTAATCACCAAGACAGATACTAAGTGACTAAGGTGGAAGAGTATATGGTTTTGGAGACACCAAACAAAAGGATGAGTCGTCTCCTAAGCAGGACAAGAAAGGATGCCATGAGATTTTATCACACTACTCAGAATGATGCACAATTTAAAACTGATGATATTTTTATTTATGCAATTTTTTATTTAATATTTTTGGACCACAGTTGATCGTGAGTAACTGAAATCACCCATGGAAAGTGAAACTGCGGATATGTGAGGATTTCTATATATGAAACATTATCACTGGTAATAAATGAAAATATAAATATCTTATAATGTATCTGTGCTTAAAAAAGATACTGTCAACTTGTTTTCCAAACATTATTTGTCGAGAATGAGACACATGTTCTTAAGATTTTAATAATCTTCTATTTGATATAACTTTAGAGCATGTTATGTTATTACATTTGATTTTATAACTTAGACAATTTTCTTTTCTTCTTTAATCCTCACTGGAGGATATGTTGTTGTTGTTTTCTTATTATTGTTGACAGTATTATAGATATCCCCCATTTTCCTTCCCTTTGCCACCCTGAGGATATGTTTTTATTGACTTTTTAGAGAGAGAAGCATCAATGCAAGAGAGAAACATCAATTGGGTGCCTCCAGTATGCACCCGAACAGGGGATGGAACCAGCAGCCTAGGTGTGTGCTCTGACCAGGAGTTAAATCCACAACCTTTTGGCGTATAGGACTATGCAACTATGCTCCAACCAACCGAGCCACCCAGTTTAGACAATTATTTAAAAAAATTATAAAAGTTTATACTAGTCTTTAAAAGAGGTTACAAAAATATGAAAGCACACTTTATTCATGAACTTTTCAGTGAGATATTAAGCTATTTTTTTTTTTAACAAATGAGTTTTGAACATTTGAAATTTGAATTCAGAATTCAAGGACTTATCAAACTGCTTAAAGGGATTTTTTTCCCCTGTCATTGACACACAGAGGGGATATATATCTATACTAATAAAAGGGTAATATGCTAATTAGGCTGGATAAACCTGATGTCTTCCGGACATCCTTCTGGACAAAGCCATGGTGACGAGGGCTGAGGCAGAGGCAGTTAGGGGCAATCACGCAGGCAGGGGAGAGCAGTTAGGAGAGATCAGGCCAGCAGGCAGAGGCAGTTAGGGGTGATCAGGCAGGCGGGGAGAGCAGTTAGGGGCAATCAAGCTGGCAGGCAGAGGAAGTTAGGAGTGATCAGGCAGGCAGGCAGGGGAGCAGTTAGGGGCATCAGGCATGCAGGCAGAATGGTTAGGGGCAATCAGGCAGGCAGGAGAGAGCAGTTAGGGGTGATCAGGCCAGCAGGGGAAAGCAGTAGGACATCCCCTGAGGGGTCCTGGATTGAAGAGTGTGCAGGGACCCCCCCCCCCCGTACAGGAATTTTGTGCACCAGGCCTCTAGTATATAGATAACAAAGCTTCTTTTTTAAAAAAAATATATATTTTATTGATTTTTTACAAAAAGGAAGGGAGAGGGATAGAGAGTTAGAAACATCAATGAGAGAAAAACATTGATCAGCTTCCCCCTGCACACTCCCCACTGGGGATGTGCCTTCAACCAAGGTACATGCCCTTGACTGGAATCAAATCAAACCTGGGACCCTTGAGTCCACAGGCCGATGCTCTATCTGCTGAGCCAAACTGGTCAGGGCAGATAACAGAGCTTTCGATAGAATTTGCCTCTGTGAGTCATAGGCCATAAAGAATGTGAATAGATCAGTTAAGTGCTATGGTTCAGTTTCACTTGTGAATCAAATTATAATCATCCAAACTCCTACACATAATGATTGTGTGACCTTTTGCAAAGTAATAATATTATTTAACATGTAAGATTATTCTGAAGGTTAAATAAGATAATAATACCTGTAAACAAGAAAAAAGAATATCCTATTTAATAAAGAGGAAATATGTTAATTGATCCTCACACTTTCTCAGAAATGGCGGTGACCACAGCCAATAAGGAGGGAATATGCTAATTAACTGCTCCACCCTCAAAGATGGCAGCACCCACAACCAATAAGCAGGGGGTATGCTAATTTATTGCCCTGCCCTCAAAGATGGTGTCACCGACAGCCAAGAAGGAGGAATATGCCAATTGACTGCTCCACCCTCAAAGATGGTGGTGCCCACAGCCAATAAGGAGGAGATATGCTAATTGATTGCCCTGCCCTCAAAGATGGCAGCGCCTACAGCCAATAAGAAGGGAACATGCTAATTGACTGCCACACCCTCAAAGATGGCCGCACCCACAGCCACAAGATGGCTGCGCCCAGTCCCCTCAGCCCTGCTGGGGCGGCAGGCTTGTGGCAAGACCAGGCCCGCCCCCAGTTGGGCCCAGCCACTCCATGCGCCTGCCTCTGGAGACCCCCAGTCCCTCAACCCCCAGCCACCCAGGGCCGGCCCGAGGTGCAGGTAACTAGGGTCAGCCGAGGCTTGCGCTGCCGGCAGTAGCAGCAGCAGAGGTGTGATGGGGCATCACGTTCCCCTGATTGCCGAGTCACCTCCCGCCCCTGAGGGCTCCTGGACTGTGAGGGGGGCAGGCTGGGCTGAGGGACTCCCCCCTCCAGTGCATGAATTTTCATGCACTGGGCCTCTAGTTGAAATATAATAAGTTTCACTAAATGTTAGCTATTTTTTCTTAGTGCCACTACAATTGTGGAAGTGGAGGTATCAAATATTTCTTGGATAAAAGATTGTCTTAACTGTGTTGCATATACTAGAAATGCAGACTTATAATGCTAACTTTTCTAGTATTTTGGTTTTTCATTTTAGACTAACCAATAGTCCAAAGTATTTCGATTTAATAAAGCCCTTCCTCTCCTTTCTTCCTTCTTTCTTTTTTCTATCAGTTCTTAATTACTACTGGTCCAGTTAGCCTAGTATATATGTATTTTGTATATGTGTGCAAATTTGGAGCTGTATAGAAAAACAAACATGCACTGAAAAGATTAATGAGGCATATCAACACAACTAGTAATAGGGATGTGTTTTGTTTATGCAGAATGTTACAACTATATGCTAAATATGTTATGTTTATATTACCATAATAATACATTTCTCCCTAACTATTAATCTAAGCTAAGAATATCACATGTATATTTAATCTTCCTTCAAAGAGTTCTAAGCTTATTTACATGTTCTATGTGTAGCATCATTTTAAGAACATTTTAATATTGGCCTCTAATTTTATACTGTCAGAATGTTTTAATGTAATTACAAAGGAATGTAGCTACAATTTATGCTTATTTTATCTACATTCTCTCTGTAAACCTCCTATCAAATTTCCAGTGCAAGGGGAAAAAAACAAAAGTAAAAATTTCAGCAAGAATTATTTTGTGCAGCAATAACATGTAGCCTGGATTATCTGGCAATGAAAAAAAGATGATAACAAAGCTAAACAAAAAGCTTTCTTGTTGTTCACATTCTTAATCCCTTTAACATAAAATAAATAAGGCATTTCAATGAAATAAATTATTTCCAAGAGGCACAGTAACATCTGTATGATGACTGTTTTTACTTTCAAGTAATACTGCTTAAAGATAGTATGCACAAATGTCAACATAATTATTTTTCTTATTTGACTATAGTGTCTGAATCTTAGTCAAAGGACAAAGTGCAATTGGTTTGCTTTTCAAGTTATTTCTTACCTCAGTTGGATGTCAAAAAGATCATAGTGTTACTGTTTTAATTTTGATTGTTAACATAAAATTGGAATTCAAAGTAAAGGAAAATTGTGCAAATTAACTTGTTACAAGTATAAGAGAACAAAGCATGGGCATTATGATAATGTAATCATTGAGAATCTGTAAGGTAAATTAATTTTTGAAGACATAAAGTTAATGTTTTCCTTTAAAATCCCATGTAAAAATTAAAAACACACTTTAATAGAAGATAGACACAAGTAGTATATGAAGAATTACAACATGGGAAATTAATAAAAATAGTATCTAAAACAGTATTAGTGATACATGAAGCTCACTCATTAACAGTCTCTGTGATGATATATCACTGAAAATGTTGCATGAAGGACAGTCTTTGATAGGATTATGTACAGTATAATAGCAAGATACTGGGATTAAAATTCACTGAGAAAATACATCCTGTGAACTGAAGGGTAAGGAGATAATAATGGCAACATTAATAATAGTAAATAATAAGAATGAAATAGCTCACGCAAGTAGAGTTTCCATCAGCAACCATTATTGTAATTACGTGAATGATAAGCTAGAAATCTGCAGTAAATGGCTAATCTTTTTTTTTTTTTCACTGTTTAATTTCTTTTTATTTTAAAGGCTTTAGAGCTGCTATCAATAACATTAATGTCTACATGGGGAAAAGTTACACTAAGAAAGAGTAGGAAAATAATGTACTACATTGTGTAATGTAAAGTGTTTCTAAATAATCTTTTAATAAAACATACATTTATATTCCATTGTTGGGGGGAAAGGGAAAAAAGCATTTAAAAGATCTCCCCCTTTATAAATGATGGCTGTGGAATTTATTCTAACAGTTTATGTGGGTTCCAGGAATGAAGTATGAAAATTCAGTGATCTCAGCTCTGGCTCTTTCATCACATGAAGTCGAGAGTTATTCTTCATCAATAACACCTGGGAGGAAAAGACAGGCCATCAGCCGGCTGACCCTACAGCAGCCCTAGGGGCAGTTCCTCCACCATCAGCAAAGTTAGCACTAAGAGTAACAGAGCCAGTTATCCAAGGTGCAGATGATAGCAGGAGCAGAGAACTCACTTACTGACGGTAGAAAAAAATTCCAGATTTAGTTCATGATTTCTGGCAACCAAATCTTCTTCAAGGGATGGAAGGTAAATTTCCCTTTAACATAAATGAAAGATGAGAGTGTGAAATGATAGGTGACTGAGGTGTTCCATCAATGGCATTGCAAAAAGAGAAGTTGCAAAAAGATAGTTTTTCATTTTTCTGCAATTGTTATAAAATTTATGAGAAAAACTTAGGCTCTAAAATCATGTGGTGTAGTGATTAGAGGGGGAATAAGCATTTTATTTCTATTTGCAATTAGGTTTCAGCTAAAATCTGGGTGGATAATTTAATCAATTAAACCCCTATGTGACTATCATTTAGCCATCTGTTAATTATTGTATTTGAAAAGTCTTTTTAAAGTTCAGTTAAACTATTTTTCTCTTCATTTTGGTCAATCCTCACCAGAGGCTATTTTTCCATTGATTTCTAGAGAGAGTGGAAGAGAGGAGGGAGCATAGAGAGAAACATCAATGTGAGAGGGACGCATCCATTGGTTGCCTCCTGCACGAGCCTTGACCAGGGCCAGGGATTGAGCCTACAACTGAGGTCCGAGTTATGCTCCATCCACTGAGCTACACCTGCTGGGGCTAAACTATTTTTTTTAAATTTAACTCTCCACATATTTCTCCCTGTTCACTCCCCACTTCAGAAAAACCTGGGCTCTGCAATAATAGAACAGTACCCAGTGCTATAAAGTTTTAGCAGCCAAAATATTGATTTGAACCTGGGAGCTCATTAGTCCTACGCATTTCTTCAATTATAGAATTTCTGATCTCTGTCTTTAAATACAAAACCCACAAGACCACCTTCCCTCTCCTTTACCATTTATCCTGAGAGTATATCTGCCACATCTCAAGTCATATTCCTACCCTTACTGATTTTCACTTTATCCCTCTCCAGTACCTCTATGTGACTTAGTCCTATTTCCCCCATCAACTTTCCTCTTCCTCTGGTAAACCATATTTTGGTGCTGAAAATATCATTCATATCGTTAAAATTTTCCTTAAAGTTTTCAGTTCCTTCATCATAAAACAACAACCACAACGACAGCATGGTTTCCCCAGAATCAGTATGCTCTTCACAATTGTCTCCACTGGTTGTATATCTTCCTGGTCTTGTAGTCTCATCGTCATTGGCCACCACTCTGATTGTTCAGACACCTTGATCCTTTGAAGCTTAATACAATTTCTCCTGTCACCCTTTTCTGTCCTTGTCACCATGGCAGACCGACCATCTGGGTTCTTCCCCAACACCTCCTTGGTGACATCTGCACATCCTTTTTAGGTCTGTCTTATTGTTAGTCAACTATTTTCTTTCAATGTTAGGGTTTTTTTTTGTTTGTTTATTTTACACTAGAGGCCCGTTGCAGGAAGATTCCTGCAAGAATAGGGCTTCCTGCATCTGGAACGAAGCAGAGAAGGGAGCAAAACCCGCTGAGGCAGGCTTTGCTCCCGCCCCGCCGTCCGGCTGGCTTCCCTCCACCTCCCACCTCTGCCGCCTTGGCTCCGTTCCTGTCTCCGCCGCCTCTACTTTGCTCCCTTCTGCAGCACTTCGCTTCCACGTTGTCTTCAGTCTTCGCTCCCAGCTGGTATATGCAAATTAACCGCCATCTTGGTTGGGTTAATTTGCATATAGTAGCTCTGATGTGCTGGTGGGCTTAGCGAAGGTATGGTCAATTAGCATCTTTGTCTTTTATTAGTGTAGATTGAAATTGCCACTTGAAAACTGTTCTTTTTTTTTTCCAGCTTAACTGACAAAAAAAAAAAAAATTCTAAGACTTTCAAAGTGTGCATCGTGATGATCTGATGTATGTTTAGATTATGAAAGGATTACTCCATCTAGCTTATTAGCACATCCATCACCTCATGTTATGAAAAAGAGTTATCCCTCTTTTCTTTTCTTTGTTGAGGATACTTAAGGTTCATTCTCCCAGCAAACCTCAGTTGTGCAATACAGTATTATCAACTTTGGTCACCATGCTATACATCAGATCTCCACGTTTTATTCACTTTTTTTTATTATGGAGTTTATTGGGGTAGCACTGGTTAACACATTTATACAGGTTTAAGGTACACAATTTCACAACACATCATCTACCTACTGTATTGTGTGCTTACCGCCCCAAGTCAAGTCTGCTTCCATCACTATTTACCCCCACATACACTTCTCTGCATCCACCACACCCACTCCAGCCAGCAATCACAACACTATTGTCAGTGCTCATGAGTTTTCTTCTCTCTTTTTCTCAATTCCTCCACCCCTTTCCAACTGCCCCCTGCAACAGCTGTCAGCCTGCTCTCTTCATCTTATAGCTGAAAGTTTGTATTCTTTTTCTAAGGGCAGTTTTGCAAGACCCAACTTGAAACAGTACAGAGTTAAAGCCAAACAAGAGATAATTCAGAATATCAGAAAAGCCACACTAAAAGTTATACATGCTCATCACTGTATGTATGGATCCCAATCTGTGATTATTTTGCTTAGATTATTCTCCAGTCATTCAGTTAACCAGTTTTCTTAATCATCTAATATGCAGTCTGTTGACTGAAGGGCAATTGCATATTTATCTACTATGATAGAAGTGTGCACTGGATACAACAACAACATGATAAGAGGAGGACCCAGATCTGCCTGAAGGAATATCATGGGCATCAAGGAAGACTTTGCAGAGAAGACAGCACTTGAGGGAAGATTTTAAGACAAGAAGAAGAAGGCCAAACAGCAAAAGGAAAGGAAGTCCTTTCAAAAATAGAAAACAGGTAGTTCAAATTGTATGACCAGAAGAATAGTTCAACATGGGTGAAATATGAGGAAGTAGAAGAAGGCAAGTGATGAGATGTACTTCATTTTCCATCAGACTCTCCCCTTTGACTTTACTATGATGCATATCTGATCATCTCATGCTGATCATAAAATCCATCAATAGTGACCTGTCAAAGTCAGATCCATACTTTGGGAACATTTAGGGGCAGATGAATTACCACAGAAGAAAGGCAGTATCCTGAATTTGAAGTTGCCCTGGTTTTCTCTTTCCTGACCTTACAATTGTCTCCTCTCTAGTTTCCCCGACTCTAGACTTTTCCTTCTTCAAGTTATTCTTCCTATTGATTCCCTGTCCCCACCACCATTTCTTACACCACAACCAAATCCTGTCTTTGTTTCTTCATAGGGGGAAATAAAGACTAGCTATGTTTAGTCCAGTTCCTTTGAGGGGAGGATATGGACTTGATTTTAATGGAAGGAACCAACTTTTATATTATTCTGATAATTATAAAAAATTTGTGACTATGAAGCTAAACATCACCCCTGACCAGAACATGTAAACATGTGTATTTGATTTGCCCCAATAATGTCTTTCATTTCATAGTTTTCCACGTGTATGCTACTGGAGGGGGCACTAACATTTGTCTTAACTTCTTAATGATATATATGCTTGTGTGCATGCACATGAGTTTGTGTGTGTGTGTGTGTGTGTGTGTGTGTGTGTAAACACAAATATTTTGCTACTTCTCTCCTTCTTGGTGACACATGCCTAAAAATATGTGTACTGAGGTTGAATATTTAAGAGCAGGAAGGGAGGTACACAGAGCGAATTGTACTATAAAAACACAAATAGAAGAGAATGTGGATACATATGAAAGAAATACACTCTAATGGAGCACGCAATTTTTGAAAGAATAAGGCTCTAAAACTTGGCTGTTCAGACTATTGTTAATTAGGTGATTTAAGTATAAAAATTAACTCCTGAGTTAAATGATTCCTTTATCTATATTTTATATCCCTTGTTGATTTTCTGTAAGAGCAAAATTATCTGTTATTTGATTGCTCTACACTTTAACCTGGGTGCTTTGTGTAAAATATAATACAGTACAGATGTCAACTCAGTAACTAAATAGCGCATATTTCTAAAGAACCATAAAATATTATTAACACTCTAGGAACAATGGCTCTGTAATTACTTTTTGGTGTGGAGTAAGGTTAGGCATTTATCCTTATAGAGTCCTAATACACTTAAAGTCAGACCTGCCCCTGTGGTCCCTTTCCCTTTGTTGATGAATGCAGGTACCTTCTACTGCCACTGTAGTTTTGAGGTCATCCTATACTGCTAGCACAAATGGTGTGAACAATAGTTTATATGCCACTTAACTTCTTGGGAGAAACGGTTAACCTTGCTGGAGAGGACAGATCAGTCATGTAAAGTTATTAAAGTCTGGAAGGTTTTGTTATACTTTTGTATAACCACAGTACACTTCCGTATGAGCCTAATTTAGAAGGAAAGCAAAGGAAGAAGAAATCACTTTTGGATTTTTTACAAAACATATACAATGAAATAGGTGATGGAACTTTCACAAAGATCCCCTTTCATAATGACACCTCCACTACAGAGGTTGCAAACATTCTCCCTTTTAGAAATAGACTTTCTAAAAATTATGTCAATGAATTAAGAAGAAAGGTTTTGTGGATGTGAAAAAGCTTTTGGAAATGTTCAGATTGCTAAAGAGAATTCAATCTGATCACTTTGCTGAAAGATTTCAGAATTATCTCACTAGGTTTTAAGTGACTGCTTTTGCTATGGAATGAATGACTTATTAAATGTACTATAGGTCATTACCAGATTTTATTTAAAATTAACCTTTAACCACTTTCCTCAGTATCTATGTATTTTTAATTGTGTCATCTGATGATAGTCTCAAAAGGAATCAGCTGGGAGTCCTAGAATCTTCAGTTCTCCTCTACCTCTAATGAACCATAAGGAGAGTGTATCTCCTTATTCTTGGTGAGTAAGGGTATGTTGAAAAACAATCATGAATTTATTGTTTATATTGAACAGTACCATATCTCATGCTTTTTGCTGACATAAATTAAAATTTCCACATAATACTTAACAGGCACTGAAGGTATTTAAAATGCATTATGAGTGAAAAAGCATGAGATGAGCAAATTTGTTTTAAAGAAAGGTCATTGTACAGAACAGTACATGATCAGAAAAAAAACACAACACATTGCTTATAGCCTCAATAAAAACAGTTGTGTTATGCTTTTCTTGTATTTCATTAAACTACTAACAAGAAAAAATCGTTTACATGGCTTTTTCAAACAGTAGAATAAAAAAAATCAGTTTACCACCACTGCTATTTAAATATCTTCTAACTGGCAAAATTAAACCATGTCTCTTTATTTATTTATTGCACTTGTGAAAAGATTAATGGGGATGTGATTCCTTGAGGCTTTTACATATAACCCCTTCACAAAGAACAAAATTATACAGTTTGGCAAATGAACTAAATTAGCTACATTTATTTAAATAATCACTATAGAGGAAACAATAAATCAACAACATTCTGCACACAAAAAAGTGTTTACAGAGTGTCTTGTAATTTGTTTTATCAAGGACACAGACTTTTTGCTCTTAGCTAATCTTGCTTCTAACAGTCTATTATCACATCAACCATTAATGAGTATTTGCAATAGAAATTTAGCTGAGGCTTAGCAACAGAAAAGTAAGAATAACTTCCACCTTCGTCGCCAGCACAGTTACTCTGAAACACATTCTTACAATAAACCTTTTTCTTAAAGGTTCCTAATAACTTCAGAGACAATCAAAATTAAATGGCAGAGCTTTGTTAAATCAGGAAAAGCGATGATTTGAATGGTCACAATCATGCAATTATCTCAGCCTCTCTATATTTCAAAGGATTATGTTCATATCTTAGTCTATATCAGATGTAAGTGAGTAGGGGGAGCTCTAATGCTGAAGCTGTGATATATTCATAAATCAAGACTTTCAGAGCCTGTCACAGGGACCATAATGAGGGTCATTATTCAGGCAGAGTGTCAAAACTACCATCAAAGGACCTTCTCAGAATTACAATCATTCTGTTTCTTGTTAAATAAGCAATGTAGTACACAAAAATGGCAAACAAGAAGCAGGTCAATTTGATACAGGGTGAGGGCACAGAGATCTCTAGAGTAATTTACCCTCTGGGAATTCTGATGGCTGGTGAGATGAATTATACACACCCTCAAAAAAGATTAATGGTAATAAAGCCCCTTGAACATTTTCACCAAAAAGCCCTACAAATTGCTCATAAGAAACTTTAGAAACAAAGCTGAAAATGATTAGTTTTGTTGTTGTTAGACCTAATACCCAAAACCCTTGCAAAAAAATAGAAAATAACATCTTAGAAATGTGTCTGTTCTCTGTGTACTAGTAAAATATTAGAAATGTAATTAACTTGTAGTTTTCAGTCATTTAAAAGAGTAAGACTTTAAAACTAGAAAATGTCCATTTATTTTATCTTAACTCTATCACTATGTCCACAGATGTTCTTGTAAACTCACAGGCAGGCACCCACATCTCCTAAGTATACACATAAAACCCAAAGCATTGCACAGCAATGTAGTAGAGAAACAAGTTCCTGAAGTTCGTGTTCTTTGGCTAACGTAGTAATATAGTTAGAAAAAGATATAGAAAGTATGCTTATACATAATTTCAGTCTTTATATATCAAAAAGGGAGGAGACCATCTTTAGAATTCTATGGCTATTAATTTTCAGGTGAAATTTGAATGCCCATGTCTTCATATGCCCTACTTAGTAAATACTTCAGCACAAGAGACAAGCATGTCACCAGTTAGAGCTAACAAAAATATAAGAGTCCATGTAGACAAGAGTTTGGAAATTTTTTCATATACGTGTTGAGAGTAAAAGTCCATACAATCTTAAGGAGGATAAATTGACAATGTGAATACAATGTCATAAAATATTAATTCACATTTAAATCTAAAATTCCACTTGTAGAAAATTATCTGGAAGATATAATTATGTATATATGTAACGATCAGAACTCTATAAATAAAAGTTTGGCTAAACCAGTTACATTTGAACCAAATAAATACTATACATACAATCTAATGATGCTATACAAAAATATTTATGGTCATGAGAAAATGTTCATTAAACATTTTCAAGGGAATAGAGGAATTTAAAAATACAAGTAGGCATTGGATGGTAATTTTTATATACAATTGACCCTTGAACAATAAGAGGGTAAAGGAGCCGAACCCCCTCCCTCACAGTTGAAAAACTGCATAATACTGTCCAGGTCCATCCATGCTGTCATAAAAGGGTTGAATCTGCGGATACAAATCTGTAAATAATAAACAGATACCTAGGAATGACTGTATGTGGTGGGGAAAAAAATTCCACATATAAGTAGACCTACGCAGTTCCAATCTGTGTTGTTCAAGAATCAACTGTACATGGTTGTTGTTTTATTTTTCCCATTCACTTTTCTGTATGCTTCAAATTTCACATAATAAACATTATTACTTTAGCAATAAGATAAATATTGCAGGTGTATCTGAGGAAGCTAAATATTTATGTAAATATTTATTTATTTCAGAGGGGGAGAGAGATAGAAACATCAATGATTGATTGGCTGCCTCCTGCACGCCCCCTACTGGGGGGAATCAAGCCCTCAACTAGGGCATGTACCCTTGGCCAGAGTAGAACCTGGGACCCTTTAGTCCAGTGGTCGCCAACCATTCAGACCTTATGGACCACCAAGTCCGAAGACAACTGGTTGGGAACCACTGCCAGGTAGCGATGCTCTATCCACTGAGACAAGCCAGCTAGGGCAGTAGTATAACTTAAAAAACGACGTAGAAAATACTTTTTAAATTAGAAATAATTTTTAACACTTTTTCAATGAAAAAAACAATTTTTAGGAATAAAGAGATGCATTTAACATGCATTTTTCAGTCAGCTTTGCTTGCAATCCATGGATCTTCATTGATTCTAGTTTGGGCATGGACAATAGTCTCTGCTTGATGTAAATATTTATGTAAAGATTTTTATTTGTATTATACAATTTTGAAAAAAAATTATGTTGAGAGGGAGGGAAAGTGAGATTTTTGAAATACAGTACTTGAAACATTATTTTAATTCTTATATTTACCTCCCTACAGTTTTGTTATTATTAAATGCAGCAACCCTTATTGCAAAACAAATAAATATAAGGAATCATTTAGTGACATGTAAATACTCCAATTTTTTAACTTTGTGTTTATTAGCTACCAGAAGGGATTAAGCATAATCAGATATTACTGATTTTTTTAAACGAGGGGAGAGCATAGTCTTAAGGATAAATATAAGCTTTAAAAATAGTAATATTTAACCCTTGGGCTGGTATGCTACAGAAAAAATAAAAATAAAAACTAATTGAAATGTTCATTTATAAGACACACAGCTATTTCAGAAAACTTTAAGAACATTTGGAGCTGGCAGCATTGCTTTTGAAAGAGGACTGACTACACAATTAGACAATAGGTTCAAATCCCGGCTTCACCATTTGCTTACTATGCAGCTTTGAACTAGTTAGTAATTTTCCTGAGTCTCAGTTTCTTATTTGTAAGATAAGATGATGCCATTTCTTTCCTACATTTGTGTGGGGTTATTTGTGTGTGCACATGACTCACTGACCTCTATACTACCTAAAATTTCAGGTTTTAGTCAGGATATTAAAAAACATTCCGGATTACATAAAATACTATAATTTAACCAAGACTTGGCAGTATAGCTGATTTTAAAAATTCATCAATGATTGCTTTTCATTTATTTTTAAATTGCTGTTCTCCCACTATTCAAAAGAATTTGTATCTATTGTGAAACCAAGAAACCCTTAAGATCTTAAGTAATAAGAAGATAGATTTTAGTTCTATAATGAAGACAAAGCCAAACATTTGGTCAAGATTTCATTTCCACCCAGATTCATTTGTAGAGTTTGGAAGAGGATTACTGACTCCCTTAACTCCATTCTGTCAAACTGAACGTTCTGTGACAATAAACCCTACCTCGTCCACACTTACTCTTTAAGTAAATTGGTATCGATGAAATAATCAAAAGCAAACCAATTATGTTCTGGCATCTTTTATCCATCTGTTTGGATTTAACTATCTATCAAATGGTGTTTGCATATGAGGAAATGCTCCATTGTATGCAGAGGTACTCAATTATTTAGATTATACATTTGAATAAACTGTGCAGTGGAAGGCTACCCTGGTAATGTAGGACAATTACATTTTCTTGCATAGTTTAGAGATTATTAAACTAATATCAATTTGACCCACATTATCAGTTACTAAATTCTAACCTTTACCTTGGAGATTTAACTACTATGAGGTCTAGTTTCTACCCCAACAATTAGCAATCGGTGTCAATCATTTCAAATTATACCAAATTATGCAAATTGGTTTTGGGAAAAGGATTGTATGAAAAGAGACCACAAAAATTTAATTTCAATAAAGATCATAGGTGAGGTTTGAAGCTGTAGATTCTTAGCGATCTATGGTTAGTTACTAAGCAATTGGTCTCTTGTCTAGAATGGCTTTCCCCACACATGCAGGCCCAGAGAAGCCTTCCCAACACACAAGATTGTCAATTACACTTTCATTGAGCACTAGGAATTGCAACTAAGATTTCCTTTGTTAGAAATAACTTTATTTAATACTAGGGGCCTAGTGTATAAATTCATGCACCTTGAAAGGAACTGTGGGCCACGGGGCTGTGGTGGGCACAGGGGCGGGCCTCAGCCCATCCTCTGTGCCCCCACCCAGACCCTCCCACTGCGGGTCTTGGTCCCCTTTCTGCCACCAGCCCCACTGCTGCCAATGCCACTTCCACGTGCTGACAGCGCTGGCCCCACTCACACCTGTTGAGGGCACAGAGCGATTTGGGCCAGCAGCATTTGCGAGCAGTGGCTCCAGCACCGGCAGCGGGTGCAAGCGGCAGCTCAGGCCCTGGCAGCAGGTGTGAGCACTGAGTGGGACCTTGGTACGAGGAGCAAAGAATTTTCAGTAACCACCAGAGGCTCCCCTGATGACAGCGTCCAGTGCCCTGCTTTTGAATGGTGCCCCTGCTTACATGCTCCTTCATCCTGCCGCGGCTGATGCCTACCATGTTCCACACTCTGCTGCCTGCTGCCGACACCTGCCATGTTCTGAGTGCCTCCCCTGGTAGTCAGCACACGTCATAGCAACCGGCTGTTTGGTTGTTCTGCCATTTGGTCTATTTGCATACTAGGGTTTTATATATATAGATTCTTGAAAAACATACTAGATCATTAACACACATGTTTATCATGATGTGTACTACTTAATAAATATAACAAACAATAATGCTTAAATTTTATCATCACAGAATTCAGTGTTTAGAATAAAAATCAATGAGGTAATCTTTTATCTCTTTTATATCTCACTTCTACATTTTAATTGCAAATTTAAATAGTACTTTTTAACTAAAAATATGTATTTCTGTAACAAAACAGAGATGCTTCTCTCTCCACTCCTATCTCCACTCATTCTGTCATATCTTTGGTATGGCTGTAGATTTCATCTATATTTATACATTTCAAAATTTATATTTTATAAGATAGGATTAAAGAACTTGAGAGTAATGAGGTACACAAAGCAAACTGGCTACTTGATTTTTCCACTGGGATTTGTTGAAAAATTTGCTGAAATACTCTATTTTATATGCCAATCTGCATCACTTGTTTATATTCTCTACCAGTTGACAGAATGAATTCGAGTTAGCTGTTGGAGATTTTGGATTGTTAACCTGTTTTATTTTAACAATAGAGGCCCAGTTCACAAATTCATACACTGGTGGGGTCCCTCAGCCTGGCCTGTGATCGGGGCTGATCAGGACTGCGGGAGATTGGCTGGGAGGAGGGGCCACAGGTGGTTGGCTGTCCTGGGGGGAGGGATCACGAGAGGTAGGCCAGCCGGCCAGGGAGGTGGGACCAGAGACAGAAGGTTGGCTGTGGGATCGCACTGACCACCAGGGATCAGCTCCTGCATTGAGTGTCTACCCCCTGGTGGTCAATGCGCATCATAGCGACTGGTCGACTGGTCATTCGGTTTTTCGGTTGCTTAGACTTTTATATATATAGATAAGTTGAGAGTCAGGTTAAGTGGATACTCAAAATCATACAGAGAACTAATGGCATATAAGGGAGTAAGACTGAGTATTCTTAATACCTTGTTTAGTGCATTTTTCTCTAATCTCCAATGGTTCTCATGCCATGAATAGGCAAGCTGAATTTTCACATCATATGTCTTTTATGTTTCATTACAACATCAAATTCATGAAAAATTTAGTTTTTCTACTAATCTAAAATATATTCCAACCCTCACAAAAATGTAGAAAGAAAATATGTTCTCCTTCACAAATGTATCCAGTATTGAAATGGCCAAATCTATGTGTTAATTTAGCCAGCTATTTGGTCAGATACTAAATGCTGCTGTAAAGGTTTTCTGTAGATGTGATTAGTATCTATAATCATTTGACTTTATGTAAAGAAGATTATTCTGAAAAATCTGAGTAGACCTGATCCAATCCGACCTGCAGAAGTTGAGAACAATGTACATTTAGGAAAAAATAATAATAAAAACAATGATAATTAAATGGTACGAAAACTAGAATATAGTGACTTTTTTGGTGCTGAAGTTTGTCTGCTAATTCTTTGATTGCAGGTTCATACTTGGTGCACTTCAAGGCCAAGCAAGTGCCACTAACTTCATCTGTTAGCCGGTTTCTTTTGTTCATTTTAATATTATTTAATGCTGAGAACAAAGTCTCACAACAATATGTTGATGAAAAAATTGTTAGCAAAGCCATCACTAGATTTTTTATGTCAGTAAAAGTGTCAGGTATTCTGTTCTAAGCACTCAAAATTTCTTGTTCGTAGTTGCACTCTTCTTCATTATTCAAATGATTTCGTTCCAGATTTTCAAGTTTCGACCTTAAGTCAACAAACACATGAGTCCAAATGCTACCTTGAAAATCTGCAAGTTGCATCTCTAAATCATCAATTTGCATCCATTGGAAATCCTTTCATTCCAAAGTACTGTAAACAACTACATCCGGATACTTAATTATTTTAATGGTCTGTTCTAGGCTTCTAAATTGGTCGAATCTTTGGCTGAACTGTTCAAATAATGAGTTTACTATATTCTGGTACATAAGTACGGACCCCATTATACTCGTCGTAGTGGCCTTCTCGAAATACTTTTTTATCCGAGAAAAATACTTATATGTTTTAGTTTCAATATCTCGCTTGAAAATTTTAAGTTTACTTTCAAAAGATGTGATGTATCCAAACAGAACGTCAATACTTTTGCCAAAACCTTGTAATTTTAAGTTCAGTTCATTCATAAGAACAGAGAGATCTGTAAAAAACATCAAATTGGTGACCCACTCATGATCATTGATCTGAGGAAAGTTTGCCAGATCCTTCTTCTCAATAAATACCATAATTTCTTCAAACCACTCCACAAATCACTCAAGTACTTTACCTCGACTCAGCCATCTCATATTATTGAACATCAGTAGTCCATTGTAGGTTGAATCAGCTTCCTGTAAAAGTGCAGAAAATTCTCGCTTGTGAAGGGGTCGAGAAGCTATAAAATTCACAATTTTTGTTACAACTGACATTAAATCATTCAATTCTGAGAATCCCGATTTGGCACACACACCTCCTGATGGATAATGCAATGAAAAGGTACAAGTGGATGTCTAATGGCTTTCATAAACAATTTCAGGAATCCCACATTTTTTCCCACCATATCTGGTGCCCCATCTGTCATGACTGACACAATTTTAGAGATATCAATGTTTAGGTCACTGAATGTTTTTATAACAACCTTACATATTTCGTTTCCTGATGTACTTATTGGCACTGATTCTAACTTTATCAACTCTTCTCTCATCGTGAGACCATCAGAATATCTAGTAATAATGGCCGCCGAGCATTTGATGTGACATCAGTAGTTTCATCAAGAGAAATCAAAATTTAAGTCTTTTTTTAATTGATGTTTTACGTTTTTGTTAAGATCTATTATTCTGTCTTTGATAGTATTTCTACTGAGTGGTAACTCAGAAATTCTTTTAATAATATCATCTTTATTTTTCATATCACAAAATATAGCTGGTGCACATCTTAGAAATGTTTCCTTAATAAATTCTCTGTCACTGAGGGCTTTTCCATGCTGAGCTATGGAGTGAGCAATACAGTAACTTGCTGATGTTAAATTTGTAGAGCATCTTACAAATTTAATGATGAAATTTGATTGACTTTTATAGAGGTGTAGATGCCTAGAAATGTATTCCTTCCTTTCATTGATACTTTTTTTCAAGAGCTGACAATGATTAGTTTCAAAATGTCTCTTCACATTCCATGCTCTGCTTATTACCATTTCATTACACAGTAAGCACAATGATCTGTTGTTTCTGTCGACAATCCCGTACATCTCGGTCCATATGTCTTGAAAGGGTTGGCTACTGCTACTTCCACTTCCTTTATCATTCAATCTTGCTTTTTTACTTTTTTCTGATTTTCCATCACAAGCCTGCAAAAATAAGTAAATGTAAATCACAGCATTTTTTATAAAAGGTGATAGGTTTCTTACCTATTAACTTTTTGCATTGTTGTTGCACTGACTCCAGGTGCAAAACAATTCAAAGATAGTATGTATAACCAACAAATATATGGTGCTGTAATCAATTATCCGACACGCAGAATGTCTCATCGACACTGTTGCACTGTATATCTTTTTCTTCTAACCCTCCCACTCCTGTCTCTTAACGAACATGGCGATCAAGTGCGTCCATTTGCTGAATACACCCGAACGCACGGGAAGCTTAACCGAGGCACATGCTGACAATAACGAGGCCGTTTCCAGAATTGGGCATTTTGTCACTCGAGTAAAAATAAAATGTCATGAGTAAAGATTGATCTCTTTATAGTGCAATTCTTTTTTTTATTTATTTTTTTAAATATATTTTATTGATTTTTTACAGAGAGGAAGGGAGAGAGATAGAGAGTTAGAAACATCGATGAGAGAGAAACATCGATCAGCTGCCTCCTGCACATCTCCCACTGGGGATATGCCCGCAACCCAGGTACATGCCCTTGACCGGAATCAAACCTGGGACCTCTCAGTCCGCAGGCCGACGCTCTATCCACTGAGCCAAACCGGTTTCGGCTATAGTGCAATTCTTAACCTTTTTATATTAATGTCAATATTGGAACAATGTATCTTGGATGTTTTCACTATGTATCTTTGCTATGCAATACTGATGTATAGGTTTACATCGGTTTTAGAATTGCATTATTGATCATGAGTAACGTGAGTAATAATATTACTCGAGTGATGCCCAACTCTGGCCGTTGCGAGAGACAAATATTTGAATCATGCAATTTTTTGTCTCTGTTGATGCATGTCACCCAAAATTAGTTCGCATGTCACCTCTGACACGGGCATCATAGGTTCGCCATCACTGACCTAGTCACTGGCCCAGTCCATTACATATGCTAATTCCTTAAAGTATATAAATAATCCTATCTAATAATAGACAAACATGGTAATTAACCATACCTTCGACATGCTTCCCATTGGCTAATCAGGGTGATATGCAAATTAACTGCCAACCAAGATGGCGGCAGCCAGGCAGCTGAAGCGAACAGAAGGCTTGCTTGCTCCAGTGAAGGAGGAAGACAAGGTTACCCACCTGCCGCTGCTGGGCTCTGAGCTTGCATTCTAAGAAACAATGTTGCAATTATAGAAACTAAACAAACCCCATGCTTTCAGCCAGCCGGCCTAGCTGGAGTTGCAACAGTGTTTCAATTATAGAAGTCAGACAAACTCAGACACCTGCACTCAGCAGCCGAGGTCTCAGAGCTGGAGCCGAGCCTCAGAGCTAAAGCTGGCTCTCAGCTCCAGTGACAGCCATATAAGGTAAATAAATCCCAGAATTAAAAAAAAGAAAAAAAGGAGAGGCTGGGAGCTTCAGTCACCCGCCAGCCTGAAAACGGCCCTCAGCCCCTCACCCAGACTGGCCAGGAACCCCAGTGGGACACCACTCTGAAGGGGGTGTGACCAGCTGCAAACAGCCATCATCCTCTCATCCAGGCTGGCCAGGCACCCAAGCGAGACCCCCACCCTGATCCAGGACACCCTTCAGGGCAAACCAGCTGGCCCCCACCCGTGCACCAGGCCTTTATCCTATATAGTAAAAGTGTAATATGCCTCCCAGCACTGGGATCAGTGGAGCTGCGAGGTCTCCTGGCACCGGGATCAGCGGAGCCGCGAGGCCTCCTGGCCCCTGGAGCAGCGTGACAGGGGGCAGCACCCAAACCGCCTGATCGCCCTGCAGCTCTGTGTGTGACAGGGGGTGGGGCCACAACCTCCCTATCCGCCCTGCTCTGTTCATGAAAGGGGAAGGTGCCCCAACCCCCTGATCAGTCCTGCTCTGTGCCTGATAGGGGGGAGCTCCCCAACCCCCTGATTGGCCCTGTTCTGTGTGTGACAAGGTGCGGTGCCCCAATCCCCCCATGGGCCCTGCTCTGTGTGTGACGGGGTGAAGCCACAACCTCCTCATTGGCCCTGCCCTGAGTGTGACAGGGGGGAGTGCCCCAACCTCCTGATTGTCCCTGCTCTGTGTGTGACAGGGGGCGGTGCTCCAACTCCCCTATTGGCCCTACTCTGTGCGTGACAGGGGGGAGCTCCCCAGTCTGCTGATGGGCCCTGCTCTGTGCATGACAGGAGGCAGTGCCCCAACCCCCTGATCGGCCCTGCTTTGAGCCCGACCAGGGGCTGCACCTAGGATTGGGCCTGCCCTCTGCCACCTGGGAGCGGGCCTAAGCCAGCTGGTCGTTATCTCCTGAGGGTTCCCAGACTGAGAGGGCACAAGTGGGGCTGAGGGACACCCTCCACCCCCCAGTGCACAAATTTTTGTGCACCAGGCCTCTAGTCATAGATAATAACTGTACCTATAATCCTATCTAATAAAAGAGAAACATGCAAATTGACCATAACCGCGACAGCCTTCCCATTGGCTAATCAGAAAGATATGCAAATTAATGGCCAACCAAGATGGCGGCTGGAAGTCACGCAGCTGAATCGAACAGGAGGCTTGCTTGCTCCAGTGACGGAGGAAGCCAACGTTCCCGGCCTGCCGCTGCCGGCCTCTGAGCTGTACTCTAAGCAACTATGTTGCAATTATAGAAGCTAAACAAGCTCCAGAGACCTGCTTTCAGCCAGCTTCAGCCTCAGAGCTTAGAGCTGCAGTTATGGCAACAGAGTTTCAATTATAGAAGCCAAACAAACCTAAAAACCTGCTTTCAGCCAGCTTCAGCCTCAGAGCTTAGAGCTGCTGTGATGGCAACAGAGTTTCAATTATAGAAGCCAAACAGACCCAGAAACTTGCTTTTAGCCCTCAGAGCTGGAGCCGGCTCTCAGCTCCAGTGACAGCTACAGAAGGTAAATAAATCCCAGAATTAAAAAAAAAGAAAAAAAGGAGAGGCTGGGAGCTGAAGTTGCCCTCCATCCTGAAAATGGCTCTCAGGCCCTCACCCAGACTGGCCAGGCACCCCAGTGGGGACCCGCACCCTGAAGGGGGTGTGACCAGCTTTAATCAGCCTTCATCCCATCATCCAGGCTGGCCAGGCATCCAAGCAGGACCCCCAGCCTCATCCTGGACACTTTCAGGGCAAACCAGCCAGCCCCCACCCGTGCACCAGGCTTCTATTTTATACTACAGGCAGGGCGGGACAGCGCGAGCTGCCGTCCGGGCCCCATGTGCAGCCCTGGGCAGCAGGGCATAAGCCCCGCCCCCAGCCGGGACCCCTGTGTGCCACTTGAGCCCCCAGCCAGGACCCCCATGCCACCTAAGCCCCGCACTGCTAAGCCTCGCCCCCAGCCAGCACCCTATGACTATTGGAGAGCAAGAAAGTGCCACTGGGCCCTGGGTCACTGTGGTGATCTGGCCATTGGTAAGTAGAAAAGTGAGGCCTGTAGGCAGCCCCCAGCTGTGCCTGATCTGGGAGCAGGAAAGCAAGCCTAGCCTGTGGGCAGCCCCCAGCTGCGCTTTATCCCTGGTCGCCATGAGGATCCGGGAGCAGGAAAGCAAGCCTGGCCTGTGGGCAGCCCCAAACTTTACCTGCTCCCCAGTTGCCATGGTGATCCTGGAGCAGGAGAGCAAGCCCGGCCTGTGGGCAGCTCCAAGCTGGGCCTGCTCCCTGGTCGCCATGGCGATCTGGGAGCAGGAAAGCCCGGCTTGCAAGCAGCACCCCCAATCCTGGCCATGTCTCAAGGGAGAATACAACATGCAGTGGAGGCCAGGAGCCTGAGAGATCAACACAGAGGGGCTCCTGCTCCAAGCCTCCATGGTGTGGCTGGGGGCAGGTCCCCAGCAGACACAGACACAAACACACACGCACACACAGTGCCTGCTCTGAGCCTCCAATGTGGCTGGGGTCAGACCCCCAGTGGGGACACACACACACACACACACACACACACACACACACACACACGGGACGCCTGCTCCAAGCCTTTGCTGCCAGACTGTGGCCATCAGTAGGACATCCACTGAGGGCTCCCGGACTGTTAGAGGGGCAGGCTGGGCTGAGGGAACTCCACACCTCAGTGCACGAATTTCGTGCACCGAGCCTCTAGTAATATATAATTACATGCTTGTATATATCTCGTACTGAAACTCCCATGAAAGTAAATACTTGGTACAATAAGTGGAAAATATTTTTTCTTTTCTGAATTGGTGTACATATAAATAAATGATTTATTTTTAAAACAATTTATTTCTATTGAATTTGTCATATTACATTTTTATTTTTCTAATATATTTAAATGTATTAATATTGATGAATAAGTCTATATCATAACATAGATATTTAATATCTATTTTATCTCTTTTGTTAGGAAATGTATCTCATTGTCATGAATAAAGTAGACTAGCATTCTTGGTTATAGAAATATATACAGAAAAGGAAAAGACTATTTAAAAGTAATATTTATAGGAGTGTACATTTCTATAGTCTGTTCTCAGTTGTTGAAGCAGAATCTTGTTAAATCTCCCAGACCATTATGAATCCCTAATTTTAAATATCTAGTGCTATAAATAATGAAATAGTAATGTCTTGCAAGGATTATATTGACTACAGAATTTCTTTGAAGTTAAGATTTAGCATACAGGTTACTTAGTTCCTGTTCTTCCATTAATGAAAATTCTTATGTATTTTTTGAGGAGATGAAGATGTTAAATTTTTTCCTAGAGACAATTCAATTATATAACTTTTTAATGATCAATTGTCCTACAGGGGTAATGACAATGACAGCATCGTTACCACACACACACATACACAAACCTCCTTTATGGTTATGAGAAGGAAAAATACAGAGCAAGTATTTTTATATAGAGCTTTTTAAAGATCTCAATGTCGGATTGGTTCCAAACTATTGAATATATGACTCCAAATTAAATATTTCCTATATTCATGGTTGAAAGAACATATGACAAATAAAAGCTTAGATGTACAATCAAGTCTTTACACCACCATTATTTGAATTTTCAAAGTTGACTGCATACTGAAGTCAGGTAATACCAAGGGGACAGGTGTGCAGATGATTCTGATTCATGATGCATATAACTCAAGGTTCACTTGTGCATATCAGACCTTGTTATGCTATTTATAAAAAATGTTATGAGACAGCAAAATATTTAGGTAAACAAAGTATATGCAATCAAGGGTATTACAGGGCAATTGACTCACGTCAGGAGACGTAACCTAGATTTAGATAGGAGGTAGTTTTGAATTGAGGACTTCAGATCTATGGAGCTTTAAAAATATACATAAGCAATTTCATAAGCAATAGTAATGTCTAATTTATTTTGCATTTCAAAAACATCAAAATAAGTTCTCTGGAATCCTTTAGGTAATCCTAGAGACAGCAAAATATTTAAAGTATAAACATTAAAATGCTTGAGTGAACATTACTTTTTAAATATAATTTGTCTTGAACCTAAATCCTGGCCAAAGTGAAAAAAAAAAACAACCTACCAGTATGTGGGAATTTGGCTCTACTCTTGGTTCCCCAAATTCATGTGTTAGTCTTCATGTTTTTAGTTCTAAAAACCTAAGTTTTCTACATAACTACTCATTCTGCACTTTAGTTATTCCTGTTTATTCAGGTGGAACCATATGAATTCTAATATGTGGTTGATGATTTCTTCACTGACTGGTTCCCTGACAAAGTTTGGCTTTCTGGTTTTCACAATATGCATCCCTTAATGGGTCAATAATTGTTTCTCCTATAAGGAATAGTAATCCATCCTATGTTGCTATTAAAGCAAGAATTATAAACATCGAGTTGGAGATTTACTATTTAGGGTTTACAATTTTTACTGAAAAGGATTCCCATGTCGCTTCTGATGTTTAATAAAGCCTACTCTGGCAAAGGAAGGAGTCCCTAGGCCAATATCACAGTCTTTACAGCTTACTCCAAGAGACTTGTTCAATGAATTTCTTGGCCTCACCTAATGTGGTTATTGGGGAGTAAGTTCTTCCTGCAGGTGGCACAGTTTTAGCAGGAAACTTGTTGTTAGGGTAAGTTTGGTGACCTAGCAATTATTTTAAACTTTGAATTATACTCTGTTATATTCAGTCTTTGGATTCTTTAAATATAATTCTCTACTATAGAGAAGGTTTCTAGTCTACTTAGGTTCTACTAAATATTCGGTAATAATTAAAGCCAAATATCTTATCTAAATACTAGAGGCCCAGTTCATGCATGGGGAGGGTCCCTAGGCCTGGCCGGTGATCAGGGCCGATTGTGGCCTTCTGGCTGCTGGCTGGGGCCTTCCTTTGTTCGGTGCTGCCCCCTGGTGGTCAGTGTACATCATAGAGAGTGATCAAACTCCTGGTCTCCGGTTGAACTCCTGAGGGGACACTTAGCATATTAGGCTTTTATATATATACTAAAGGCCCGGTGCACAAAAATTTGTGCATTCGGGGGGGGGAGGGGTGGGTCCCTCAGCCCAGCCTGTGCCCTCTTGCAGTCTGGGACCCCTCGGGAGAAAATGCCCTGCTGGCTTAGGCCTGCTCCTGGGTGGCAGAGGGCAGGCCCAATCCCTAGGTGCAGCCCCTGGTTGGGCTCAGAGCAGGGCCGCTTGGGGAGTTGGGGCACCACCCCCTGTCATGCACAGAGCAGGGCGGATCAGGAGGTTGTGATGCCACCCTCAGTCACGCTCAGGGTAGGGCCGATTGGGGGGTTGGGGCACCGCCCCCTGTCACACTCAAGGCAGGGTTGATGGGGAGGTTGCGGCACCACCACCTGTCATGCACAGAGCAGGGCCAATCAGGGGGTTGGGGCGCTGCCCCCTGTCACACACAGAGCAGGGCCCATCAGGGCGTTGAGGAGCTCCCCTCTGTCACCCACAGAGCAGGGCTGATCAAGGGGTTGGGGAGCCGCCACTCTCACACTCAGGGCAGGGCCGATGGGGAGGTTATGGCTCTATCCCATCACACAGAGAGCAGGGCCCGTGGGGGGAGGGGGGGTTGAGGTGCCGCCCTCTATCACCCACAGAGCAGGGCCCATCAGGGCATTGAGGAGCTCCCCTCTGTCACCCACAGAGCAGGGCTGATCAAGGGGTTGGGGAGCCGCCTCTCTCACACTCAGGGCAGGTCCGATGGGGAGGTTATGGCTCTACCCTGTCACACACAGAGCAGGGCCGACCAGGGGGTTGGGGCGCCACACCCTGTCACACACAGAGCCACAGGGTGATCAGGAGGTTGGGGCACCTTCCCCTGTCACGAACAGAGCAGGGTGGATAGGTAGGTTGTGGCCCCGCCCCCTGTCACACACAGAGCCACAGGGCGATCAGGGGGTTTGGATGCTCCCTCCTGTCATGCTGATCCTGGTGCCGGGAGGCCTCTCGGCTCTGCTGATCCCGGTGCTGGGAGGCCTCTCGGCTCCTGTGATCCCAGTGCTGGGAGGCATATTACCCTTTTACTATATAGGATAGAGGCCTGGTGCATGTGTGGGGCTGGCTGGTTTGCCCTGAAGGGTTTCCTGGATCAGGGTGGGGGTCCCTACTGGGGTGCGTGGCCAACCTGGGTGAGGGGATATTGGCTGTTTGCAGTTGGTCACGCACCCTTCAGGGTCGGGGTCCCCACTGGGGTGCCTGGCCAGTTTGAGTGAGGGGCTGAAGGCTGAAGCTCCCAACTGCTCTTTTTTTTCTTTCTTTTTTTTCATTCTGGGCCAGCTTTAGCTCTGTCTCCAGCTCTGAGGCTTCCGCTGCTGAAAGCAGGTATCTGGTTTGTTTGGGTTCTATAATCGAAACAATGTATAACTCCAGCTCTAAGATCCCAGCTCGCTGAAAGCAGGTTTCTGGGGTTTTGTTTAGCTTCTATATTTGTTACAATGTTTCAAACTGCCAGCTCAGAGGCCGGCAAGGCAGGCGGGGAACGATGGTTTCCTCCGTCACTGAAGCAAGCAAGCCTCATGTTAGTTTCAAGCTGCCTGGCTGCCGGCCGCAATCTTGGCTGGCAGTTAATTTGCATATCGCCCTGATTAGCCAATGGGAAGGGTAGCGGTCATACACTAATTACCATGTTTCTCTTTTATTAGATAGGATAGACTAGAGGCCCAGTGCAGGAAATTTATGCACAGGTGTGGTCCCTAGGCCTGCCCAGCAATCGAAGTGCAAGCATCTGGCATGGAAGTGCAGGTCCCAGCTGACCTCTGGGCCCTGGGCAGCACCTGGACCCCTACGCATTACCTTCTGCCTGAGTCACGACACCAGAATCCCCACATGGAGATGCAGTGAGCACAGATGGATGCTGCAGGCCAGGGCGCAGTGTGGGCCTCTGGGCCGCCCAGTGGCGCCTTACAGAAGCTAACTGGCCTTGCAGACTGGCTCCTGTGCGAACCCAGGGGGAGCCCGACCAGCCCCTGTTTTCCTGGCGGCTGTGGCCCGACTCACCCGGAAGAGTGAGTGCGGGGTGGGCTCCTCACAGGCACCTGGCACCTGAGCACCAGCTGACAGAGCCGCATTGCCAATGCCCCTGGTGGTCAGCACACATCATAGCGAATGGTTGAACTCCTTGTCTCCCAGTTGAATAACCACCTGAGGTGACAATTTGTAAAAGGGTACTGATTCCTATTTCCAAGCCACTGGCCTCAGTGACTGAAGTAATTTTTCCCTTATAAGAATTTTTTGGTGAAGTTTTTAGAGTTCTTTATATAAGTATCATGTCATCTGCAAATGTTAAAAGTTTTACTACTTCCTTTCGAATTTGGATGCCATTTACTTCTTCTTCTTGGCTGGTTGGTGTGACCAGGCCTTCCAGTGCTATGTTGAATAAGAGTGATGAAAGTGGACATCCCTATCATGTTCCTGAGCTTATGGAAAAGACTTTTACTTTTTCCCTTATGAGTGTGTTAGCTGTATTTTTGTCATATATGGCCTTTTATGTTGAGACTAGAGGCCCGGTGCATGAAATTCATGCACAGGTAGGGTCCCTAGGCTTGGCCGGCAATCAGGGTCGATCTGTGGGGCAACTGGCAGGGTGATCGAGGCCCCCACTCAAACTCGCCTTCGCTGGCCTGGTGCTGCCTATTCGCCGTCCCCCTGCCCCCATGCCACTGCTGCCAGTTGGGGGCTGGGGGCTGGGGGCAGCTCCTGCATTGAGTGTCTGATCCCTGGTGTTCAGTGTGCATCATAGCAACCAGTCATTCTGCTGTTCGGTCAATTTGCATATTAGAATTTTATATAGATGATATGCTCCCTCTATTCTCACTTTGATGAGAGTTTTATCATAAATTCATGCTGGATTTTTTTAAATGCTTTTCTACATAAATTCATATGACATGATATTTACATTATAATATGCTATTTTTTATCTTTCATTCTGTTTATGTGATATGTACCACATTAATTTATTTGTGACTATTGTACCAACCATGCATCCCAGGAATAAATCTCAATTTATCATAGTTTATGACCTTTGTAATATATTGCTAGATCCGGTTTGCTAATATTTTGTTGAGGATTTTTATATCTATGTTCATCAGAGATATCAGGCTATAATTATTTTTTTGCATTGTCTTTACTTGACTTTGGAATTATGATAATGTTGGCCTCATAAAATGAACTTGGGAGTCATCCTTCCTCTTGAATTTGTTGTAATATTTTCAGAATGATAGGTATTGGTTCTTCTTCAAATGTTTGATAAAACTAACCTGTGAAGCCATCCAGTTCAGGAATATTATTTGTTGGGAGGTTTTTAATTACTGTTTATATTTCATAAGCTGTATTTGTACTGTTCAAATTTTCTGTTTCTTCTTGATTCAGTTTTGGAAGATTGTATGTTTTTAGAAATGTATCCATTTCTTTTAGATTGTCCATGTTGTTGGCATATGGTTGATCATAATATTTTCTTATAATTTTTTTGACATTTCTGTGGTGTCTATTGTTACTTCTAATATTACTTGTTTTTACTTATTTGGCTCTTCTATAAATTTTTCTTGATGAGTCTGGTTAAAAGTTTATAAAATTTGTTTATTTTTTTCAAAGAATCAGCTCAGCTCTTGTTTTCACTGACGTTTTATATTATTTATTTTGGATTCTATTTTTTATTCCTGCTCTTATCTTTATTATTTCCTTCCAATCACTTTGGGCTTTATTTGTTTTGTTTTTAGTTTCTGCATGTGTAAGTTTAGTTTGTTTATTTGAGATTTTTCATCTTTCTAGCAGTAAGACTGTAATACTATGAATTTTGCTCCTAGGACTGCTTTCAATGCATTCCATAGAGTTGGGGTTCTTGTGTTCTATTTTTTTTTTATTGTTTCAAGGTATATTTTTATTTATTCCTTCATTAACCAATTCATTTTTTAGTAACATGAATTTTAGTCTCCATGTGCTTTTTGGATTTTGTAATTGATTTCTAGTTTCATTCAATTATGGCCAGAGAAGATGCTTGATATGATTTCAAACTTCTCTAACTTATTGAAACTTGTTTTGTGTTGCAACATGTGGTCTATTCTAGAAAATGTTCATGTGAACTTGAAAAGAAAGTGTATTCTGCTGTGTTGGGGAGAAATGGTCTGAAAATATCAATTTAATTTTATCTGATCAAGTGTGTCATTTAAGGCAGCTGTTTTCTTGTTGATTTTCTGTCTAGATCTCTCCATTGGTGTCAATTAATTTTAAAAATACTCTACTATGACTGTATTACTGTTGATCTATTTCTATTCATCGAGACTTGTTTTATATATATTTGGGTATACCTATGTTGGGTGCATAAATGTTTACAAGGGTTATATCCTCTTGTTGGATTGATCCTTTTATCATTATGTAATGTGTGTGTTTTTTTTGTCTCTTATCATAGCCTTTGTTTTAAAGTAATTTTGTCTGATATAAGTATTGCTACCCCAGCTTTTCTTAATTTTTCATATGCATAAAATATCCTTTTTCCTTTCCTTTACTTTCAGTCTGTGTGTTTCTTTTGTTCTGAGGTTGGTCACTTGTAGACAGCATATATAAGTGTCTTCTTTTGTTATCTAATCAGCTAATTTACATCTTTTAATTGGAGCATTGTCATTTAAATTTAAAATGATTATTGATAGGTATGCATTTATTAGCTTTTTATTTTTTATAACTACATTCCTCTTTATTTCTTTCTTCATATTAAAGGAGTCTAATATTTTTTTGTAATATTGATTTGATGGTAATGAACTCTTTTAGATTTTTCTTGTCTTGGAAGCTCATTATTTCTTCCTCATCTATATCCTATCTAATAAAAGAGAAACATGGTAATTAGCCATACCTTTGCTACCCTTCCCATTGGCTAATCAGTGCAGTCTGCAAATTAACTGCCAGCCAAGATGGCCGCCGGCAGCCAGGCAGCTTGAAGCTAACATGAGGCTTGCTTGCTTCACTGACGGAGGACTCCAACATTCCCCGCCTGGCACTGCCGGCCTTTGAGCTTGCAGTTTGAAAGATTGTTACAAATATAGAAGCTAAACAAAACCCCAGAAACCTGCTTTCAGCCAGCCGAGATCTCAGAGCTGGAGTTGAAACAGTGTTTCAATGATAGAACCCAAACAAACCAGATACCTGCTTTCAGCAGCGGAGAACTAAGAGCTGGAGCCAAGCCTCAGAGCTAAAGCTGGCCCAGAATAAAAAAAAAAAAGAAAAAAAGGAGCGGTTGGGAGCTTCAGTCACCCGCCAGCCTGAAAACAGCGATCAGCCACACACCCAGACTGGCCAGGCACCCCAGTGGGGACACCCACCCTGAAGGGGGTGTGACCAGCTGCAAACAGGCATCATCCCCTCATCCAGGCTGGCCAGGCACCCCAGTGGGGACCCCCACCCTGATCCAGGACACCCTTCAGGGCAAACCAGCCAGCCCCCACCCGTGCACCAGGCCTCTATCCTATATAGGAAAAGGGTAATATGCCTCCCAGCACCGGGATCAGCAGAGCCGTGAGGCCTCCCGGCACCGGGATCAGCATGACAGGGGGCAGCGCCCAAACACCCTGATTGCCCTGCGGCTCTGTGTGTGACAGGGGGCGGGGCCACAACCTCCCTATCCACCCTGCTCTGTTTATGACAGGGGAAGGCACCCCAACCTCTGCTCTGTGCCTGATAGGGGGGAGCTCCCCAAACCCCTGATCGCCCTGCAGCTCTGTGTGTGACAGGGTGCGGTGTCCCAACCCCGCCCCCCCCATGGGCCCTCCTTTCTGTGTGATGGGGTAGAGCCATAACCTCCCCATTGGCTTTGCCCTGAGTGTGACAGGGTGCAGCGCCCCAACCCCCTGATCTGCCCTACTCTGTGAGAGCTCCCCAACCCCCTGATCGATCCTGCTCTGTGCATGACAGGGGGTGGCGCCACAACCTCCCCATCGACCCTGCCTTGAGTGGGACGGGGGCGGTGCCCCAACCCCCCAATCCGCCCTACCCTGAGCCTGACTGAGGGTGGCATCGCAACCTCCCCTCCGCCCTGCTCCCTGCATGACAGGAGGCGGTGCCCCAACCCCCCAATCGGCCCTACCCTGAGCGTGACTGAGGGTGGCATCACAACCTCCTGATCCGCCCTGCTCTGTGCATGACAGGGGGTGGCGCCCCAACTCCTCAATCGGCCCTGCTCTGAGCCCAACCAGGGGCTGCACCTAGGGATTGGGCCTGCTCTCTGCCACCCGGGAGCAGGCCTAAGCCAGCAGGTCGTTATCTCCAGAGGGGTCCCAGACTGCGAGAGGGCACAGGCTGGGCTGAGGGACCCCCCCTTCCCCCCGAGTGCACAAATTTTTGTGCACCGGGCCTCTAGTATAAGTATAAAAACCTAAGCAACCATTAAACTGTTCAACCGTTCAACCGGTAGCTATGATGTGCACTGACCACCAGAGGGCAGACGCTCAAGCACAGGCATGGAAACATGGAACAGAATGATGAATCTCAGAGGGAAGAGGGGAGGGGGTGGGCAGGAAGAGATTAACCAAAGATTTTATTTGCATAATAGAGGCCCAGTGCACGGATTTGTGCACCAGTGGTGTCCCTCAGCCTGGCCTGTGGGGATGGGGCTGAAACCGGCAGTCTGACATCCCCCAAGGGGTCCCGGATTGCTAGAGGGTACAGGCCAGGCTGAGGGACCCCACCGGTGCATGAATCTATGCACCGGGCCTCTAGTTTTTTAAAGCAAACCTTGCTGGGTACAGTACTCTTGTTTGTAGGTACTTGATTTTCATCGTGTTGAATATTTTTTAAATCCCTTCTGGCCTAAAATGTTTTTGTTGACAAAGCTCACAGTCTTATGGAAGCCTTGTTGTAGGTAACTAATTTTCTTTCTCTTTCTGCTTTAAAGATTCTATATTTGTCTTTAATCTTTACCATTTTATTATGATGTCTTAGTATGGGCCTTTTTGTTCATCTTGTTTGGGACTATCTGCATTTCCTGGACATGTGTATCTTCCTTTTATACCAGGATAGGTAAGTTTAGAGTCATTACATCTGCAAGTAGATTCCAATCAATCCCCTTCTCTCTCTCTTCTCTTTTTAGTACCTTTATGATGCAGATGTTGTTACACTTCATGGAGTCTCAGAGGTCCATTAGATATCATATTTAAAAATTATTTTTACTTCTCTAATAATCTTCTGAATTACTGATTTCATTCTCTGCTTCATCTATCCTATTGTTTATTTTTTTTGCTACTGTATTATTTACTTCAGATATTGTATTCTTTACTTACAACTGTTTTATTTCTATGTTTTTCATGTCATTTTTATACTTACTATTTCTTTGTTGAAATTCTCCTGAGTTTATCTCTTCTTCCCTGTTTCTTGAGCATCTTTATAACTATTGTTTTTGAACTGTGTATCTGGTAAATTTCTGGCTTCTATTTCATTTAGTTCTTTTTCTGGGGATTTCTAGTGTTTGTTCATGTGGGACATGTTTCTTTGTCACCCCATTTTGGCTGCCTCTCTGTATCTGTTTCTGTCAATTTACTAATTCCCCCAGTCTTAGTAGGGTACTTACATATTAGGCATCCAGTTGAGCTCCAATAAGAAAGTGACTCCTACCACCCAAGCAAGGTGTTCCAGCAATGTCCCTTGCATAGGTTATGTGAGCTCTCCTGTTATAGTTGTGTGGGGAAGCACGAGACTTGGTTGGGAAGTCTGTAAGGAGGATTCTCCGAAAGGTTGGGGGCCTCTAGGGGGACCTTGCTGAAGGCAGCTGCCCCTACCTTGACTTTTCCAAACAAATCTGAGTCCCCCAGTTGTTTTAATGGAATCTCTATGTTTAGTCTTTAAACCCAACCTTGTATAAACATGTGCTTTCTCCAGGATACTTACCCTGCTGATTGTATCTAGAGATTAATTTTAGTTCAAGCTGTTTTTACAATAAAAGCTTAAGGAGGCAGGCAATTGGGGCTGTTTTTGGTGCCTAATGCGAACCAGCCCCTTAGTCTCTTTTCACAGAAATGTGTGTCAGAGTATCTATTCATCCATTGCTTAGGGTCTTTTGGTCAGCCCCGGTATAGTTGAGTCTTGGTTGCTGCTGGCCCATCCATGTGTGGTGTCAATTCATAGGTGGCTTACTGTCAAAATTGACTGTGACCATTGTATGAGCTTCTGTGAGGATGCTGACCACACAAAGCTGAATTTGCCTCAGCTATAGCTGATGCTTTCTGAGATTTCTCTTTGGATGTGCAGCTTATAGAACTTTTGGGCCCTGCTTTGAGGTAGTCTGAAGCTCACCACCAGATGTATTGATTTGGGGCCTCTTGAGAGGGTCTCCAGTACAAGTGAATGTGAGATTCTGCTTATGGCTGGACCTGTGCTACCTGTGCGGTGCTAAAAAGCAATCTACTGTTTGTGGCTGCCTCTGCTGTGCCTGGCTGTGCATGGGTAGGGCCAAGGTGTATACCAAGAATGGTTTCCACCAGCACTGAGCCCAAGGGGAAGATCAGAAAAAGGCCCAAGGTACCCTGAGAGCCACCCCTTCCTGCCTTCTGCCTGCCAGTTGTCTGTTAGGCTCAGTCACTGAAAGAACCCCTGGTGATACTCTAGGTGCATGAGGTAGGTTATCTGTGAGTCACCAGGTAGGGACAACAGGTATTCATTAGAGTGATATAGATTCAAACTTGGTGCCAGCACTGGGTTTGAGGTCACTCAGAAAGATCCCAGGGGACAATAAGTCTAGCTTTCACCTGCCTGGTGCCTGCTGACCTTTGTAGTGGTGTGGAGTCTCAGGGAGTTGTCAGGTAAGGCCAGCAGAGTTCAGCAGGCCTTAATATTTGTCCATGTGAATGGAGGGCTTTGCCCCAGTCAGTGATGTGAGGGAAAAATGGCCCCCACCTCAAAGTCATGCCACTCAGTCTGTCTCTGTTTCTGGCCATATTTCCTTGAGACCTCTAATTCGGCAAGGTAGGGCCACTGGGAGTTGGGAAGGTGAGGCTGTTAGACTTTTTCATGTGGGGGTTGTGCTGATATGTCTCACAGGAACTGGGGTATAGGTCCCAGTCTCTGAGCCACACAACTAGTCTCTGACACTCCCTGACTCTGCTTGTACCTCTATACCAGGTACCCAAGCAACTGACCTATTTGTAGGGCATGAGTTTGGCAGAGTGGGGTGACAGGGAGTTAGGAGGGTGAGGCTATTGCATTCTCCCAGCCTGATGCCATAGAGAGGGATGTGCTTGACCCAGGAAAGATGGTGTCTGTAAACAGTGTAGGATAGGCACTCAGGACAAGGACTCTGGTGACTGTCCTATCAGCTCTCTCTACACGGACACACAACCCAGTCTCTTCCCCAAAAAACTTTAGTTTGCTCTGAGCCATGTTTCCTCTGCTGGAGCCCACTGTGATTAGCTGCAAGTGAGATTTTGTGCATCGGCCCTTTAAAGGGGGTGTCTGGGTTTGGAGAAGACTCCCATCTCTCTCTGGCAGATATAATCCTCACTGATTTTCACAATCTGATGTTACGTGGGCATCTCTTCACAGCTCTGGTGCTCTGGGCTAGGGAGTCTGCCTTGGGGTTGAGACTCTGTGTTCCTCAGGGCGTCCTTACAGCTGAGATGGCCTTCCAGTTTCTCAGCTGCCAAAACTGGGTGTGTGGCCAGCCCTTTTCACCTACCGGCCCTTCCTACCATCTCCATGTAGCTTCTGTAAATCCTTGGTTGTTAGACTCCTGCTCAGCTAGTCTTCTGTTTTTTATTCAGGTTGACTGTTCTATGTTTTAGTTGTAATCCAGTTTGGTCTGGGAGAAGGTGAGTTTAGCTTCTACCTTTACAACCATCTTGGGTTCCAGTGAAGACTTTAATTGACTCCATATTGTACTGATAGCATATAGGAATATGTGTCGTCTATGTCTCAGGCTGTCCTTTTTTTTTTTTTGGGGGGGGGGGTTTATTGGTGTTATATTAAATATATAAATTAACTTAAGATGAGCTGCTACTTTTATGTTAAATATTATTTGAATACATTTAAAATTTCCATGTGTTAAGTCTGCTTTGTGTTTTTATGATTATTTCTAGTTTCCTCATACATGTTTTATACATTTCTTATTAAATATATATATATGCATTTTTTCTTTTTGTTAAGATAAATTGAGACTTTTATTTCATTATTTTCTCCTTCTCCCCTTCCTCTTTATACTCCTCAAACTGCTTTTTTTATTTTTTCTCCATCTTTGCTTTTATATATGAATATGTTTGATCTTATATGTTAATTTTATAATCTGCATGAGCAACTAATTTCCCCCACTTCCCCCCAAAGGGTGCCTGCATTAGAATCCTTGGAATTTATGAATATGTTAGGATAATTAGAAAGAAGAATGGAGGTTGCAGATAGTCTTTAGTTCACCATAAGCTGACCTAAACTTCAGGAGATTATCCTAGTTACACAAGTGGAGCCAGTGTAATTACATGAGTCTGGGCGGAATGGGAGTGGGAAGCAGGATCATCATTATTAGAGTGGTAGGATGTAGGAAAGACTTCAGTTATTGTTTCCAGCTTTGAAGATGGAAGGGGCCACAAGAAAAGGAATGAGGGTGAGTTATAGAAGTGGGAAAGGGCAAAGGAACAGATTTTCTTAGAGTCTCTAGAAGGTATGTACTAGCTAGACCAACACCCTGATTTTAACCTAGTGAGACCCAGAACCATAAGAAAATATATTTTTGTTTTACTAAGATATTATGTTTTGATGATTTGTTACAATAGAAATAGAAACTAATGCACCTGAAATGTATTAAATGTTCTTATTTTTCAATGGTTTTTCTATTGATTATTTTCAGTTTTACAGATATGTAACCATGTCATCTGAAAAGATACCCCAATGCCAATCTGTATGGTTTTTGGTGGTTTGGCTAATATCCTCCCAAATATGATAAAATAAATATAGTAGGTATCCTTGTCTTATTCCTGGATTTAGTTGGAAAGTCTCCGGTATAGCCACAAGAAGTGACTGGCTTTTAGGTGGAAGCACATATATTTTATCATATTAAAAATATTCATCGATTTCTATTTTGTTGAGTGCTTAAAATAAATGCTGTTAATTTTCTTTAAAAGGTTTTTGTGTATTCAGGAACATAATCACATGTATTTTAATCATTCATGCTATTAATAAGATGGTGGGGTACGATTTGCAACTATTTTTATTTTTTAACACTCCCTGATAAAAATTTAAAAATTTTTATTTTGATATTTAAAGATGAGGTCAATCTGCTGTTTTATTTTTTTGGTTTATTTTTATCATATTTTACAGTAACTATTATACTTTCTTTCAAAATTAAATTGAAAAATGGAAAGAAAAAATGGATATTCTATAATGTGGATGAACCTGAAAAACAATATACTAAATAATAAGAAGTTGACACAAAAGACAATATAGTTTATGAATTAATTTATATAAAGTGTTTAATAAAGTCAAATTTCTACAGCCAGAAAATAAATTAGCTTAAAGCTAAGGTGAAAATTAAATTTAGCAACAAATGGGCAGGAAGATCTTATTGGACTGATGAAAATGTCCTACAAGTAGATTGTGGTGATAATAGCACAACTTGGCAATTTACTACAAATCGGTAATCTGTACATCCTATATAATAAAGGCCTAATGTGCTAAGTGTCCAGTTGTCCATTCAACCAATCAAAGCATAATATGCTAATGAAATGCTAAAGCTGCTCAACTGCTCACTATGATGTGCACAGACCACCAGGGGGCAGACGCTCCGACTGGTAAGTTAGCTTGTTTCTGGGGTCCAGCTAATCAGGACTTAGTGAGATGGGCCAGACACGCCCTGGAGTCCACCTGAGGTCCCTCCCTGGCTGGCCAACCTCCGGTGTTCCTTCCTGGCCCCAATCATGCACTGGTTATGTCCCTCTGCCTGGCCTGTGCCCTCTTGCAATCTGGGACCCCTCGGGGGATGTCAGGGAACTGGTTTTGGCCCGATACCACAGGCCAGGCCTAAGGACCTTACTGGTGCATGAATTCATGCACTGGGCCTCTAGTTTAAAATGAATGCGGATTTTATGGTATGAAAATTATACCTCAATAAATGTAAAAAGAGTGAAATATAGTCCTATCTAAACAACATGGCTATATTTAATAGGGGAAGTTTAAATCAGAAGTTTCTTTTTTAATGCTGTGGAATAGTTCAAGTAGTATGAATAGTGTCTGATAGATAAATGTTTGGTAGAATACATAGTGGAAGAATTAGGCCTGGTAATTTATTGTGTGTATCAGGTGTAGGGAGTGGGGTAAACATTATTATATTTTCTCTATTTTTTTTTTCTATGGTGATTGGTCAGTTTGGATTTTCTGTCTCTACTGATGTCAATTTGGTAAGTAATGTATTTCTTTAAAAAAAATTCATCTCATGTAGGTTTTAAGCTGTATTTCTAAAAAGATGCACAAATATTATTTATCTTACAATTTGAAAAAATCTTCTGATAGTTTCCAATTGACTTTTTTAATTTTGTATTTTCTCCCTTTTGCCTTTGTTTAAGTGAGCTAGTAGACTGTCTATATTGTTAATCTTATTTCAAGCAGTTATATTTACATTTGCAAAAGATGTCTTGGTATTAGTTGTTTGAAGTGAATTCTCCTTGGAATACACTGTGCCCTTTCAGTATGCAATTTCAATACAAATGTATATATTTGCTTAATTCTAAAGAGTCCTTGAGTTATAACTTTAATTATCACTATTCCATTGCTTTAATTTTTAATGAATATTATTGCACATATATTGCACCTTCTTTTCCTGTATTGCATAACTATGACTTTCTCTTGAAAGTTGTTATCCACTTTGTATCCTTTTCTATTATTGTCAGTATTACAGATGTCCCTCATTTTCTCCCTTTTGCCCTCCTCTACCAACCCCCACCTCACCTCAGGCCTTCTCCACACTATTGTCATGGATTATGCATATATTATCTTTGGTTAATCTCTTTCTGTCCCCTCCACCCACTTCCTCATTGAGATCTGTTATTCGATTCCTCGTATCCATTCCTCTGAACCTAATTTGTTCATCAGTTTATTGTTCATTAGATTCCTCATATAGTCAAACCTCCATTCTCCAGTTTCCCATCTTGAACAATTTGCTTCTCATCCCAACAACGCTTTCACGCTGATACCTGTATGATCAGTCACATGTCACTCAGACAGCAGACAAAGGAGAAAATGCTTGAGTATCACTTAGTTTGCTGCTAAATCTCATGTTTTAACATCTCAGGAAATTGTGCTGAATATTTTCATTTTCTTTTTTACTTTTGCTGCTGTTTATTATTAAATTTACACATTTGACTGTATATTTCATTTTCTATTTGTTAATTTTTCATTTCCATTTCAAGTTATATTTGATCGCTTCTTGGCCTTTTGGCTAAGATCAAGTGTAGTATCAAGTTATTTTTGTTTTTAAAGTGTTTATTTGTACATTAAACAGTAGATTAGATATGTACTGTTTACTAGTACAAGCAAGATTAAAAAGGGGAATCATTTGGGGATATGGAACAGTTTAATTCAATTTACATTATTTCTAACGGGAAAAATGATTCAATTTTCAAATAGTCTTCTGGGATGAATTAAGTTCCAGAACTGAGGTTCCATTGTATAGATGAGATCATGTGATATTTGTATTTCTCTAAGTGGCTTATTTAATTTAATATAATAGTCTCCAGGTCCATCCATACTGTCCCAAAGGGTAAGATATTCTTCTCTTTTATAGATGCACTAGAGGCCCGGTGCACAAATTCGTGCATGGGTGGGGTCCCTCGGCATGGCTGGTGCTTGGGGCCATCTTGCCCAGTCCCGATAAGGGCTAGCAGGCTGGGGGTAGGGACCGCAGGAGTTTGGCCAGCCATGAGAGATTGGCTGTGGACTTCACTGACCACTAGGGGGAAGCTCCTGCATTGAGTGTCTGCCCCCTGGTGGTCAGTGCATGTCATAAATACCAGTCAACCAGTGGTTTGGTTTACCAGTCATAACAGTTGCTTAGGCTTTTATATGTATAGATAGTATTCCATTGTGTAAATGTGCCACTGCTTTTTACCACTTATCTGCTGATGAGCCCTTGGGCTGTTTCCAGATCTTAGCTACTATGAATAATGCTACTATGAATATAGGGGAGGTGCCATTCAGATTTCAGGGAAGATGGTGGATATGTTCCCCACTCCCAGAGCCAATCATGAGACTGTCTCAGAATATTTCCCTGTCCTTTTCAGAGCCCCTTGTATGCAGTCCAGTCGGATCTGCTGGAATCTGGGAGATTATATCAGCTCTCCAGTGAGGGCAGATTCCCTGGAGTGTGGGGGGAGATGGCCCAACCCAAGGCCAGTCACTGATTCCCCATAATACCGTTCAAACCCATAGGCATGGCCTCTGCTGCTGTCTCCTCAGCAGTGGTCAAGATGCAGGGTGGGGCCAGTGGAATTTCAAAGGGTGGGCAAGCAGTATCCGTGGGGGTGGGGTATTTGCATTCTTCCAAGCCTTGGTTGCCGGAAGAGGCCAGTGCCTCTCAGGAAAAATGGCCACTGTAGTATGGGGTGGTGAAGACCAATCACATTTCTCCCAGCGGCTGCTGTCCCATGTCTCACCCCAATGCTTCCCACCTGAGCCTCTCCTCAGGCAATACCAGTTTGCAGCACCCTCCCTCCACTCAAGCCTCAGGTGAATGAGTGACTACTAACAAAAATATTGTCCTCTGGGTTACTGTTAAAAATAGAAAAGTGACGTTGTCTCTGACCCTTTCTGCTCTCTCCAGTGGCCAGACAACACTTTCACAGCTGGATGTTTTGTGGGCCATCTTGGATCTGGTGATCAGGGCTGGGGAGCCCAGCCTGGGATCTGGGCCTCAGTCCTCTCAGAGAAACCTGCCCTTCTTCTGCAGTCAAGAGATTTCTCCTTACTCTTTGCCTGTTGCCCTAGGAAGAGGGCCAGCCCCTGTTGAAACCCCACTCTTCCTACCAATCTCTAGGTGTTTTTTGCAGTTCCTTGTTAAAGTCTCTTCTTCAGCTAGTCCTCAATTGGTGATCTATTTGTATCTTTTTAAACAACTTTATTGGAGTATAATTTACATATCATAAAGTTTTCTCACTTTAAATGTGGTTTCAAAAATTTGAAATAAATATATGCAGTTTTATGATATCACAACAACAATTTAAAAACATTTTATCACCTTATGCTAGACCATAAATTTAGCCATCCTATCTAATAAAAGAGAAACATGGTAATTAGCCGTACCTCCACTACCCTTCCCATTGGCTAATCAGGGCGATATGCAAATTAACTGCCAGCCAAGATGGCGGCCGGCAGCGAGGCAGCTTGAAGTAAACATGAGGCTTGCTTGCTTCAGTGACGGAGGACTCCAACGTTCCCCGCCTGCCTTGCCGGCCTCTGAGCTTGCAGTTTGAAACATTGTTACAAATATAGAAGCTAAACAAAACCCCAGAAACCTGCTTTCATCCAGTCGGGATCTCAGAGCTGGAGTTGAAACAGTGTTTCGATTATAGAACCCAAACAAACCAGATACCTGCTTTCAGCAGCGGAGAACTAAGAGCTGGAGCCAAGCCTCAGAGCTGAAGCTGGCCCAGAATAAAAAAGAAAAAAGAAAAAAAGGAGCGGTTGGGAGCTTCAGTCACGCGCCAGCCTGAAAACAGCCCTCAGCCCCTCACCCAGACTGGCCAGGCACCCCAGTGGGGACCCCCACACTGAAGGGGGTGTGACCAGCTGCAAACAGGCATCATCCCCTCATCCAGGCTGGCCAGGCACCCCAGTGGGGACCCCCACCCTGATCCAGGACACCCTTCAGGGCAAACCAGCTGGCCCCCACCCATGCACCAGGCCTCTATCTCATATATTAAAAGGGTAATATACCTCCCAGCAATGGGATCAACAGAGCCGCGAGGCCTCCCGGCACCGGGATCAGTGTGACAGGGGGCAGCGCCCAAACCCCCTGATTGCCCTGCGGCTCTGTGTGTGACAGGGGGCGGGGCCACAACCTCCCTATCCACCCTGCTCTGTTTGTGACAGGGGAAGGCACCCCAACCCCCTGTTCAGCCCTGCTCTGTGCCTGATGGGGGGAGCTCCCCAACCCCCTGATTGCCCTGCGGCTCTGTGTGTGACAGGCTGTGGCACCCCAACCACCCCCCCCATGGGCCCTGCTCTGTGTGTGACGGGGTAGAGCCATAACCTCCCCATCGGCCCTGCCCTGGGTGTGACAGTGGTGGCTCCCCAACCCCCTGATCGGCTCTACTCTGTGGGTGATAGAGGGTGGTGCCCCAACTGCCCCCCCATGGGCCCTGCTCTGCGTGTGACAGGGTAGAGCCATAACCTCCCCATCGGCCCTGCCTTGAGTGTGACAGGGCACGGCGCCCCAACCCCCTGATCCGCCCTGCTCTGTGTGTGACAGGGGTCGGTGCCCCGACTCCCCTATCGGCCCTACTCTGTGAGTGACAGGGGGGAGCTCCCCAACCCCCTGATGGGCCCTGCTCTGTGTGTTACAGGGGGGAGCTCCCCAACCCTCTGACCAACCCTGCTCTGTGAGTAACAGGGGGTGGCGCCGCAACCTCCCCATCGACCCTGCCTTGAGTGTGACAGGGGGCGGTGCCCCAACCCCCCAATCGGCCCTACTATGAGCTTGACTGAGGGTGGCATCGCAACCTCCCGATCCGCCCTACTCTGTGCATGACAGGGGGCGGCGCCCCAACTCCCTCCCCAATCGGCCCTACTCTGAGCCTGACCAGGGTCTGCATCTAGGGATTGGGCCTGCCCTCTGCCACCCGGGAGCAGGCCTAAGCCAGCAGGTCATTATCTCCCAAGGGGTCCCAGACTGCGAGAAGGCACAGGCTAGGCTGAGGGAACCCCCCCCGCCCCCCCGAGTGCACAAATTTTTGTGCACCAGGCCTCTAGTGATAAATATAAAAGGAATAAAATAATACAAAGAAAAATATCCAAGTAAATAAGAACTAAATTGATTACACAACCCACTTATAAATAGCATAAGAATTAAATAATTATTCACCTGTCGTAAGTCCCACATACACTTAGCCTCCTTGAAATTTTTGATTGCTAAATCCAAAATCTAAGGTCAGAGTTCTAAGGTGGTGTTGGAATAGAGGAAAGCAACACATACTCCTCTCAGCATCAAACTGGAGTTACAGCTAAATTTAGAGCAATCAATGTGAATTAACAACAGAAAGACACTTGAACAGGAGTATTATATCCAAGAATTGGAAAAAAAAAAAAAAGAAGCTACACAGAGACTGGTAAGAACAGCAGTGACATGGAAATGGCTTGTTCCTACACACAGTAACAGTGACGATGTAGCCTGAGAAATATCGTGGCTGCAATAGTCCGCCATGAAGGAAAGTGGGGTCTCAATCCTATGCTAAGAGCCCCAACCAAGAACAGATGGACTGGCAGGAAGAGCCTGCATAGCATTTGGCAGCAAAAATAAGCAGGCACTTTGTCCACTGGAAAGAGGTGGGAGCCTGCTTGAATCCAAGGTGATATCCTTAAGGGCTAATGCACAGGACTTGCTCTTGGGGACTTAACTGGGGCTCTGGAAGAGAGGAGACACAGAGCACACAGAATCTGTGAACAGGTCTGGGTGGCACAACTCTGGAGGTCTGGAATGTAGGCTTCTGAGGACCCGAGGTGTGCAGCCCACAGGCCGCGAGTTTGACATGCTAGCGCTTCTAGCACCGATTGGAGAAAGTGCACTAACCCTTTCTTCCAAATACTGGCAACGCCATCCTGCCAAGCTGAATTCCAGCATAAAGGACTGTTGGCTGTACCCCAAAAGGACCTGAGGTGTGATGATTTTTTCTGGATAACCTTTGGACAAACTCTTAGACAAACATTGAACTGAATGGCTTGGACATAAGAGCCAAACTTCCCTCCCTCCCACAGGTTAGGCAGGCACCATCCCCAGGGAAGGCACCCTCTGCAGGGTCTCAGGTAGCAGGCAGCTGCAGAGCTAGGGGGAGGCAGGCACTTTCAAGCCTCCCTTTCAAGATATCTGTTGGGAGGCGGGGCGGTGGGTGCTGAGCTAGAAGGCTGCAGCTAGCTCCCCTCCAGAGGGCCAAGAGCCTGCACCACACCCAACAAAAGGGTGCGTTCCCCAAATCTGCTGGCACTACATGCCAAGTGCAATCACATAGGAGCTCTAGCAGGGGGCCACTGAGCTAGAAGGTGGGCAGCTTGCTCACCTCCTGAGAGCCTGCGCCACCCCTTTTCAATGGCAGTGGGATTTGCATTTCCCAATCCTGCTAGGCCCATCCGATAAAACTCATATCTGCTTTGGGCAGGGGGCACAACTGAGAACTGGGACGTTTGGAAGCCCCACATCTGGGCCTCTGGCAGTGAACTGCAGGGATAGAAGGAAGAGAGAAGCTCTCTCCCCTCCCAAGGGCCAGTACCTCTCCAAGCAGAGGGGGCAGTTTTGATCTATTCCTATAAGCCCTACCCATACATCTCCTAGGGCAGGGGCGGGCAACCTTTTTGTGAGTGCGTGCCAAAACCAGCAAAATCTCTGACTCAAAATTGTTCTGCGTGCCAACCCTAATTTTTTGAGAACATGTTATGCCTACTTGATATCTCTTAAGGTGTATGTATGTGAAGAACCTTGAAGAAATAATAAAATTCATTCGAGCAACAAAACACAGTATATGATGATGAAAAATACATTTATTTTTACTATAAACATGTACACTGATAGTCCCACAGAAAACTTTATGACTCTGTTCGATATTATCAGTGGGACTTTTGCTGCTGCATCACTGATGACAGAGATTTTACATCAGGTTTATATTTCGTGACCTTCAGAGATATGCACAAGCTACTACTTTCATCCGTCAGGCTACTCCTATTACGAGACTTAACAAAATTCATCACTGAGAACAAAGATTCACAAGCGTATGTGGATGAAACCAAAACACTGATCGGATCTAGGAAGGCAGGGAGAGTTAAGGCAGAGACATAGAAATTGCTCTTCCCCCCTCTCGTCAATCCATGTCTATGGTCTTTAAAATAACTTGTTATGTAAAATTATTTACTTATCTAAAATGCACCTACACTGAATTTATCTAAAAAATCAAAAAGTCGATATTAAGAAAAAAATTGTAAATGGAAGATTATAAGAGAGGGTTTTGTGTGCCAGCAAAAGTTACTGGCGTGCCATGTTTTGCACACGTGCCAGGGGTTGCCCACCCCTGGCCTAGAGCAAGAGAAACAAAGGAAAAAATTAACAAATGGGACTGCAGCCCTAACTGGTTTGGTTCAGTGGATGTAACGTCGGCCTGCGGACTGAAAGGTCCCAGGTTTGAGTCTGGTCAAGGGCATGCACCTTGGTTGTGGGCACATCCCCAGTAGGAGGTGTGCAGGAGGCAGCTGATCAATGTTTCTCTCTCATCGATGTTTCTAACTCTCTATCCCGCTCCCTTCCTCTCTGTAAAAAATCAATAAAATATATTTAAAAACAAACAAACAAACAAACAAACAAACAAAAAACAAATGGAACTGCATCAATGTAAAAATCTTTGGTATAGCAAAAGAAACCATCATCAAAATGCAAAAGTAACCCACTGTATGGGAGAACATACTCGTCAATGAGATATGATAAGAGGTTAATCTCCAACATATATAAACAACCATATAACTCAAAAAGAGGAAAACAAACATTCCAATTAAAAAATGGGCAAAGATGCCAAAACTGGTTTGGCCCAGTGGATAGAGAGTCGGCCTGTGGACTGAAAGGTCCCAGGTTCGATTCCGGTCAAGGGCATGTACCTTGTTTGCGGGCACATCCCCAGTAGGAGATGTGCAGGAGGCAGCTGATCGATGTTTCTCTCTCATTGATGTTTCTAACTCTCTCTCTCTCTCCCTTCCTCTCTGTAAAAAAATCAATAAAATATATTTTAAAAAATGGGCAAAGGACCTGAATTGACAATTCTCCAAAGAGGACATACAAATGGTCAACAGACATATGAAAAAATGCTCAATGTCACAAATCAGAGAGATGCAATTTAAAATGACAATGAGGTATCACCTCACATCAGCCAGAATAGCTACCATCGATACATCAACAAACAAGTGCTGGCGTGGATGTGGAGAAAAGGAAATCCTAGTGCACTGCTAGTGGGAATGCAGACTGGTGCAGCCTCTGTGGAAAATAGTATGGACTTTCATCAAAAAATTAAAAGTGGAACTTCTATTTGACCCAACAATCCTACTTTTGGGAATGTATCCTAAGAAACCCTATGTTCATAGCTGCATTATTTACAACAGCTAAGGCCTGGAAACAGCCCCAGTGTCCATCAGTAGATGATCCATAGTGGTACATTTACACAGTGGAATACTACTGTAAAAAAAAGAAGGATCTCTTACCTTTTGGACATCATGGATGGGCCTGGAGACTATTATGCTAAGCAAAATAAGCCAGTTAGAGAATGACAAATATCACATGATTTTACTTATATGTGGAATCTAATAAACAAAATAAACTGATGAACAAAATAGGTCCAAAGACATGGAAGCCTGGAACAGATTGGAAGGTCTCAAGGGAAATGGGTGGGGCAGGAGAGATTAACCAATAATTTATAAGCAGAGCCCGTGGAGGTGAAGGCTTGGGGTAGGGCAGGAGCCTTTTGTAGGGGGAAGGGGGAAGGAGGACATCTGTAATACTCTAACGATAAAAAATACCAGTAATTTCACAAAAGCATATGAACACACACAAACATAGAGTAATATTTAAAGTTTGCAAAGTCCAGAGGGTGTTCTTTTTTTGTAAATGATTAGTGTATAGCAGCCATGTAATAAATGAATAAATAAGCAAAAGAATGAAAGCCAGCCCTGGCCAGTTTTGCTCAGTGCTTAGATCATGGAATCAAGGGTTTGCTTCCCCCTCAGGGGCATGTATCTTCTTTGCAGGCTCAATCCCTGGACCTGGCTGGGGCATGTGCGGGAGGCAACCAATTGATGTGTCTCTCTCACATTGATGTCTCTCTCTCTCAAATAAATAAATAAATAAATAATGATTGTCATTGCAAAATAAAAATTAAAGTTAATAAAATTAAAGCTAAAATATACCTAAGATCAATTAGAAATAGTTTCTAGTAAAATGTGTATGGATAACAAATTGCTATTTCTTCAAATTCCTCCTAAATTTTGGTTGAAATCTAAACATTTTAGATGATATATTTTAGTAGCTCCCAATATTTAATTTATTTTTTTGAGTATCATTTTGTTGATTGGATCTTGTTTTTTTTTATTTTTAGTTTTTGTAATTTGAGTAGACCTCAGACAATCTTTCTCCTGTTTATTTTGTGATTGCTGATATTTCTGCTCAATTCTTTTAATTTTTTATTCTGTTTTCTCTTGTGATTGCATCACTTATGAGGCAATCCATGATATTGGTAGAGGTTGTTTTAAAATGTTCCAAGTACATAGTCTTCCACCTTCTCTGTGTGAGTTAAAGAATAAATTCAATGTTTATCCAGTCCTCAAATGCCTCTCTTGCCTGTTAATGTCCACTGTATTCCCTTGCATCTCCCTGAATATATTTATAGTTTCCTCGGCAGACAGAGATGTGTGCAGACATCCACCTGTCTTAAATGTCTGGCTCACTTGCTACTCACCCTAACTACAAGTCTTTCCAGATATTTACTATGGGAATTTGTTTCCAATCATAATTGCCATGTTTAGATGACAAAACTAGAAATTTTAGCCTTCTGTCCCTTAAGAAAAAATCAGAAGCATTCTGAGTATCAGTATCCAACTTTCAGGCAGCGATTAGAAGTCACTTTTATAGACAAAGGCATGTGACGGATAGGAACATAAATGTCCAAATTTATAGATTTGCTGACTCTGAGCATTGCTTTCAACAATTATTCCCTTTAGTGAACATTATAGAATATTCAAAATTAATATTCTATGGGTCATGGCTAATGCCATAAGCTTATTTAGGTAAATCCCAATCTGATTTTTAACCCTAATGCTAGCTTGGCTTTTTAGATTGATTCTAGTTAGAGCTAGAGGCTTTTCCTAAAAATCATGCAACGGGAGTTTATGTTAAGATATCACTTACACTGACATATATTGGATTGACTGTGGCTGGGGAAGTCTACTTCATAACCTCATTTCTGCAAGTTAACTATCCTGTGGATATGCTATTGTTTTACTTGAAAAGCCATTTGACAGAGAGTCAAAAGAGGAAAAGAACTGGGTATATCCTAACTAAAGTTTTAAGAGAATAATTTCAGTTTGAATTCTCTAAGTGGTTTGCTGCACCTTCATCATTTATCTTTCTGTCTGAAGTGTTCATTTACCATCCTGACATAATCTAGGGCTGCACTGCATGATGTTGATGATACTTTTGTCAACATGAGGGATGCAGTGCCATTGTTACAGAAATTGTACAAGAAACAGAGACCTTAATATGTACCATCTGTTTTACAAAAAAGCTCAATGTGGTAACGCATTTGCAATACCAGAAGCAATATCTCTAAGACATGAAATGAACATATGTTGTCTAAGAGCCTTCAGGCTGACATTGAAAAAGAGAAAAGATAGTACTTCAAGGCAAATACTGTCCCAGTAGAAAGACTGCCAGATCCAATATGGCTGAGCTCATTGACAAGTCTCTGGTGTACAACTTCATATAAAGATTTTCACATATTTATGTGTTGTAGGCCTCTCTGGCCCATCTTTTCAGGATGAGTTAAAATAGTAGAAAACACCCTCTTTGTCACTCTGGGTACTATTCTGTGCCAGAGCAACAGATGTCAGAGAAAGTCACACCATACAATAAAGTATTGTGATTGAATGATTATTTCTAGGACTGGAGTGAAATTTAAATGGTGTCTTCTGATCAATGAGCAGGTAGTTTCAAAAACAGCTGAAAATGCAACCCCTGAAATCTGTACGATACCATCTAGCTATTTAACATAAATGTAAATTATGAATTTTATGAATGGTAGCTTATAAAATTTTCATATATACATTGACTATCAAATGAAAAAGTCTGACCTCATTTTTCTAGATACATTCTAATATAAAATTATATTTTACAATGTAAATTTTAAATATATATGCACATGAATATTGCAGTATGTACATAGTCATAAGATTATATATCTCTGCTACATTTGTATAACTGAGCATTGGAAGGAATTAAAAAGGTAAAATGATGGATTATTAGAAGAAAGAGGAGTTAAGTGGCTTAACAAGTCTTAGTTTGCTTATATTTCAGTTCCAAAGATTCAATATAGGTTTAAGTTGTACTATGCTACAATCAAGCTCAGCTCTTTATAAACATGCCAATATGAAATATAACCCATACAGTCTTAAACAGTTGAAAAAAATTAATAATGGACTTGTAGCCAGGAGATTGGCTTTGAGAGTCCTATCTCAATTTATAAAGGTTTATGACCTGAGGTAAGTCTGACATGGAGCCATCCTTCAAGGCCTCAATAACTTCAACTATAAAGAAGGGGATTTGGATTAAATAATCTCTAAAGTTCTTTCCAGTTTTTTAATCCTCACTGGAGGATATGTATTTTCATTGATTTTAAAGAGACATGAAGAGAAACGAAGAGAAAGAAAGAAAGAGAGAGAGAGAGAGAATACAGAAGAGAGAAACATTGAATGGTTGCCTCCCTTAGGCACCCTGACCAGGGATTGAACCCAAAACCTGGGTATGTGCCCTGACAGGGAATTGAACCTGCAACACTTCGGTGCACAGTACAATGCTCCAGCCCACCAAACCACACTTGCTAGGGTGGTTCTTTCCAAATTTTAAGAATTACATTTTAATTCAAATAGACAATCATTATACAGTTTAAAATGGAGGGAAAAATGTTTGAAATATAAAGTCAAGGTAATTAATCCACCCACACATTTTTTGCATTTTATGTTTAAAAATGTGCACTGATCTATATACCAAAGACAAGTTAAACAATCTATACCTGTAGAAGAGATCTCATTTTTATGTCTACCAGTTTCATGACATTATATACATATTCTGTCCATATTCATTCTAAAACTTAGGAAAAAACATAAAATCCTTTTTGGTGACTAATCTGTTAGATACCAGGGAGATAATCCTTTATAATAAAAGGCTAATATGTTAATCGACCGAACGGCAGAATGACCAGTTGCTATGATGCACACTGACCACCAGGGGGAAGATGCTCAATTCAGGAGCTTCCCCCTGGTGGTCAGTGCACTCCCATAGGGGGAGAATTACTCAGCCAGAAGCCAGGCTCACAGCTGGCAAGCACAGTGGCGGTGGCGGGGAGCGGGCCTAAGCTGTCAGTCGGACATCCCCCAAGGGCTCCCAGACTGCAAGAGGGCACAGGCCGGGCTGAGGACCCCCCCGCCCCCCCGAATGCACAAATTCCGTGCACTGGGCCTCTAGTATATAATAATGGGATACCCCCTGACCCAATAACAACCATACTCCTATATTTCTCAAGCATTTTTGGATCTAGAACTTATTCTTTGATGATTATTGATGTAGAGTTATTGTTAAGTGATTTTTATCTTCTCATAAATGACCTCTACACAATGACCTCTAGCTTTCATGGCCTGACAAGTCTAAAACTTATTCCAGATACCCCTGATTGCTATTAAAATTATGATACAAGAATGGCTCTAATTAGGAGATTTTGGCTTTCCTTGGGGTAGTATTCTAGACACCAGGGCCATCCTATCTCTTCATCCCATTCATCCCTAGTGATATAAGTTTTTAGAGTAAAAGGAGAATATTTTGTTCACTGATTATTCTCTGGTGTATGCTACAGATAAAACTCCCCAAACAGAAACATATCCAACTTCTGTGCTGAGATTTGTATAGAAACATCATTTTTTTTCCCACACCCAACTCTGAAGTTGCACTCTCACATTAATTACAGACTTCTAATTTCCTTATCACACCCTACATCTAGTCCCTGATCATTATCATTTCCTTTCTGTTTTGTTATCCAGTGGTTGCTATTTGTGATATATATTATGGTACCATGAAGAGGTATACAGGAAAGTGAATGCCCTGGTTACCCTTGAATTTAAAGCATTATTCAAACTGCTGCCGAGTCTCTTGACCTGTCAACAGTCAGGGGCGGATCAATGGGAATTCTCTTCAGTATGAATCAGGGGGAAAACCACTGATGAAATTCATTTCCAGCCACACAAAGTTCAAAGGCATTGGCTTGAGTAATGTTATGTGTTTATTAAGGAACCTGTGTATCTGATGAGGGTGAAAAGATTGTTGCAATATGGCTCAGATGCAAGTCATTGAGTATAATTGATTTTTGATGGCTGGCTACCTGCCACCAGATGTTCATCAATTAGGTAAGTTTTAAAAACCTACACAGTTGCTTATTTCATGATCACTATCACAGTGGTTGAGGTACTGTTTCATTACATAAGAAGTCATCTCTGTGTGGTGTGACCCTACGTTCAGTTTGCACTCAACCAGTCATAATATATGCCTATAATTCTTAATAGCACCCCCTTTCTTTCTGTTGAAATGTCCCAGTTTGGACAATAAATCACAAGGGCATTCTTCCTATTTGTCATGCTGACCGATGCACTGTACAAAGTTAAGTTAGATATAGCTCTCGCCCTATAGTAGCAAATCAGATTGACTACACAAAATAGATATTTATACCTGAATATCATTACATTTGATAATGGAGCTGGAAGGAACTTTTATTTATTTTTTAAAATTCTTTATTGTTTAAAGTATTACATAAGTCTCCTTCCCCCCCACCCCCCAATTGACTTCTCCCCAGTAGCTCCCATCCTGAGCACATTCCCTCACTCCCCTACTTTCTGTGTCCATTGCATGCATACAAGTCCTTTGGTTGATCTTTTATGACCTGCCCCCTCCTTTCCTCTTAGGTTGGACGATCTGTTACATGCTTCTATGACTCTGGCTCTATTTTTGTTCACTAGAGGCCCGGTGCACAAAATTCGTGCACTGGGGGTTGGGGTTCCCTCAGCCTAGCCTGCCCCCCTCACAGTCTGGGAGCCCCCATTGGATGTCCTACTGATGGCCACAGTCTGGCAGCAGAGGCTCAGAGCAGGCATCCTGTGTGTGTGTGTGTGTGTGTGTGTGTGTGTGTGTGTGTGAGTGTGTGTGTGTCTGCTGGGGGCCTGCCCGCAGCCACACCGTGGAGGCTTGGAGCAGGCACCCCTCTGTGTTGATCTCTCAGGCTCCTGGCCTCCACTGTGTGTTTTTCTCTCCCTTGAGCTGTGGCCAGGGTGGGGTGCTGCCTGAGGCTGCACTTTCCTGCTCATGGATCAACGGATCACTGCAGAGACCAGGGACAGACCCTGCTGGGTGTTGCCTGCTCTGGGATCACCATGGGGTCCCAGCTGGCAGCGGGGCTTAGGAAGCACACAGGGGTCCCAGCTGGGGCGGGGCTTAGGCACATGGGGCTTAGGTGGCACCCAGGGGTCCCGGCTGGGGTGGGGCTTAGGTGACGCAATCGTACCGCCTAACCCCGGCTTCCCAGGGCCGCAACGGGGCCCAGATGACATCTGGCACTGGCCAGCCCTGCCTGCAGTATGCAAATTAGCTGCCATATTTGATGGCGGTTAATTTTCATATGGTGCTGATTAGCCAATGGGAAGCATAGTGAAGGTATGGTCAAGTATCCTTTTTGTTTTTGTTTTTCTTTTTTTAAAATATATTTTATTGATTTTTTACAGAGAGGGAGGGAGAGAGATAGAAAGTCAGAAACATCGATGAGAGAGAAACATCGATCAGCTGCCTCCTGCACATCTCCCACTGGGGATGTGCCCACAACCCAGGTACATGCCCTTGACCGGAATCAAACCTGGGACCTTTCAGTCTGCAGGCCGACGCTCTATCCACTGAGCCAAATCGGTTTCGGCTCCTTTTTGTCTTTTATTTGATAGGATTATATTGCACAGTGAGTAAGATCATGTGATATTTATCTTTCTCCGACTGGCTTATTTCACTTAGCATAATGCTCTCTAGGTCCATCCATGTTGCTGAAAATGGTAAGAGTTTCTGGAAGGAACTTTGGATGCTTCTTAAGAACTAGTTAATAAATTGATTAGTTAATTTTTACCAACTTACTGCTTCTCCTGCACTTATTTGCAAAGTATCATTCCAATTTCCTCCCTTCATTCTTCTAGCTGGGGCTAGCTTATTTCTTTATGTTACAGCTGAAGCTTATGTCCAGAGAGAACCTTTTTCTTTCAATCAATGTCTCCCTGATACTCAGGTGATTTAATGACCTTCCTGGTTTTTATAGAGGAATATACAAATACTTTTCAGCAAAAAACCAATTCTCCTAAAATATTTTGTAAGATAATCTTATGTCTGCAAGGAGGAAAACAGTACTATTATAAAATAATTTTCTGCCATTAGTTATGTCATGTTATGAATGTTATAACATTATTTTTATTAACATATCTTTTTTTAAACATTAAAATTATTCATGTTGTTACATGGTGCTATCTACACTAATAAAAGACAAAGATGCTAATTGACCATACCTTAGCTATGCCAAAGCCACGCCCACCAGCCAATCAGAGCGACTATATGCAAATTAACTCAACCAAGATGGCGGCCGGCAGCCATGGAGCTGGAGCAAGCAGGAGGCTTGGTTGCCCCAGGTGATGGAGGAAGCCAAACTTCCCTCCAGCCCTGAGTCAGCTGTGGCCTTCGCCCATGGCAATAAAGTTTCAATTATAGAAGACAAACAAATCCTAGATACCTGCTTTTAGCCAGCCTCCACTGGGAGCTTGGTGGCTGGGGGCTGGGGCCAGCCTGCAAACAGCCATCAGCCCCTCACCCAGACTGGTGAGTACCCCAGCAGGACCCCCACACCCTGATGGGGCTGTGGCCAGCCTACAAACAGCCCTCAGCCCCTCACCCAGGATGGCTAGGCACCCCAGTGGGGACCCCCACACTGCAGGGGTTGTGGCCAGCCTGCAAACAGCAATCAGCTCCTCACCCTGGCTGGCCAGGCACCCCAGGGGGGACCGCCACCCTGAAGGGGCTATGGCCAGCCTGTAAACAGCCATCAGCCCCTCACCCAGGCTGGCCAGGCACTCCTATATAATAAAAGGGTAATATGCAAATTGACCCTAACAGAAGAACGACTGGGAATGACTGGTCACTATGACACACATGGACCACCAGGGGGCAGATGCTCAATGCAAGAGCTGCCCCCTGGTGGTCAGTGCGCTCCCACAGGGGGAGCTCTGCTCAGCCACAAGCCAGGCTGCCAGCTGCCAGTATAGCGGTGGTGGTGGGAGCTTCTCCTGCCTCCTCAGCAGTGCTAAGGATGTCCTACTGCAGCTTATGCCTGCTCCCTGCTGGCAAGTGGACATCCCCTGAGGGCTCCCGTGCTGCCAGAGGGATGTCTGACTGCCAGTTTAGGCCCAATCCCCCCAGAGAGCGGGCCTAAGCCAGCAGGTGGTCATCCCCCGAGGGGTCCCATACTAAGGAGGGCACAGGCCAGGCTGAGGGACCCTCCCCCCCTTGAGTGCACAAATTTTTGTGCACCAGGCCTCTAATTTTTATCAAAGTAATAAATGTAGAGATTTTGTTTTTTTTAAAATTAGCATTTAGTTCTAGCATCTATAATGAACTTCATCAGTTCCATTCCCCAGTGGCAATCATTTTCAAATGGTTTATTTATCTTTGTAGTTACCTGCATATATCTAAAATATATTTCATTTGCTACTTCTTGATTTTTCAGTTTTAGTTTTCTTTCTGTTTTAGTTTTATAACCATCTATTGCTAACACACTTTCCCTTCCCTTATTCTTCTAATATACCACAATTTTGATTAATTAAAGAATTGATGTTTGCTTGGCTATAAATAGGTAAATGTTGCTAAAGGTCAAGCTATGTTGTATATTATGATCATATTTTCTTTTACATACAACTTTTTTGTAACTTGGAAGTATAACTACCTATTTTCCTGTTGTTGTTTAAGTTTTTTGTGTATCATTCTTTTATTTGACAGCTCCAACCTGCTCCCAAATATGTAGCTCTCTCAAATATCATGTAGGATCTTGGTTAATGAAATTATACAGGTTTTAAATGTATAATTCTATAACACATCATCTGTACATGATCACCACCCAAAGTCAAGTCTCTTTCTGTCACAATTTATCTCCCCTTTACCCTCTTCTAACTGCCCCTACCCCCTGCTTCTATTTGGTAGTTAACATACTATTGTCTGTGTCTATGAGGTTTTTTTTTTTGTTTGTTTGTTTTTCGCTTAATCCCTTTGCCTTTATTCCCAGCTCCCCAGAGCCCATCCCCTCTCACAACTGTCTGTCTATTTTCTGTATCTAAAGTCTGTTTCTATTTTGTATGCTTATTCATTTTGTTCATTACATTCCACATATAAGTAAAATCATATGATATTTGACTTATATGACTGGCTTGTTTCTTTTAGCATAATACTCCCCAGGTCCATCTCTGCTGTTGCAAAGGATAAGATTTCCCCCGAGTAGTATTCTATTGTGTAAATGTACCACAGTTTTTTATCCACTCATCTACTGTTGGGCACGTGGGCTGCTTCCAAATAGCACTACAAAGAACATAGGGGTGCATATATTCTTTCCAATCAGTGCTTCAGGTTTCTACTGATGTATTTCCAGTGTAGCTCCACTTTTAATTTTTCGATGAAACTCCATACTGCTTTTCACAGTGGATACAACAATCTGTACTCCCACCAGCAGTATATTAGGATTCCCTTTTCTCCACATCCTCAGCAACACTTGTTGTTTGTTGATTTATTGGTAATAGTCAATCTGACAGATGTGGTTTTAATTTTCCTTTCTCCTTGATTAGTGATATTGAGCATCTTTGCCTATGTCTCTTGACCATCTGTGTGTCCTCTTTGGAGAAGTGTCTTTTCAGATCATTTTATAACACTTTTAATTGTATTATTTGTAGGGTTTTTTTTTTTTTTTTTTTTTTGTGTGTGTGTGTGTGTGTGTGTGTGTGTGTTGAATTCTATAAGTTCTCTATTTATTTTGTTTATTAACTCCTTATCAGATGTTTTATTGGCAATATATTCTCCATTTCAATAGGTTGTCTTTTCATTTTGTTGATGGTTCCCTTTGCTGTGTAAAAACTTTGTCGTTTGATGTAAGGCCATTTGTTCAACTTTTGTTTCCCTTGCCCAAGGAGATATATCAGAAAAATACTGCTATGAGAAATGTCTGAGATTTTAATGCCTATGTTTTCTTCAAGGAATTTTATGGTTTCAAGTCTTACATTAAAGTCTTTAATCTGATTTGTTTTTATTGTTGAAACTTCAGGTAATTTGTAAATTTCTTTTCGTTTTCTTTGAAATAGCTACATAGGGATTTGGTCCTCAAAGTATAATCTGTAGCTTCATGACTAAAGCAAAGCAAAATTATTTTAGATTAATGGGGGACAGAAGTCTGAAATAGGCCTCACTGGGGTAAAAACGAGTTGCCAGCAGCCTGCATTCTTTCTGGAGACTCGAAGGAAGAATCTCATGCCTTATCTTTTCACTCCCTTTCTTTTTTTTGACTGTTCCCTTCATCTTCAGAACCAGCAGTGGCCAGTTTAGTCTTTCTCACATGATGTTAGTCTGACTATGTCTCTTCTGCCTCCCAATTCTACGTTACAGACGTTTATAATAACAGTGGCCCAGCCCTGCTAATCCAGAATAATCTCTGTATTGTATAGTCAGTTGATTAGCAATCTTGTTGGTTTTGCTATGTAAACTAACATATTTACAGAACCTAGGGGAGTAGGACATCTTTGGGGGACCATTATTCTTTCTATCACAAGCTCCTGTCCAATAAGGCTATTGAACATTCAACTTCCTCTTTAACATTTCCACTTAGATATCTAATTGGCATCTCAAAACAAATTTAATTCCAAACTCTTGATTTCCATATTCCATATTCCTTTATTCTCCCAAATCTCAGTATTGAGGCAAGTCAAGCTTTTTAATTGCCAAAACAAATTATTGATGTCTAGCTATTCTTATATCCACATCAAATCCATTAGCAAGTTATGTTTATTTAATTTTTAAAATGTATCTAGAATTTATCACTTTTTCTCACCTTGCTTCATACTTCCAGTTGCCTGAATGGTTCTTAAAATACCATGGGTTAATAAGTATTTAATCAATGAGCTAATAAGTGAATGTAGTATTTTCCAATGACATGATACCTTATATTTAAATCTTTTTCACTGGTTTATACTCTTCTGTTTTTTTAAAAAATTTCGTTTAACTTTTAATTCAGGTAATAATTTTATTGGTATATATATTATATATATTTTTATAACTATTTGCTCTTGATATAAACTAAGGAATATATTGTTTAGTCAGGATTCTTAATTGAAAACAACAGAAATTATTAACTTAAGCAGTCAATAAATTTATTGTAAATACATGTGGCCAAAAATCTTAATAATCAACAGGCAGTTTGGAAAAGCAGATCCTGATAATCGGTAGGAGTCAGAGCATCTACCTTTTCCACCCTGCAACCCTATGATACAAATTAAGGGTTTTGGCATTGTTTTTTCTTTCTTCTTTTTACATTTATGATTTTATGATTTCTAGAATTTTCTTCCTAGCAATATTATATAGTTTTATATAGCAACTAGAGACCTGGTGCATGAAATTTGTGCACTGGTGGGGGGTCCCTCAACTCGGCCTGCACCCTCTTGCAGTTCGGGACCCCTCAGGGGATGTAGCAGTGCACCAAGCAGCAGGTGGCTAGGGAGGAGCCTGAATCGGTGTTGAGCGCTGTGCCACTCACACTGTGCTTGCTGCCGCTGCTTGGTAGTGCTGCCGTGGAGTCGGGGGAGGCTCCCGTCGTGACAGCTGCACTTGCCAGCCATGAGCCTGGTTTCTGGCTGAGTGGCACTCCCTCTGTGCGAGCGCATTGACCACCAGGGGGCAGCTCCTGTATTGAGCATCTGCCCCCTGGTGGTCAGTGCGCATCATAACAACCGGTCGTTCCAGTTGTTCCACTGTAATGGTTGCTTAGGCTTTTATTATATAGATTATTCTTAATCTATCCCATTATTAAATTAGAGGAAAACATGATCAACTGTAAACAAAAATAAAACAAAAGGTAAATATACATGATTTAGATTTACTGGAACTTCTGTTTAATGTTCTTTTATTCTCATAAATTTATATGATATTATAACCCTTTGTTTTACATTTCTTCTTACATATAAGTTGTGTTGATCACAAAGAGAAGCTGAACATTACATTTAATATTTTTGAATTCTAATTACCTAAATATTAAATGTTTTTATTTTTAAATTTTTATTGAATTTATGGGGTGATATTGGTTAATAAAATAGGTTTCAAGTGTACAATCCTGTAATACACCACTGGTATACAGTATTGTGTGTTCACCATCCCAAGTCAAGTCTGCTTTGTGACCGTTTCCCTGCTTTGTCCTCTTCTGCCCCCCTTGCCCTCTTTTCCTCTGGTTATCACCATATTGTTGTCTGCGTCTATGAGGTTTTTGGCTTGTTTTTTTGCTTAAGCCCTTCACCTTTTTTGCACATCTCCCCAACACTCCCCTGTGACAGCTGTCAGTCTGTTTTCTGTATCTGTGAGCCTGCTTCTACTTTGTTGGTTTATTTTGTTTACAAGGCTCTACATATAAGTGAAATCACATGGTATTTGTCTTTCTCTGACTGTCTTATTTCACTTAGCATAATACTCTCCAGGTTCACCCATGCTGTCACAAAGAATAAGATTAAAAGAATAATAATAATTATAATAAGATTCCCTATATTCAAATAACTCCTGTTGAATAAGTAGGAATTCAAAGGGTAAGATATGGTCCTTAATTCTTTGCATTTGAAATGTTCTTCATATTAGATTACATTTACTCTAAATGGCCACAGTGTTGCTCCATCCTAGTTTGCAATGCATGTGACTCACTCAGTTTACAGTATATTAGTGGGTCAAACAGTGGCGACTAATAAAACTAATAAGATGTCCTCTATTAGAGTGAAGAAATCCTTTTTCAGTACTTCAACCACTCAGCTTATGTGGCCTCATTGTCAAGATTATGCCTTTCATCTTTGGAAACCAATCCCTTTCATACACAATTTCAGCAAGAAGCAGTATTGACTTGTCTAATAATAAAAAGTAGAATTAGGCTTCCATCACAGAGCATTTATAATTTGCATAAAACCTCTCTAACCTATTTCTTTTAAGGCAGCATATAACCAAAAGGTTATATTCTGTTCCATGCACCACTAATTACTCCAAAATTACTATATAGATTTATGCAATATTGTTCAGTTCTTTATGCAGATAATTAAAACAAGTCATATGCAAGATATATCAGTAGGAAAATGCTATTGAAATCATTAGAAAAACCGATCAAGCACAATGGATTTCTTTTACATAATATCATATGATGTAATAATTTAATATGGTATCTGAGAGCCACTGTCTTAATAAAAATCATCCCAAGGGTAACACATAAGACATACTTTTACCACTCATTTTAATTGAGGCTTCTAAATTACATGATGTAGAATTTTAATAGAAAAATTTTTTCAAATATATTTTTATTGATTTCAGAGAGGAAGGGAGAGGGAGAGAGACTTAGAAACATCAGTGATGAGAGAGAATCATCGATCGGCTGCCTCCTGCACACCCTCTACTGGGGATGGAGCCCACAACCTGGGCATGTGCCCTGACCAGGAATCAAAAGGTGACCTCCTGATTCATAGGTTGATGCTCAACCACTAAGCCATGCCAGCCAGGCAAGAGAAAACTTTTAATCATCAGAAAGATTATTGTGAATAGATTTAATACTTGACCTAAAATTGGGTAAACTGATCTGAAACTTAATTATTTTAAAAAATACTACAAGTATTTCTAATGTTAAATTCGGAGTACAGGTTGTTACCTGACCATGTTTGATCCTTGTCACAGAAATACACAGGTCTCTTGTGTACCTGAGCATTTTAACTCCACTTTTAAAAATCATGGAAACCTGTATGGCTCCTGTAGCTCATGTGTTCTCTGGTTTCCTTAAATGACTCTTAGGAGGAAAAATTCAGGGCAGTGCTGTTTCTCCACTTCTTTGCAAAGGTGGCGTGTAAATGATTTGTGACCACTGCGGATAAGCCTTTCCATGGTTGTTTAATAAAGAGCAGCACAGCTCCACCAGTGTAACACAGAATGACATTGCCTCGGGTCACTTCAGGGCATGTCACATCACGTAACACAACATAACCTGATGTAACCCGATCCAACAGGTCAGGTGCCTGTTGCCTATTTGTAGGAAATGCGTTTTATTTCTTCTCCAGAAGAGAGGCCATGTCACCATGTATAGCAAAATGTCAATCCTAGCTCTGGGTGCAAGGAATACCAAGGGGAATAATTTCCTTCCCAATTATAGTGGACTCTGTTTAGCATTGAGTTACTTAGAGTGCATGACATGAACAAGAATGTAGTTGCGACTATTGAAATCAAGTTGAAGAAAATCCGCCTTAATTAGAACAAATTTGAGAGGACAAAAGTTCTAGTAGAGACAGAATGCCATTTTTTTTTTAAATGGCAATAACAGCAGGAGAGAGAGGAGATAAAAAGAGTTATGAAACAAGTAATAGGTAATAACATTAGAGTATTTAATATAAGCGAATTTTATTTTCTAAGAAACAAATAGATGACCAAGCAAGTGATTTTTTTTTAATTACTACTTTTCAAGGTATTGAATTTGAAATTTATTTGTCTAGCACTTTCACAAGCCCTCCCCCGGCAGCGGGGCCAGGATTTGGTGGCTGGTGCTGAAAGAAAAGCCTTGATTGAACCGTTGCCCTAGGACTGTGCCAGGGGCCGCTGTCACTCAATGACACACTGAGTCTCATCAGTGGCATCCTATTCAACATTGTGCCTTCCTCCTGTCGCTCTGACCTTGGGCCCTCTTTCCATTCATCCTTTGACATACAGAAAAAAAAATGTTCCTTGTATTGTTTCATTCTTGAATTAATCAATGCAGTTGTCCACGTCACTGGGTGCATTTAGTATGGAAAAGAGACATCATACCCACTGCCTACCTTCAGTAGGCTTAGCTGAATAAATAAACAAAACAGGTGTACATTTGCACACCTGAGACTGAGTAAATGCAAAACTCCAGGCTCTTATCAGGATATCCCAGAGAAGGTAAAGAAATAAAAGAACATTGCCTATAGTAAAAAAGAAGGCCTCAAGGATTTTAATTTATGACTATCTGCTTTGTGTTTAATTTTCTAATCTCACAAGGAAATCCAAGTCTATCAAATGGTTAAAAATGCATGTAGATCATTAGGCATGGTGAACTTCAAAAACATCTAATTTGAGTTTATCTATAAAAGTAAAGGGCATGCCCTCTTACAATATTTCTTGGGCAAATAAAATAATTAATTATGAATAAAACTATAGGATTTCTCACTAGAAGATCTGAAACAAAAAGAAAGTTATAAAGCAGTACTATAAAATTCATGCTTAAAAAGCTAAAACATGTTTACCTACCAAGAGTGTCATCCAAATAACCAGTTCTCTTTAATCATTTACTTGAATGAATCCCATTTTATTTGGCTGTGATCTGTTAGATGTTAAGGGAGAAGAATTGAAAAAAAAAAAAAAAAAGAACAACCTCTTAAGAAAGATATGAATCAGATGTAGTGGAAGATGAAATTTTTATATTTGTTTACTCTACTCGAGTGATACTCTTTCTGGATCTAGATATGGAAACAAGAAGGTATACAAGAGGTGAAAATGGTGAAAGCAGGCATTTATATTTTTACAAAGTAGATTTGCTCTTTCATCAGTAATCTTATAGATTCTTTTCAGATCACAAATGGAGATAATTATTATGCTTACTAGTATGTTGTCATCAAATATGAATCATTTCAGAATTATTCATCACTTCCAATAATTTGTCCCATTATTCTCAAATTTCCCCCATTAGTTTATATAATCAAGATTGGACTGTGCATATATTATAGGCAAAGGACTATAATAAACTAATATATGCATCAAGAATGAACCATTAAACATAATGTCAGAATTCAGTTCATAATTTCATTTCAAAGGACAGTTGATTTTCAACTCAAATAAAATTTGTGCCTCCAATACAAGTGTATAATTTGCTAATAGCTAAATATAAAATATTTGAGGTCTAAGATATAGTTGATATACGGACAGGCTTCCTTGCCTTGTAATAAAAACTAAAAGTTTTATTTCAAACAAGTACATCTTCATAGTTGGAAAAACAAAAATTATCCAATGTAATGGAACATTGAAGTTATTAGTTATCTGTTAATTCATCTATGTTTTCCAGTATTCCCAACTATGTCTACAATTTTAACCAATTATATATCAACTTGTGGGTCTCTCTCTCTCTCTCTCTCTCTCTCTCTCTCTCTCTCTCTCTCTCTTTCTTTCTTCCTTGCTTCTGCTCTGTTTCCTTCCTCTTCCCAAAATGCCCAAAGAGGGGGGTGAATGAAGACAACAGTTGGGATGGGACTAGATCAGGGCATCCAGAGTCATAGGACTGTCTAACTCTCTACTGTCATCAGGTTTGGCATCTCACACATTAGCATGGCAAATTAAAAAGCTAGATGGAACTATAAAATGGAATCTCTTGGAACTGAACTAATTATTAATAGTTGGAAAAGAGAACAAACCTATGCTTATACAATGATAAAGTTAATAAGACAGGAATTCTACTACCTCCAACTCCACTGTCCTCAGGTCAACTAACAGGATAAATTGCATATTTTCTTCTAAATTTTATAAAAAAAACACTTTACACATACACAGTAGAGCAATGGGAAAATAGGATTAGATTGTTTTATTGTTATTTGGCTTGGAACTTAGCTCACAAAGTAAGTTTGCTACGTAAAGATTTTTCAGTTATGTACTCACAAGTCTACAGGAGTGGCTGTAAAAGGAAGTCAGGTTTGAAAATAAAGCCGTTTTCCTGCTTATTGATGTAATGATGAACATATGGCCAACACCTGGAATTTATAGAGGCCTTTACCTAATAAAACCTTTTGAGCTATTCCAAGAATGACAACAAAGTGATGGCATGGAGCAAAACTGCCAAAGGTAATCGTCTTCACTTTCTGGTTCTTTTAAAGCAGAAAACATAAAACTAAAAACCACTGCCTCTCAAATGCTTATGAAATGTGCATTAGAGAGGTGGGAACCCAAGTTCCCTGACAAAGGTGCCATTATTTCATGACTGTGAATGTCTTTCTGGATTGTCTCAAGAAAAACAGGTTTATGAAGAAGATGACTGATTGGTAAGCATACTTTTAAAAAGTGGAGTAAGACAGAGTGCAAGATCAAGTTCAAAGTATAAGAGTTTTACTTAGAATGTTTTTATAATGGAATGCATACTTAAGTGATATAACCAGAAATAACATTGACTTGCAATTTTATAAAAATGGATTAAATTTACCTGAAACATAGAAAAATGTCATTTGCAAGGTGTCTCTAAGGTCAACATAGATGTTAAAACTGAAATTTCTAATCAGAAAAAGAAAAATCATAAGATCCAGATTGAATATATATATATATATATATATATATATATATATATATATATATATATATAGAGAGAGAGAGAGAGAGAGAGAGAGAGAGAGAGAGAAGGCATCAGGATAAGATAGCTTAATATTTAAAGAATATAAATATATATGTAAATTTAAATCAGAATAATATAGCCAAAATATACCTCACATTTGTTTTTTTAAGTATTTTATTGAGTTATTACATATGTGTCCTTATACCCACATTACCCCCCCTCACATTTGCACTAATGCTTTGCAAATAAGATTTGTCTTTAAAGATAATCACAAAATCAGAATTCACCCCAATCACAAACTTCTATTTACCTCAATTTGGACATCAGCAGATTAAATGTCAACACCAAAATCCACTATTGCTTTTTAAAAATTTTCTTTTTCAATTACACTCTATGGTCAATGTTATTTTTTTAATGTTTTTATAGATTTTTTATATAGAGAGAGGAAGGGAGAGGGAGAAAGAAACATTGATGTGAGAAACATCCATAGGCTGCCTTCTTCACCCACTCCCACTGGGACTGGAGCACATAATCCGGGCATGTGCCCTGACCAGAAATCGAACCGGCAACCTTTTGGTGCATGGGATGATGCTCAATCAATGGAGCCATACTGGCCACGGACGCTCAACATTATTTTGTGGTAGTTTTGGGTGTACAGCACAGTGGCCAGATAATCAAACACCCTTCAATGTGCCCCCCTCCAGTGTCTCAAGTACCCTCCTGACACCATACATATTTATTAAAACATTATTGACTATATCCCGATGCTGTACTTTACTTCCCTGGACCTTATTGTGAGTAACAATTAATAGATCTTAACCCGTTCACCTGTTCACCCAACATTCAACCTCCCTCTCCTCTGGCAACCATCAGTCTGTTCACTGCATCGAGTCCATTTCGAATTTATTTGTTCATTTATTTTGCTCTTTAGCTTCCACATATAAGTGAAATCATATGGTATTTGACTTTCTCTGTCTGAGTTATTTAACTGAGCATAACTCTCTCTAGATCTATCCATGCTGTCACAAATGGGAAGACTGCATTATTTTTATAATGGCTGAGTAATATTCCATTGTGTATATGTACCACTTCTTTACCCAATCGTCTATCGATAGGGCTTGAGTTACTTTCAAACCTGCCTATTTTAAACAACACTGCAGAGAACATAGGGATGCATATATTCTTTTGAATTACTGTTTTGGGTTTCCTTGGATATGGTATACCCAGTTCAATCACTGTGTCGTAAAAGAGTTGTATTTTAAAATTTTTGAGGATCTTCATACTGTTTTCCTTAGTGGTTACACCAATCTGAGGTCCTACCAACAGTGCACAAGGATTCCCATTTCTCCACATCCTCAAAAACACTTGGTTGTTGATTTATTGATAACAGCCTTTCCGACAGTATGAGGTGATATCTAACTGTGGTTTTAATTTGCACTTCTCTACTAATTTGTGACATTGATCATGTTTCATATGTTTATTGGCCATCTGTTTGTCCTCTTTGGAGAAGTGTCATTTCAGGTCCCCTGCCCATTTTTTAATTGGATTGTTCATTACCTTGGTGTTGAATTGTATGAGTTCTTCATAAATTTTGGATATTACACTCTTATCAGGTGTATGACTAGCAAGTATGTTCTCCTATTCAGTAGGTGATCTTTTCATTTTGTTGATGGTTTTCTTTGCTGTGCAATCACTTTATAGTTAAATATAGTCCCAATTATTTCTTTATCCTTTTGTCTCCCTTGCCCAAGAAGATATATCAGAAAACATATTGTTATGAGAGCTGTCAGGGATTTTTACTGGCTATGTTTTCTTCTAGGAGTATTATGGTTTTGAATCTTACACTTAAGTCTTTAATCTATTTTTAGTTAATTCTTGTCCTATCTAATAATAGACAAAGATTGAAATTGACCATACCTTCACTACACCTCCCATTGGCTAGTCAGCAAGGTATGCAAATTAACTGCCAACAAAAATGGCGGTTAATTTGCATATGTAGGCATGAAATGGAGGAGCGAAGACTGAAGGCGGCTCCAGCTGCCGGACAGTAAGAGGCTTGGAGGCGCCTTCCCTGCGGGGTGCTGGAGGAAAACCAGTGCCGGCAGCAGGGGAAGGGAAGGCCTATTGCACGAATCTTTTCGTGCAGCAGGCCCCTAGTATATGATATAAGAAGGTGTCTAGTGTCATCTTTCTTGCATGTATCTGTCCAATTTTTGACACCATTTTTTGAATAAACTGTCCTCACCCCTTGTATGTTCTTTCCTTCTTTGTCAAAGATTAAGTTGACATATAGGAATGAGATCTTTATTTTGTTCAATTGATCTGTATGCATGTTTCTATGCCAGGGCCATGCTATTTTGATTACTAAACCCTTGCATACTTTTATATCAGTTAGAATGATGGTTCTTACTTTGTTCTGCTTTCTCAAGATGGCTATTCAGGGTCTTTTGAAGATCCATATAAATTTTTGGAATATTTGTTCTAGTTCTGTGAAATATGCCATTGATATTTTGACAGGAATTTTATCGAATCTTTAAATTGCTTTGGGTAGTATGGTCATTTTAACAATGTTAATTCTTCTTTATCATTAGCACTGTAGATGCTTTTATTTATTTGTATCTTCTTCAACTTCTTTCTTCACTGTCTTATAATGTTCAGAGTACAGATCTTTTACCTCCTTGGTATTTATTTTTAGGTATGTTATTTGTTTGATGCAATTGCAAATGGAATTGTTTTCTTAGGTTCTCTTTCTGATAGTTCATTATTGGTGTATAAAAATTCAACCAATTTCTGAATATTTATTCTGTATCCTGCACTTTACTGAATTCACTTATAAGTTCTAGTAGTGTTTTGGTGGAATCTTTGGGGTTCTCTATAGAAAGTATCCATTATCTGATACTGATACATAAAACTGAAAATAATGACAGTTTTACTAATTCCCTTCCAATTTGGATGCCTTTTATTTCTTTCTCTTGTCTGATTACAGTGGTGAGGGCTTCCAATACTATGTTGAAAAGAGTGGTGAAAGTGGACATGTTTGTCTTGTTCCTGATCTGAAGGAAAATGCTTGTAGTTTTCCCCATTGAGTATAATGTTAGCTGTAGGTTTATTATATATGGCCTTTATTTTATTAAGGTATGCTCCTCCTATTTCCAACTTTCTTATAATTTTTATAATAAATTGGTGCTGGATTTTGTCAAATGCTTTATATGATGATATTATTACATGCTTTTTATTCTTCATTTTTATGTGGTCTATCATATTAATTGAGTTGCAGATATTGTACCAACCTTGCGTACAGGAACTAAATCCCACTTGATCATGGTGTACGATCTTTTTAATGTATGGCTGGATTCAGTTTGCCAATATTTTGTTGAGGATTTGTGCATTGTGCTCATCAGGAATATTGGCCTATAATTATCTTTATTTGTAACGTTTTTATCTGGTTTTAGAAATGAAAACATACTGGCCTTGTAAAATGAGCTTGGGCATATTTCCTTCTCTTGATTTTTAAAAATAATTTAAGAAGGATGGCGTTAGTTATTCTTCTAATGTTTGGCAAAATCTACCTGTAAAGCCATCTATTTCAGGACTTTTGTTTGTTGGGTTTTTATTATTATCACTATTATTATTATTATTATTACTTCTATGATTTTGTGGGTTGTAATGGTTCTGTTCAGATTTTCTTTTTTTTCCTTTAATCTCGGAAGTTTGTATATTCTATGAATTTATTAATTTATCCAGGTCATCTAAATATTGGCATATAGTTATTCATAATATTTTCTTATAATCCTTTGTGTTTCCATAGTGTCAGTTGTTACTTCTCTTTCATTCCTGATTTTATTTATTTGGGTCTTGTCTCTTTTTTCTTGATTGGTTTGGTTAATAGATAAATAATCTTGTTTATCTTTTCAAAATACCAGGTCTTGGTTTCATTATCTTTTATGTATTTTTTAGACTTTCTTTTGTTTATTTTCTTTCTGATCTTTATCATTTCCACCTTTCTACTCACTTCGGGCTTTGTGTGTTCATCACTTTCTATTTATTTTAGGTGTAATATTAGACTGTTTATTTGAGATTTTTATTGTTTCTTGAGGCAGGCCTGTAATACTATAAGTTTCCCTCTTAGGAATGCTTACCCTGTGCCCCAGAGATTTGGGGTTGTTATGTGTTCACTTTTATTTGTCTCAAGGTATCCTTTCACTTCTTCCTTAATTTTATTGTTACCAACTTATTGTTTAGTACCATATTATTTAGCCTTTAAGTCTTCGTGTGTTTTTCAGATTTTTTTGTCAGTGATTTTTAGTTTAATACCATTGTGTTCAGAATAGATGCTTGATATGATTTCAACCTCTTTAAACTTATTTAGACTTGTTTTGTTGCCCCACATGTGGTCTATCCTAGAAAATGTTCCATGTGCACTGAAAAAAATGTATATTCTGCTGCTTTGGGGTTAAATGCCTTAGAAATATCAAGTAAATCTTGTGGTCAATTGTGTCATTTTAAGATTCTGTTTCCTTGTTAATTATCTTTCTGGAAGCAATACCCATTCATCTTAATAGGATGTTAAAGTCCCTTCCTCTGACTGTATTGCTATTAATGTCTCCCTTTATGTCCACTAATATTTGCTTTATATATTTAAGAGACCTATTTTGGGTGCATACATGTTTACAACGGTGATATCCTATAGTTAGATTGATTCCCTTATCATTATGTAATGTCCTTTGCCTATTATTATAGCCTCTATTTTTTTTTCTTTATCATTTTTGTTGACACTACTACAGATATCCCTATTTTCCTTCCCTTTGCCAGTCTCCACCCAGCCCCCTGCCCTACCCCCACCCTCTGACCAACACCACTACTTTTTGCAACAGCATGAATGGGCCTGGAGATTATCAGGCTAAGTGAAATAGCCTTTATTATAAAGTCTGCTTTGTCTGATATATGTATTGTTACCCCAGCTTTTTAAAAATTTCCACATTCATGAAATATTTTTTTTTCCCATTTCTTTACTGCCAGTTTGTGTATGTCTTTTGTTCTGATGTGGGTCTCTTGTAGACAGCATATATAAGGATTGTGGTTTTTTTTATCCATTCGGCTACCTTAGGTGTTTTGATTGGAGCATTTAAGCCATATACATTTAAAGTGATTACTTATAGGTACTTACATATTGCCATTTTGTTATATATATTTAGGTGTGTGTCTTTTTTTCCTTCTCCTTAAAGAAGTCTCTTTAAAGTTACTTGGCCAGTGTGGCTTTATTGGTTGGGGGTCATCCTGTGCATTGAAAGGTTGCCAGTTTGCTTCCACATCTGGGCACATGCCTGGGTTGTGGGCTCAATCCCTGGTGGGGGCAGGCAAGACACAGCTGAACCATGTTCCACTGTCACATCATTTCTCTCTTTCTCCCTCTCCCTTCCCTGCTCTGTAAAAATTAATAAAAACATTTTTAAAATAAATAAATAAATACATATTATTTATAATACTGGTTTGGTGGTGATGAACTCTTTTTTAAATCAATCAATGACTTCTTTAAAATTTTTTTTAATTAATTAATTTGAGAGAGAGAAAGAGGAAGAGATCTGTGGCTTCATTCATCTATGCACCCATTAGTTGATTCCTGTATGTGCCCTAACCATTGATCCAACCCACAACCTTGGCATAGAAGGACAATGCTAGAACCAGCTGTGCTACCTTGCCAGGGCAAACTCCTTTTGTTGTTGTTGTTGTGGCCTGGGAAGCTCTTCATTTCACCTTCAATTTGAAATGATAATCGTTCACAGTCTTGCTTATAGGAGTTTGCTTTTCATTACTTTTAATATTTTGTGCTGATCCCTTTTTGTCTGAAATATTTCTGTAAGAAATCAGCTGAGAGTTTCTAGTAATTTAAGATGTGATGGTAGGTTGTTTACTTGGGATTTCTCTTGTTTCTTGAGATAAAATTTCCTCTTATTACTGCTTTCACTTTATGCCAAGGTTTTGATATGCTGTGTTATTATCCTCATTTGTTTCTATACATCTTTTGATTTCATCTTTTATTTATTCTTTGACCCAATCATTTTTAGTAGTATTTGTTTAATTTCCATGTATTTGTGTGCGTGTGTGTGTGTGTGTGTGTGTGTGTGTGTAACTTGTTTTTGCAGTTGATTTCTAATTTCAAGGAATCCTGGTCAAAAAATATGTTTGGTATATTTTCAATTTTGAATTTGTTGATGCTGGTTCTGTGACTCAACATATGGTCTATCCTTAAGAATGTTCCATGTGTGCTGGAGAAGAATGTATTATCTGATGTTTGGGATGAAATGTTCTGTAAATGTCATTTGGTCTAGAGTTTCATTTAAGACTGGTTTTTTAAATTTATTTTTAGTCTGGCTGATCTGTCTAGAGCTGCCAATGGAGCATTAAGGCCTCCAACTATGATTGTGTTTTGATATGCTTCTCCCTTTAGTTCTGTGAGTAGCTGTTTAATATATTTTGGTGCTACCTTGTTGGGTGCATATATATTAAGAAGTGTTATGTTTTCTTGATGTAGTGTTCCCTTTATCATTATAAAGTGCCTATTTTTGTCTCGTTATTTTTGTTATCTTGAGGTCTATTTTGTCAGATATAAGTATGGCTACATTTGCTTTTTTGTGTCGATATTATTTTCTTGGAGAATCATTTTCCACCCTTTTACTTTGAATCTACCTTTGTCTTTGCTGCTTAGATGTGTCTCTTGGTCTCTTGTAGGCAGTACATGATTTTTTTAATCCACTCTGCTTCTCTGTGCATCATTACTGATGAATTCAGAGCCTTTACATTTAGGGTAGCTATTGATGTATGAGGACTTCCTATAGCCATTTTATCTTTTGTTTTCTCATAGCACTGTGCCTCCCTTGGCTCTTTTCCTATATGCTTCTGTCTGTTGTTTTTGTTCGTGGGTATTCCATACATCTTTCCTCTGTTTCTTCTTTTTTTTAAGCCTTCTGTCCTGGTTTGGGGATTTTTGTGTGTAGTTTCCATTAGGTTTATAAAAAGTGAAGATATATATATATATATATATATATATATATATATATATACTGTAGTTTTTTTTTCTCTTTTCAGAGCATCTGATCTTCCTCTTCCTTTGCCAGTTCATACCTTTCCAATAAGGTATGACCATAATACCTTGGCATTAATATGTTATTGTTGTCACAAGTTATCCCTTTTTAGGCTGCACATTTTTTTGGCAGTGTTACTTGTAGTGTTGTGCTCTTCTCATTTTTGTTTCAGGTAGAATATCTCCCTTAAGTATTTCCTGCAATGGAAGTTTCTGGTGCTAAAATCCCCCAGCTTCTGTATGTCTGGGAATGTCCTTACTTCTTCATATTTAAAGAATAATTTTGCTGGATATATTATACATGACTGGCAATTTCTTTCTTTCAGACTTTTGCATATTTGGTTCCACTCTCTTCTGGCTTGTTGAGTTTCTGCTGAGATGTTGGATGAGATTCTGATGGGTTTTCCTTTGTAGGTCACTTCCTTCTTTTCCCTGGCTGCTTTGAGAAACTTTTTTTGGTCGTTAATTTTTGACAGCTTCATTACCAAGTCATTGGAGAGGGCCTCTATGGATTGATGTAACTATGTGTTACGTTTTTTCTTGGATTCAAGGATCTAGTCCTTTCTATAGATTTGGGAAGTTTTCATGCACTATTTATTTTAATAGGCTCTCAATTCCATGCTCCCTCTCTTCCTCCTCCACAATGCCCATGATTCTGATGTCACGTTTTGTGAGGGAATCAGATAGTTCTCATAGAACTCTTCCATGTTTCTTTATTCTCACGTCTCTCTCTTCTTTCCTCTGCATCAGTTCTTGATTCCTATCTTCTATATCACTAGTTCTTTCCTCTAACTGGCGGATTCTGTTTTCTATGCTCAATAGCTTACTCTTGATTTTCTTAATTGCTTGCTTCATTTCCGGGATTTCTGATTGATTCTTTTTTAAAGTTTCAATTTCCTTGGAGAAACACTCATTTTGTTTATTGATTTGTTTTCTGAGTGCATTGTAAAGCTTGACAGTATTTTCTTGCATATTGTTGAGTGTTTTTAGAAATGCAAACTTGAAATCTCTATCATGTATGTCACATAATTCATGTATTCTAGCCTACTTTCTGGGGATTTTCCATTTTTTTTCTGGTCATTGTTGCTACTGTAGTTGTTCATGGTATTTGTTGTTCTCCTTTGTTTTCCTATTTATCTAGGAGGAGGTTTTTTTCTACACTGTTCCAGTAGATGGTGCTGAATTGCAAGATATTTACCTCTTTGGCCTCACAGTTTTGAGCCTCCATGGCTTCTGTGGGATAGCACCGCCTCTGCTGCTTGGCGGTGGTTTGTTTTTCCCTCACCATAATGGCAACCCCTGACCTGTGTGGGTCCAGCCCAAGTACCCTTCCTGGGGTTCAGTCACAGAGCAAAACAGTGATTCTACTGCAACAGGTCTTCGTTTACAGATAATATACTCCTGGAGCCAACTGCACGGGCAACAGGATGTGAGTTTGTTGGAGTCTAATCAGTGGCATGGCTCTGTGATTTACTTTCTTTGTCTGAAAGATCACCACCAGGCCCAATAGTGGGGAGCCACTCAGCAGCCCCCAGCGCTCTATTGGGTAGGTGTCTGCTGACTCAGTGCTCACTCTTGCCACTCATGTGCATGACTCAGACCCTATTAGCAGTGCGCCCATGATTCAGGCTCTGCATTCTCTTGCTGCTTGCACGTGTGACCATGAAAATCAGACAAACAATTGCAGATTGCCCTGCCAGACTGACCTCTGCAGCTCTCTTCCTTTAGGCAGGCTGAAAGAAGTGCCTGCTACCCCACCTGGCTTTCTCCCTTTCTGGGCTGGCGTGTGAGTTTCAGTTGTGCTGCAGACACACTGTGCTGTAGAGCTGCTGCATCAGTGGCTACCCTTGTCTGAGCTTCCATCCCTTCTCATTTCCCCACTTATTCCAGGAGGCCCACCTTAGGTGTTTCAGTGTGTGGGCCTCTCAGGTGTGCATCTGTGTGAGCAGATACTTCTTTGTTGAATTATAGATGGTTAACTTGTTGAAATGTCAGGGGGAGAGGAAAAGACAGGCCCTTAAGGTGCATTCCTTTAAAGCCACTATACTTGTTTTTAAATCAATTCCTTTATAATTTCTTAAAATGCTGGTTTGGTGGTAATGCATTTTATTAGTCTTCAATTTTAAATTATAGCATGCTGGATAGAGTAGTTTTGAATTCAGGTCCTTGCTTTTCATCACTTTGAATACTTCATGCCAATCCCTTCTGGCATGAAGTGTTTCTGATAAGAAATCAACTGGCAGTCTAGTGGAAACTCCCATATAGGTAATGTACTGTGTCTCTCTTGCTGCCTTTAAAGTTTTTTCTTTGAATTTAATGTTAGTCATTTTATTATGATGTGTATTGGTATGAGTCTCTTTGTGTTTTTCTTGATTGCAAATATCTATGCTTCCTGGACTAGTGTGACTTTTTTCTTCACCTGGTTATGGAAGTTTTCTGTCACAATTTCTTTAAATAGATTCTCTATCACTTCCTCAATTTCTTCTTCTTTTGGCATCCCTATGATGCAGATGCTATTACCTTTCATGTTGTGCCAAATTTCCATTAAACTGTCCACTTTGTTTTTATTTTTTATTTTTCTTGTTGCTCTCTAATTGGGTATTTTTTTCCAAGTCACTGATTTAATCATTTTCTTCTTTCAATCTATTTTTAATTCCTTCTGTTGTATTGTTGATGTCAGATATGGTTCTTCATTTCTGAGTGGTTCTTGTTCTTGGTTTCTATTTACTTTATCGTGTGGTTGTAGTTCCCACTAAGTTCCTTGGTTATCCTTATGACCAATTCTTGAACTCTATTTTGATAAGAAATTATCTCTATATCTGAAATTTAGCTCTTTTTCTGGATATTCTTCCTTTTCACTCATTTGGGGGTTGTTTATTTATATCCCCATTTTAGTTGTTTTTTGTTTTGTTTTGTTTTGTATTTGCTTCTGTGTATTAGGTAGAACTTCTTTGCCTCCCTGTATTTGTGGGTTAGCCTTATATAGTAATTGTCCTGTGGGACCCAGGGGCACAGTCCCCTTGATCTCCTGAGCTGGATGGTCTATGAATGTCCCTTGTGTGGATTATGTGGGTCCTCCTCTTGTAATTGGGTCTTGATTGCTATAGGCCCTTTTGTTCATGGGGTCAACCCTCAGGCTGGCCGACCATAAAGCTCAACTCTGACCATGTCATGCAAGTTGTTGTACAGGTGTTTTTGACACAGTATTTCCACTTTTAGGAATTTACCCAGAAGTTATGCCTGAGTTGGGCAGCCTAACTGTGCCAAGATGCTTCATGCTGAATCTTCAGTGACCGCCAGGTAAAATTTGGGGGATAACACTTGCAACGGTCCTTTGGAGGGAAGCCCAGACCAGCTGTGGTAAGGGGCCCAATCCTGGCAGGAAGACCAGCATCCTGTTCCTCTGATGCCTTTCAAGTTTGAGTTCTTGATCCATGCATTCAAATTTAGTTAGGCATGAGTGTTTGTAGTTGATTATTGATTGCTGTTGACACATTTGTGTTGAGTTGACCCTCAGGCTGGCTCACTGGGGTATTGATTCTGAGCACAGTGTACAAGTTGCTGTGCAGGAGCTCACCCCAGAAAATGAGATTCTTCTCAGCAAATCTGGTGCCTGTCAATACCTCCCCTAAGGGCTGCCACTTGTGGAGTTAATCAATTCATGCTCTGATGTTGTCTGTAGCCCCCTAGCAGGTGTGTTGGTTCTGGGGCCTCTTGGGAGTCATCCTAGTGCAGATTAATGTTACATGCTTACTGTGACTTTTCCTGTGCTACCTGTTAAAAGCTATAAAGCAATCCATGTTTGGTAGCTGCTTTTACTAGGCCTGGGTTCACAGTGGGAGAGACAAAGCTGCTTACTGATTTACATAGTACAAAGACAGCACAGGTCATTAAGAGGGGCAATGCACCCCAAATCCCCTTCTTCTTTCCAACTGCCCTCTTGGTTCAGACACTAAAGAGGCTCTGGCAGTATGTGAGTTACATGAGTCAGGGCTCACTGAGTCACCATGTAGGTGTGAGCGGTGTTCCCCTGGTTAATATAGATTGAAACTCAGTGCCAGTGTTGATTTTGAGGTCACTCAGTCAAAGACTCAGTGCTCATTAAGTTCAGCTGCCATTGGCCTGGGGCCTGTGGACCTATGTTGGGGGTTGTGGTCTTAGAGAGCCAGCTGGGTGAGGCCAGTAGAGTTTATTAGACTAAAAAAGATTAATATCTGGCCAGGTGGTTGGAATGCCTGTAGGAGGACAACATTTTCCCTTCCTCAAAGTCATCTAACTCATTCTCTCTCTTCATTTCTTCGGCACCCCTTGAGTTTGCCTGGATTTTCTTGAGTTAGTCAGGAGAGATTACAACAGGGGCACAGGTTGGCTGAAGCCAGTAGATTTGGCTTCAGGGTGTGAACTTGGCAGGGAGGGGTCTCAGTTTTCCAGAGGGTGGGACTAATCTCCCCAGGCTGATGCCATATGATGGCCCATGGGTGCAAAGCCAGGCCTTTTCACATCTCCACCCTTCTTAACTGTATTGACCTGGCTTCTTCTATAAATCCTTAGTTATAAGACTTCTGTTCAGCTAGCTTTCAGATGGTTATCCAGGCTGATTGGTTTATAATTTAGTTGTAATTTTGATATGGTCCTGGGAAGTAGTTAGTGTGACTTTCACCTACTCTGCTGCCATCTTGAATTTCAATATTCTTTTATGATATCTTTCCATAGCCCCGTAGTCCTCATAATTTATTTCTTCTCTCAAGGACTTGGAGTCAAATGGGCAGGAGAAATGGGTTATTTCACTCAAAATCATATAAAAAGAATCTAATTTACTATTGATTATCAGAGTTAAGCACTACAAATACCTGTTTGGAACTTTAAAACAAAACAAAGCACATTTTCCTATTGTATATCCCAGTAAATCAGTCAGTTGATAACCTCTATAACTATCGGATCACATGCCACCATCAAAATAACAACAATAGCAACAACAACAATAAAGTTGTTGTAGCATAGGGAAAGAAGAAACCACAGCCCATCTAGAATACCTGGCTTTGCTATAAAGAGGGTACAGAGGAGCACCCCCTCACCTTTTCCCTCCCACCCCTTTCTTCCCCCACAGGCATGCATCTCCTAAACTCTAAGGGACCCCATGAAGCTCGCAACCAGGGCAGCAATGGGCAGTGGCAGTTTATCCGGGCAACCCCCCTGAACCTGTGCCCAAGGTCCCCTTTTCTCTGACATTTTAGTGAGCCAAAGCAGCCCAACCTAGGCTCCTTTCCCCAGCCCTTCCTTGTTTCACTGTCCCCAGTTTTAGTAAACATCCTCTAAAATCCACCTGGATTCCTGCTGTGAACTTTTCCTGCAGGAAGTCAAGAACCCACACACTACTGCTGGCCCTAGGCATACTCTCTCAGGGCCAGGTCCCCTTTCCGGGAAACCCCTACTTGGTCCATAATTTTGCTCCTCAAAATATGCCCAGGAACCATGTCTCCTTCCTGTGGTGGTTAGTCTCAGCCTGGAGCAGAATTTCCACCTGGATCTGAGGTAGAAATCTAACCCTAACAACTTGATGCTGCTCTAGCTAGAATCCAGGAATTTAAGGCCACTCCCTTCTCTCTGGAGGACCTGGACCCAAACACTTAGAGATACTTTCTGACCCCAGGCTCTACTCACAACTCAGGAGTCCTGAGTCCTAGCTCACACCTTTCCAGATACCCAGGGCTCTGAAACACCACTCCTTGCAAGAGCCAACCATCTCCACCTGGGTACCAATATCTCAGGCTCCTGACACTAACCAGCCCATAGAGATTCTGGAGCTGAGGCTCAGCTCCTGCTCTCAAAACATTTAGGACTATCAGCCTCAGGCCTTATTGAACCCAGGCTCTCCAGGCCTCAGCCTAGCAGCGACCCAGGTGTCAGAGGGGCCCCAGCTCCTCCCCTCAGCTGTGGGGGCAGCTGAGCTATGGGTCAGGCTGTGGTGGGAGGCCAAGAGGAGTGGGGTCAGCTGGGATTGGGAGGAGAGACAGCAGCAGGGGCAGCTGGCAGAGGGAGGGAAAGACCGGCAGAGAGAAATAAACTGGGAGAGAGAGGAAGAGACAGTGAGAAGGAGGATCAGTGAGAGGAGGAAACAGCAGAAGTGGAGGGCTAGAGAGAGAGGAAGAGATTGAGTGTGAGGGGGAGAGAGAAACCTGGCTAGACAAAGAGGGGAAAAATAAAAAGAAGGTACAGAGGAATTTTCAGGGTAGCTCATGTATGCATACTAAGTACAAAATAGATAAGTGCTCTGTGATGGTGGCAAACACTATTTTTTTTTAAAATATATTTTATTGATTTTTTACAGAGAGGAAGGTAGAGGGATAGAGAGTTAGAAATATCGATGAGAGAGAAACATCAATAAGCTGCCTCCTGCACATCTCCTACTGGGGATGTGCCCGCAACCCAGGTACATGCCCTTGACTGGAATCGAACCTGGGACCCTTCAGTCCACAGGCCGACGCTCTATCCACTGAGCCAAACCGGTTTCGGCGCAAACACTATTTGGGACAAGTTAGATGAGAGGAAAGAGCTAAGAATGGTAATTATAATCTTAAGTTACTTTTTCCTAATGTGTGTACGTATTTTAAATAGTATTTCTGTTTTGAATTATTATCAGTGGAAGTGGGGTGTCCACTGGTAGAAGTGGGGGATCCCTTTCCCTACTGAGTGGTGGGGGTCAGATTCTTACAATATCTTGAGTAAAAGAATTTTCTAACACTCACATGGGAGGATGAGTGATTTTTATTTGCATGGAATTACATCCCTGTGTTTCTAAGGTCTGATTTCCCTCAAGCTGGACCTGGAAGATGTGCAGTTGGGAATTTAGCAGAGCTAAAAGCATAGCCAGAGTCCAACGTTTCCATTCCATGGTTAAGGTGAGTCCAGCACAGCGTCAGGCTAATTACAGTTCTTTAGGTCATTGTGTGTGGGGTCCACATGGCTGTGGACCATGAGGGTGAATACAAGAGAACAGGAGCATGAGAGTCCTGCAGGTCAGGAGTCAAGCATGAGCAAGAGGCAAGAGGGGGAACTCCTGTGCTTAGAAGCTCTCGTACCTTAAACCTTCCTGTGCTTGCAGTGACCACACTTACTCTGACTAACGACTTGTTCCCAAGTGTGATTGACAGATAAGTATCTTCCCTTTTTCACCAAGATTTTACTGAGCATGCCTATAATGTGTGCCTGTCTTTGCCATGTTATTAACAATGGAATCATGATATATTTTATCATAATATGAGTGTAATATATTTCATTTATTATGATTTCTTTTTTGGTCAAAAATCTATAACATTTACCCACTGAAGAATTCACCATTTGGGGCGTTTAGTTGATTATTGGCATCCTATCTAATAAAAGAGAAACATGGTAATTAGCTGTACCTCCGCTACCCTTCCCATTGGCTAATCAGGGTGATATGCAAATTAACTGCCAGCCAAGATGGCGGCCGGCAGCCAGGCAGCTTGAAGTGAACATGAGGCGAGCTTGCTTCAGTGACAGAGGACTCCAACGTTCCCCACCTGCTTCTGCCGGCCTCTGAGCTTGCAGTTTGAAACATTGTTACAAATATAGAAGCTAAACAAAACCCCAGAAACCTGCTTTCAGCCAGCCGGGATCTCAGAGCTGGAGTTGAAACAGTGTTTCGATTATAGAATCCAAACAAACCAGATACCTGCTTTCAGCAGCGGAGAACTAAGAGCTGGAGCCAAGCCTCAGAGCTAAAGCTGGCCCAGAATAAAAAAAGAAAAAAAAAAAAAGGAGCGGTTGGGAAGCTTCAGTCACCCGCCAGCCTGAAAACAGCGATCAGCCCCTCACCCAGACTGGCCAGGCACCCCAGTGGGGACCCCCACCCTGAAGGGTGTGTGACCAGCTGCAAACAGCCATCATACCCTCATACAGGCTGGCCAGGCACCCAAGCAGGACCCCCACCCTGATCCAGGACACCCTTCAGGGCAAACCAGCCGGCCCCCACCCATGCACCAGGCCTCTATCCTATATAGTAAAAGGGTAATATGCCTCCCAGCACCAGGATCAGCGGAGCCGCGAGGCCTCCTGGCACAGGGGTCAGTGTGACAGGGGGCAGTGCCCAAACCCCCTGATCGCCCTGCGGCTCTGTGTGTGACAGGGGGCGGGGCCACAAGCTCCCTATCCACCCTGCTCTGTTTGTGACAGGGGAAGGTGCCCCAACCCCCTGATCAGCCCTGCTCTGTGCGTGACAGGGTAAGGAGCCCCAACCCCGCTGATGGGCCCTGCTCTGTGCGTGACAGGGGGTGGTGCCGCAACCTGCCCATTGACCCTGCCTTGAGTGTGATGGGGGCGGTGCCCCAACCCCCCAATCGGCCCTACCCTGAGCGTGACTGAGGGTGGCATTGCAACCTCCCAATCCGCCCTGCTCTGTGCATGACAGGGGGCGGCGCCCCAACTCTCCAATCAGCCCTGCTCTGAGCCCGACCAGGGGCTGCACCTAGGGATTGGGCCTGCTCTCTGCCACCCAGGAGCAGGCCTAAGCCAGCAGGTCGTTATCTCCTGAGGGGTCCCAGACTGTGAGAGGGCACAGGCCGGCCTGAGGTACCCCCCCCCACTCCCGTGAGTGCACCAATTTTTGTGCACCGGGCCTGTAGTAGAATTATAAAAGCCTAGTCAGCCCAGGAAAACATGGTTCATCTTTCACTCCCAACCCAATTCTGTCTCTTACCCTGGAGAACAGATAGTAAAATAACTTATCACAGTCTTTCTCACAAATTATTGATCATAAATCATTGCTTTGTAGATGATGTAAATATTTAAAATTAGAAGATGCAATTTTGGTTATCAAAAATGTAGACTTAAACCTGTTGAGATTTTAAATGTCTTCCATTACATATGTCTCATTTAGTATCCTTTTGTTTTATACATTGTAATTAGTTTGATTTAAATTTAAATACACTTGTAATAAAAAAATGAAGACTTCATAGAGATGCTGAATTCCATTCTTTGGCAAGAATTTAGATATTTAACTAACCATTAAAAGTGAGGGTAAAATAATATCAAATAGAAAAAAATAATAACAAACTGTGCCCTCAAAATTAGGAGAGTGTGTATCAAATACTGGTCATAGAAAGCACTAAACTTTCTCAGCCAATGCCAATTATCAAAGTTACTGGAAAATCTGGAATAGCTGCTAATAATTGAATTTAATAGAGAATTGATAGCACATGGTGATCAGCAATGTTAATGGAAAAAGTCTCACACCAAATTGCTCCTTTTCAGATGTCATCTCAGAATAGTAAAAAGCTGTGAGTTTTGACTTATGTTGACAATTTCCATTTCTTTGCATTAATCACATGTACATAATATGAAATAGGTGCAGTTTATTGTGGCAACAGGGGTTTAATTATTGCTTCAAATGTATTTGCAAAAGTGTATTTTTTACGACTTTGGAACCCTGACAATGGAAGTGATCACTTCTAATTGTCCACAGGATCCCCAGGAGCTAGCATGATAATCTGGCCTTCAGATTTGGAATTTTGAAAGGCCCATTTTCTTCTTAGCGTGAATCAAAGGCCTCTGGTTTTCTCAGTGCATAAAGCCATTACCAATCTCACAGATAAAATGTGGTATGAAAATGTAGCCTTTCCTGTTTCCTCTCTAACTACACAAGGAACTTTGGCCTGAATTTATTCTTGTTATTTCTAATTTTCTGGGTTCAATTGTTATGTTGATTGTATAGGATAAACTCTACAGGGAACATGGTGACCATCCGATTAACAGTATTCAGACCACAGGAATTGTGTGGGCAAATGGGGGACCAGAACTGAGAGCATATAATTAGGAATTATTTACCAGCACACCTTTTACTGCAGTTGACCGTGTTCATTCTTGCCGAACTATTCCCATTCCTTCCAGATTTTGCGCATTTGCCTCTCCCATCCTCCTATTATGCTATCCTCCATCCAATTTGTGTACTCAGATATAGCATTTATGCTTCAATGCCTGGCCTTAATCTCACCTCTACTATGATACATTTTCTGATTATCATTGATTTCACTTATTTCCATAAGCAAGCACTCATTGTCTGTGTTGCAGATTTGATACTCATACTATCTTGTATCATTTGACATATATTATTACTTAAATTTTAATCAGTCCAACCATTACAAGGCAATAAGCTCCTTTTAGCAAAAGGAGTCTGGTAATTGTTTGCCTTCCCCTCAGTGCATAAATCTAAGTAGCTTCCACATAGGAGATATAATTGAGGGGGAAAAAAGAGAGCAAGAGAGACCATTGAAACTGGAGTTAGATGTGTAGATATAGGCATTAATTAGCTCTGCCATCTTAAAATCCTGAAAGATTTTCCAAGTACCCTAGCCCCATGAAAATCAGATATCTTATTCAGTGAAATGGGAGAATTCCTGGGGAATTTATTTCAAATTTGGTTATCAAGAGCAAACGAGATCGGACATGTATATGGGCTTATTCATATGTGAATGGATATATTGCAAATAGATCTCATCATTGTAATAAGTATTTAATACATGTTTGAGCATAGCTTTCAAAACATAACTTTTAATTCATAGTTATCACCTACAATTTTTAGCTTCTTCTGATGGAAGACAGAACAAAAACCCTCCAAAATATGTAAAATTAAAAAAATAACATAATTCAATGTAATGAGTAAAGGGAAAATAAAGTGAGAGATTGCAAATAGAGTCAATGACTGTGATGGCAAACAAGGTCTGCAGATCTGGAGTCTGACATGGCACACAGCTCAATAAGACCAGGATTTTATATTTCTACACAAAAAGGCTAATTTAAATGTAAATCATTTTGGAGTGCCAGTATGTTGTAAGTATCTCATTATTTGCTCTAATAAGAACTATATTCTTGCCCTCAACAAACTTCAATCTAAAGAACAGAATAGTCTTCCTATAGGATAACAGTTTGAACTCTAATATGTAAAACAGTTCATATTCCAAACTTATTAAATCTTGAACTCACACTATTTTTTATTTTCACTAAAATACAAATATGACTAGATATAAAAACTCCAGTTCATATGCCATGCAGAAATTTTAAAATATAGATCAATTACTATTTAATAAGAAACATTCATAAGCACAGGAAGTAAAATTAAAAATGTTTGTTTCTTTGAATAGGGTAAAAATTATTTTTCATTTATGCTTTTATAAACAATTAGGGGCCCAGTGCACAAATTCGTGCACCTTGAGAAGGAACTGTGGGCTGTGAGGTTGTGGTGGGCACAGGGGTGGGTCTCGGTTCATCCTCCATGCCCCTGCCTGGCCCCTCCCGCTGTGCCCCCCGTTCCCCTGTCTGCCTACAGCCCCACTCCTGCTGCCACCACTCCCACGTGCTGACAATGCCTGCCCCGCTTGCAGCCACTGATGACGCAAAGCGATTGGGGCTGGCACCAGGTGCTGGCACCAGGTGCTGGCAGTAGGTGTAAGTGGTAGCTGGCTGTGGGTGCGAGCGGTGGCTGCTGGCCCTGATCACCCTTCAGGAGCAGGGGGAAATGGAGAAGCCCTGAGGGGCCAACGGGGGTGGCAGCTGCTGCTCACACCCACTGATGGAGCCAAGCAATCAGGGCCGGCGCCAGGCACCTGCAGCGGGTGAGAGCACCAGGCAAGACTGCAGCACACGGGAGCAAAGAATTAGTTGTAACCACCAGAGGCTCACCCCTATGACAGCCACCAGCACCCCGCCTTGGCCTGGCATTCCCGCTCACCTGCTCCACCATCCTGCCGTGGCCTAAGCCTGCCATGTTCCACGTACGCCCCCTGGTGGTCAGAGTATGTTATAGTAACCAGCTGTTCAGTTGTTTGGTTGTTCTGCCACTTGGTCTATTTGCATATTAACCTTTTATTATATAGAATATAATCAAGGAAGGAAAAAAATGAAAGGAAAACTAGATAAGGATTTTTTTTTTATTTGGAGAATGGTAGAAAAATAGGTGATGGCAGATACAAATTCAACTGCTTTGTAAGATTAGATAGGTTATTTAAAATAAGTGAATGATCAATTATAGTGAGTAGAATAGATATGGAAAATGGAAGGAAGAACATCTGTAAAACAAGTAAATTCAAACTTTTGAAATACTACATGTCCCAAGCAAAAAATTTCATTATAAAATACCTGTGAATACTGGATAGCCTATTACCAACTTTAAAATAAAATGTTGACTGGAAATATCAAAGGAAAATGTCCAAGAACCAAAAAATTAGAGGGAACGAAAAACTAGCACTAACATTGTGGCTGTATTTGGAGAGTATCCTGCACATGATAGCTGAAGTGCTTGAGTTATTTATGGCCAGAAAATATTAGACAATAGAAGTGGGGGGCTGGAAAAGGTAGTAGTATGACAAAAGCCCCTTGCCCTAAACCACTACATCTCCATGCCTAATAAAATGGAAACTTGGGGGGAAAATCATCAGCTCAGAAAGACAAAAATTCTTTCAGTTTCAACCTGGGCTGTGAGTGAGACCAAATATTGTTCTGGGAATGTAGCCTGGATTGGAGCCTCTCATGACTTTGTGGTTAAATTTTATGCTACTGCCATGGTCTCTAAACTCCTAAGTTTAAAAGTTTGCATAAAATGTAAACCAGGGCCCTGGCCAGGTGGCTCTAGTGGTTGGAGCATTGTTCCGTATACCAAAAGGTTGCGGGTCAGTACACCTGTCTAGGTTGCAGGTTTGGTCCCCAATTGGGGTGCATATGTGAGGTAACTGATCAATGTTTTACTCTCATATCTTTCTCTCTCTCTCTCTCTCTCTCTCTCTCTCTCTCTCTCTCTCTCCTCCCCCACCCTCCCTATCTCTCTAAAATAAATAAAATAATATCCCCAGGTGCAGATTAGAAAAAAACAAAATTATACATCAGGAACCTACTAAGCCCTAATGCACCTAGTAAAAGCAAGCAAAATACTTTTTGGAGGAATATGGTTTTATATTATGAAAACTCAATTGACTAAGAACTCATAGTCTGAAATTACAGAATGTCTGAGAATAAAACAGCAGACATATCACACAGTCAAATTAGACTCCCAAGAACTTGATAGAACTATTGGGAGAATGCTACAGAATTTGAGTTTAAAGTATATATAATCTCAAAAATATTCAAAGTTCTAAAAAGCTGGAGGTCCAGTGCATGAAAATTCATGCACTCGAGGGGGTCCCTCAGCCAGGCCTGCACCCTCTCGCAGTCTGGGAGCCCATGGGGAGCGGGCCTAAGCCACAGTCTGGTCTCCCTCTGTGGGAGGGGACCAGAGGGCCAATCGGTGGACTGCACCAGACAGTGAGCAGCCAGTCCCACCCCGCATTGCCCCACCGCCACCGCTGCTGGCCTCCTGTGGGAGGCAACTGGTGGGACAATTGGGGGATGGCACCCCCTGATCATCCCTCTGCCACCACCAGTACCCACTGACCCAGTCACTGTACTCTCTCTGCCTGCTGGCACCCGCCCCTGCAAGCCCCACCCCCACTAACTGCTGTTTGGTCAATTTGCATATTAGGATTTTATTATCTATGCTAACAAAAGGGTAATATGCTAATTAGACCAGATAGACTGGGCATCTTTCAGACGTCCTTCCGGACAAAGCCATGGTGGCAGGGGCCGAGGCAGAGTGGTTAGGGGTGATCAGGCCAGCAGGGGAGAGCAGTTAGGGGCGATCAGGCTGCCAGGTGAGAGAGGTTATGGGCTATCAGGCAGCAGGCAGAGGGGTTAGGGGTGATCAGGCAGGCAGGCAGAGTGGTTGGGGCAATGAGGCAGGCAGGCAGGTGAGCAGTTATGAGCCAGCGGTCCCAGATTGGAGAGGGTACAGGCCAGGCTGAGGGACCCCCCACCCCCCATGCATGAGCTTCGTGCACCAGGCCTCTAGTATAGGATAAGACAGTATCAATAAGGAATGGATGTTACTTGTACAAAAGACGGATCATTGAAAATTGTACCTGCTCTATCCCCAAGTGCCTGACTACTTTAAAAAGCCTCACAGACATTATTTTTAAAAAGTTCAACCACAGAAAATGTAAATTATATACAGTAATCAAAATTCACAACCTGTGAAAGTTTGGGGGAATTCTTGAGTAGCAATAGGCTAAATGAATAGCATCAAGTTGGAGATTGCCCTTCTCATTTTATGTTGGTTTTGAGGCAATGATCAGTTTATGCTCAAGAAGGCTTCAGAAGAAGCACTCTCCTTGATTCAGAGCCAATTTTCAAAGAAGGTGAAGGGATTAGGTAAATAACCTATCTGTATAGCACAGACACGGATAACGGTGTGGTGAAGACCACAGGGAAGGGGGAGGGGCTGGGTAAAGGCGGGCGAAGGAGGGCAAAATGCAGACATCTGTAATGTCAACAATGAAGATAAAGTTTAAAAAACATAAAAGACATGGATGGAAAGAAGCAACGTGGAAGATAGGGGAATTTGGTTCTAATGAACTGATAATTTCAGAAAGGTCAATGGAAATAGTCTCCTGAAGGAGATCAGTAGTGAAAGGGAGAAAACGAGGGCTTTAAGCAGCTGTGAAAGAGGTTTATCAGTACGTGATATGACAGCTGGCTAGTGGGTTTTGCATAGGGACAAGTAGACACAGACGATAGACTTCAGGAACATGGCTGAAAACTGGTGTATTAAAAATGCTAAATTACATATGAATCCTGATGGTTTCAGCCTCCAGGTTATTTCTCAGCACTCAGAAGGCATGCTCCTAGGTTCCCTGGCATTTATGAAGCACAATTCTCCCAAGACATGTCTTGTTTGTTTGTTTGTTTTGTTTTGTTTTGTTTTGTTTTGTTTTTGCCATGGGTCTTTGATGGTATAATATGAGTCTCTTGTACTTGTTGACCTTTGAGCCTGGGAGGTTATTTGGATTCCAGAATTCTCTACTCTAAATCTAACTAAGGCTAGGAGGCATAATGTTCTAAGTGCTATAAATAAAAAAGCTTATTAGATTAGGGAGAAAGTACATATTGGCTGGAGATAAGATTTTCGAGATCCCATAGGCCTCCTACTTGGCAGAGCTATAGGAGTATGTGGTGAGGACAATTCCTGAGACTTACAGTCTTTTAACTGAGAAGCCCTAAAGTGGCTGTAAGAGAATTGTCCTCCGGTTGCTGAGGGCAGGACTGAGCGGGGCCTCAGTTGCTTCGCTTTAGGAGGAGTGCTATTGGTTGAAGATAGCTAGGAAACTGAAGCTATGGTTTTCAACCCATCTTATACAGTATAAGTTTTAGAGAGTAAAAATTATGCAACACTGTATTATCACACATTACAATCATAACCATCACAAGTAGACTTTGCTTTTTCTCTTCTAATGCTGAAATAATTTGCCCTTCTCCATAGCCATTTCTTAACCTTTTAAAGAAATCAATATTGTTCTGTATTTATATAAAAAAGTCAACAATTGAGCTCTCCCTACAGTTGTTTTATAGATTTCCCTATTCTTAGTGGCAAGTTATTTAGTGTGTGAGTGTGTGTATGTGTGTGTGTGTACATGTGTGCATATATGTGTGCGTGCAGTGAAGAGCATGTGGACATGAATCTATTTACATGACGCTCTCAGTTCATATTTTCATTGCCTCTTTAAGATCTTAAAGAAAATAAAGAACAAAATAAAAACAGAAAATAATTTTTAAATGGCATTTCAATTAAATTTTTTCTCAATCCACAAATACTGAAACGTTGTAGGGAAAGGATCACAGTTAACCTTTCTAAATAAATGAACCAAGCTTTGCTATCACTACTTTTTTACACTGGTTCCATGTGGGTGGTCTTTTATTTTATAGGGCATATTATTCTCCTGTTATATATGACAGCCACTACTGTATGCCATTTTTATCCAGGACAATAAAGTGAAGCCAAAGTTTCCTTCTAAACTTAGTAACCGGCTTCTCTTACTGTGACGAATGTTTATGGATTCCTCTAATTACACGTCTGGTTTAAAGCTAAGATACCAAGAGAATACAGTTCTCTTTTGTAAAGTTCCCAAGGTTTTTCTATAATAATCAATTACCATAATGAGTTTTTTTAAAGCTTCCATTCATCATTTTCTTAAATATATAAACTACCAGGATAAAGATAAATAGCCGTAGCCAGCAAACCCTGAGGCGCTCTACCAAAGGTTCCATTTAAATCAAAATCAACTGGAAAATATGTCGGGTTTTATTTCAAAGTCAATCCCGGTTAGGTTAAAAAATGTGCAAAACAGAAAAGGAGTAAAAGAAAATCCTTGATAAGCTGGCTTCACAAGGAGATAATGTATCACTCTTACAATCACTGTCGCTCACACATATTTGTTAAATGGGTCTCACTAGCCAGCTCTTCTACTTCTAAAACTGGAAACAAATTCTTTACTTGGGCCTTTCCTAACCTATGAACTTATTATCTCTTTCTGTTCCTAGAAAAACAGTAGCCAAACTGGGGGTTATTTGGCAAATCTCTCTGAACCACGGTTTTTCAACGTTGGAACTATTACCTTTCTGGCAGGCAGAATTCTTTGTTGAGGGAAGTTGTCTTGTGCACTGTGGGGTGTTTGGCAACCAGCCGCCAATACAGACACCCAATCTGAATTCTCACAAGCAAAACTTTCTATAGACATTGCCAAAACCGGTTTAGCTCAGTGGATAGAGCGTCAGCCTGCAGACTGAGAGGTCCCGGGTTCGATTCCGGTCAAGGGCATGTACCTGGGTTGCGGGCACAGGATGTGCAGGAGGCAGCTGATCAATGTTTCTCTCTCATCGATGTTTCTAACTCTCTCTATCTCTCTCCCTTCTTCTCTGTGAAAAAATCAATAAAATATATTTTTTTAAAAAAACTTTCTATAGACATTGACAAACATCCTTTTGTGGCAAAGCCCCCCTCCAATTTGAGAACAACTGCTCTATACTTTCCATAAGCACTAAATGAAAGAGAATGCAGTAGAATATGCTGGTAGCATAAAAATGGCACTAAATGGAGAAAGCTAGGGCAAAAATAGCAAGATAGTAAGACTCAGTTAGCTGGAATTTGGAAGAGATGAAATTGGGTAAGATTTAGATGATGATGGAAGAAATGACAATGGAAGCATGGAAAGGTTTCCTGTATCATTTAGCCGTGATTGTCCCATATCCTATATAATAAAAGCTTAATATGCTAAGTGCCCGGTTGTCCAGTGTCAGTTCAACCAATCAAAGCGCAATATGCTAATAATATGCTAAGGCCACTCAACCACTTGCTATGATGTGCACTGGGAGCAGACAGTCAACCAGTCGACCAGTCGCTATGATGTGCAGTGACCATCAAGGGGCAGATGCTCCGACTGGTAGATTAGCTTGCCTATTGGGGCTGAGCGAGATGGGCCAGACACACTCTGGAGCCCTCCTGCAGTCCCTCCCCGGCTGGCCAACCTCCTGTGTCCCTCCTTGGCCCCAATCGTGCACTGGTGGTGTCCCTCAGCCTGGCCTGTGCCCTCTCCCAATCCAGGACCCCTCAGGGGATTTTGGAGAGCCAGTTTCGGCCTGATCCCGCAGGCCAGGCCAAGGGACCCCACTAGTGCACAAATTTGTGCACCAGACCTCTAATATATATATAAAATCTTTATTGTTGAAAGTATTACATAGATTCTCCTTTTACCCCCCCCCCCATTAACCTCTTCTATCCTGCTCCTGTCCCCCTTCCCCCCAAACCCTCCCCATCCAGGCCCTCACCATCCCACAGACACCCATCTGTGTCCATGGGTTATGTATACATACATACAAGTTCATTGGTTGATCTCCCTGCCTTCCCTCTGAGGTTCAATAGTTTGTTCATATTTCTATGTCTCTGGGTCTATTTTTGATCATCAGTTCATTTGGTTCATTATATTCCACATATGAATGAGATTATGTGATACTTATCTTTCTCTGACTGGCTTATTTTGGTCAGCATAATACTCTGCAGGTCCATATATGCTGTTGCAAATGTTAAGATTTCTTTCTTTTATATTGCTGCGTAGTATTCCATTGTGTAAATGTATCATAGTTGTTTTTTGTTTGTTTGTTTGTTTTCCACTCATCTGCTAGGTGATGGACACTTAGGCTGTTTCCAAATCTTAGCTATTGTAAATAGAAGTGCTATGAACATAGGGGTTCATCTATTATTTCTGATGAGTGTTTTGGGTTTCTTAGGAAATATTCCCAGAAGTGGGATCACTGGGTTAAATGGGAAGTTCCATTTTTAATTTTTTGAGGAAATTCCATACTGTTTTCCACAGTGGCTGCACCAGTCTGCATTCCCATCATTAGTGTACTAGGGTTCCCTTTTCTCCACAACCTCGCTGACACTTGTCTTTGGTTGATTTATTGATGATAGAGCCATTCTGACACGTATGAGGTGATACCTCATTGTCATTTTGATTTGCATCTCTCAGATGATTAGTGCCTTTGAGCATTTTTTTATATGGCTCTTGGCTATCTGTATGCCCACTTTGGAGAAGTGTCTATTTAGTTCCATTGTCCATTTTTTAATTGGATTGTTTATCTTCCTTTTATTAAGTTGTATGAGTTTTCTATATATTTTGGAGATTAATCCCTTGTCAGATATATCATTGGCAAATATGTTGTGGAATCTCTTATTATTTTATTGATGGTTTCTTTTGCTGTGCAGAAGCTTTTTATTTTGATGTGGTCCCATTTGTTTATTTTCTCCTTAGTTTCCATTGTCCTAGGAGATGTGTCAGTAAATATATTGCTATAAGAGATCTCTGACATTCTGGTGCCTATGGTTTCTTCTAGGACTTTTATGGTTTCACATTTAAGTCTTTTATCCATTTTGAATGTATTCTTGTGTATGGTGTAAGTTGGTGGTGTCTCTTTTAAAATTATTATTTCTTAAGTGTGTACTTTCTGCAAGATATATTCTTTAATCTTGCTTATCTTCATCTAATGTCTTTCCTGTTTTAATGTGTATTTTCATTTAGTAAACATATTGATCATTTGATAATATCTTTATTAGAATTTATATTTATTGATTTGTGAATTGTCTATGATCTTTACTCATTTTTTCTCTTTCTTTTTTCTTTTATTCATTGGCTTATAAAGGTATTGATGTATTAAAATATTAATTATTGTTCACACATGTAGAAAATTACATTTTAGTTTGTGAATGGTATTTCTAAAGAAAAAGAGAAAGTAACAAGATAAAAGTTTGATAAAATTGACCTATTAAAGTTTTTTAAATTGCCCTCTTTACCTTCATTAAAATATTAATTTCCTAATATTAAAAATATGACTACATGTGGACACATAGAAAACGAAGAAGAGAACTGCAACACATATTAAATGATTATTCACAGTAATGAAGTCAGAGATGATTTTTATATTTCTTTGCATATTTATAAATTCCTCCTAAATTTCAATGGATTTGTAATGTTATTGTAAGCAAAATACACTAAGGAAATATAATTTTAATTGTTTTGTAAAGGCAGGGTATAAAAATTACTTGCAACTGCAGTTTTTCTTGGTTGGGATTCAGCAAGTTTCTACACATTAAATACACCTAATATTTGTTTCAGGAAAGTGATGGTAATTGATAAAGGAGGCCTGGGAGGGGTGGATGCGGGGTGGAGGGGGTCAATGGGAAAAGAAGCAAAGGGGACATCTGTAATACTTTCAACAATAAAGATAAATTAACAAAAATAGAAAGGACTCTTTAAAGTATTGTTATTATTATTTTTTTTTTACATTTGGAGGTTCTCAACTTACAGCATAATAAAATATTCTAATTATACAGGTTTTTAGTGAGAATCTGACACACAAAAAAATAGTAGGCTGAGAACTACAAGAATGAAGTTTGAATTCTGCCCTTATACTTTTTGAGAGCATTTCCTTAGACAAGCCACCAAGATTTCATAGTTCAGTCTTCTCTGTGTAAGTGACATTTCTCCACCTCTTCCTAATATTGCAGATGTAATGGACTCAAGAGATAAAAAGAATTAGAAAACAGTGCTAGCTAGTTTTAGATAGTTTATATTTTAATAGTGTTTACTTGCCTGCAAAACGTTTTTGGTTTCAAATGAAGTGTGGAATGTAATGTCAAATCATCATGAATAAGAGGATACTACTTTAAAATATTCTATATGATTAATAACACGAATAACTTTTCCTTGTATTTTAAAATTATTAGTTGACTTCTTGGCTATAAAAGCTTCTCATTCATTTTTCCTGTCTCTCATTTCCAAAGAAATATTTTAGATAAACCTAGCCAGAATCCTGAGTTCTAAACAATAACATCTGAGGTTATTTTTTTTTTCCCTAAAATTCAATATAAATATGTACCATTCCACTTAACTTTTAAACTGCAGACATCAGAGACACATCTGAAGGAAAGTAAGAGTCATCTAAAAAGATGGGTATAAATTACTGAAACTACAGTCTGCCCTCTGGAACTAGTGTCTTTGGCTTATCATGGACCTTACAAGGCATAATTTTTAGGTAAATGATACTTGATTTGCTACTTTTTTTTTTGTGGGGGTGGGGGGATGACTGGGTTGCCTCAAAATAAAATATATCCCATGACAATGACTTATACAGAACATTGAGTTTATGGAAAAAGCAGTGGTCCAGGGAAATGCCTTCTTATTTATGTCAAAGATTTAAAAAATGCTACATTTAAATTTAATATCATGATGAGCAGTATTTCCCTGCATGATAGGCCTCATTACACTGCAGCATGTACAGTATTTGGCTTACTTAACAATTTTTATCAATCATTTAAAAATGGACAATGCACTAAAAAAAAGTGATAGAGGTTTACTTTACCTCTACACTTTTAAATCTACAAAAATGTACACTGAATCAGAAAAAACAAAGACAACTAAATATAAGAAGTACTTGGTAAATCCTGGGCCCATTACTTGATTTATTCAGAAACCAAAGACAATGGTTGTTAATTGTATTAGCAAATGTAATTCCTATTCATTACAAAAATCTCTCTCCGATTTTCTTTTTAAGATTTACCTTTATCTACGTATATGAAATTGTCAAATTTGTGTGAAACATCACCTTCCTGTCACTTTTAGACTCTACCCAATTATTGCAACAATTAATTCTTCCCATTTTATCATAGTTTGAAGCAATCTCAATCAAGAGCTCCTTTCTAAATTCCTCTAAATGTGAATATACACAACATGAAAACAAAAACAGCAATAATGTGGAAACTTCCACAACTGCAAATAATTTCTGGACAAATAACAAGGGAAAGAAAAATTATAATAAAAAACTTTTACTAAAATAGAATCTTTAATTCTTCAAAGTATTACTTGTTGATTTCATTGCCATATTTTAATTCTTCTTCTTCCTTTTCAGATATTCAAGTTTGAATTATATTAATATGTACTCCATCCTTGTCCTATTTATAGTCATTCATAGTATCTTCTTTTTTAAATTCTTTATGAATTTTTACTTATACTTTTGCATGACATGTTGTTTCAAAATTATTTTAAAAGAATTAGATTTGTAGTAGATCATATTAGGTGAATATAATCCCTGGCCTTGTCTCTGACTCTGAGCAAAAATTTTAATTTTTCTGGGCGTAAGTGGCTCTTCTATAAGATAAGAATATTTTTGGCTAAACACTAAAATAAGAATTGACTATGAAAATGAGGACATATTTTATTAAATAGATAGTATTTACATTTCTGATAGTAGGAAATTTGTGATATTGTGACTAATGCAAACTTCAAACAATACCTATTTTTCATTTTAATTCATTTATTACATCCCCCCCAACTAGAATATGAATTATTTAAAAGAACAAGAAGTCTTTTTTACTTGCAGTTATACTTACATCCTTAGAACAGTGTTTTGGTATACGGTAGAATCTCAGAGAAAAAAATATGCAGATCTAAATTAACAAATATTCACATTTCTAAAATATTGTAGCAACTCTTACCAGTGGAAAAAAATGATTTATTCTTATTAAACTGTATTAAAAGTAGCTTCACTAATACTTAGGAATCCAGGGAAAAAGAATCCCACTGTAAGTCAACTGTCTCAGTGATTCTTAAATGGATAGCTTTTACTTTTTTAAAGAAAAATGTTTCAAATTCGCCTGCTTTATTCTACCACACTGGAGCTATTGGAAAGTACAAGGGTTAGTATGGGTTGGTCTTAAAAGGCCATATTAGATACCTCTGGTATAATTTTTCAAAATGGTGTACACTGTTTTAACTTTAATGGGAGCCATGCAGCTAAAACCACATATACTTTTTAAAAAATATATCTCTAAGTGGACTGTCATTAACACATATCAGTAATAAAATGATATACTTTTGTTCTAGACATATAAACATTATCATGTTTATATCAGCATAATTATGAACTTTTTTTGTACCATTATAGCTGGGTTTTCATTCTACTAGCACTAGCTGCTTAATAGCAAAAAGGCTCCATTTTCAATGGAAGCTTTTAGAAAAAAATTTTATTACTATATTTGATATAAGACAGTGTTGTCCTGATGGAAAAAAAGCTTCTTTTTTATATGTGCATTTACATTAGAAATAATCCACTAAGATATTTATTCATATCCTGAATAGAGCTTTTTAGTATAGAGTTCCAGTTGGAAAAAAATATGCCAATGTGATGAGTTTGTTACAAAACATATAATAGTCTCAGCACCTTGCTTGCCTGCTGTAAATATATGACTTTTAATAAAATAAGAATAAACATTTAGCCTTTCCTTTGTCAAAACATGTTACTTATGACTTGCAATATGGCTATGGTCCTAAATTTATTCTAAATATGAGGCATCTACCATGCCAGATTACATGATAACTTCACAAAATGGGCAAATATTCACCAGAAATCATAAGGTAAATTCTAATAAAGTCAGGTACTACATAATATAAAAAGCTATTACATAGTAATTCATTTCAACAGTCCAAAATAAAAAAAAATAATAATTGAAAAAAATAAATAGGCTAAATACATTAGACTCTCTGAATTTTTTGCTGTGTTTAAGCAACAGACTTAAGGTATTTTAGTATCATAGGATCTTAGGACTAGGAAGAATATCAATGACCTTATAGTTCAACTTTTTCTTTTTCTCTCATTTGCAGATGAACAAAACCAGAGAAAACTATTAAAGTGTTTTTTCTTAATTAAAACGTTCATTAATATGTGTCTCAAAAATCATTATCCTGCCCTAACGTGTTTGGCTCAGTGGGTAGAGCGTTAGCCTGCGGACTCAAGGTTCCCAGGTTCAATTCCAGTCAAGGGCATGTACCTTGGTTGCGGGCACATCCCCAGTAGGGAGTGTGCAGGAGGCAGCTGATTGATGCTTCTCTCTCATTGATGTTTCTAACTCTCTATCTCTCTCCCTTCCTCTCTATAAAAAAAAATCAATAAAATATATTTTAAAAAAATCATTATCTTATATAATTCTATATAATAAAAGGCTTATATGCAAATAGACTGAACGGGGGAACAACCAACAACTGAACAACCGGTCTCTATGATGTGCGCTGGCCACCAGGGGGCATGTGTGGAACATGGTGGGTGTCAGCCATCGTGGAACGGTAGAGCAGGTGAGCAGGGGTGCCAGACCAAGGTGGGTGCTGTTCGCTGTCATTGGGGCGAGCCTCTGGTGGTTACTGAAAATCCTTTGCTCCTGCACGCCACAGTCCTGCCCTGCACTCATACCTGCTGCCGGCACTGGCCCCGCTCACACCCGCAGCCAATGCTGATGCCACTGCTCACACCTGCTGCCAGTGCCTGGCACGGATCCCGAACGCTCGGCGCCATCAGAATGTGTGAGTGGTGGCTGTTGGCCCTGATCGCCCCTGAGGGTTTCTCTACCGCCCCCTGCTCCTGAGGGGAAATGGAGGCAGCAGCCACCGCTAGCACCCACTGACGGTGATGGCCCTGCTTGCACCCACTGCTGGTGCCAGCCCCAATCGCTTCGCATGATCAGCGGGTGCAAGCGGACCTGGCCCCATCAGTGCATGGGAACGGAGGTGGCAGGAGTGGGGGTTCTGCCAGACAAAGGAGTGGGGCTATGGTGGGATGGGTCAGGTCGGGGTGTGGAGGATGGGCTGAGACCTGCTCCTGTGCCTACTGCAGCCTCATGGCCCACAGTTCCTTTCAAGGTGCATGAATTCGTGCACTGGGCCCGTTCTCTCTCTCTCTCTCTCTCTCTCTCTCTCTCTCTCTCTCTCTATATATATATATATATATCCTATATAATAAAAGGGTAATATGCAAATTGACCCTAACAGCAGAACGACTGGGAATGACTGGTCACTTAATGCAGGAGCTGCCCCTTGGTGGTCAGTGTGCTCCCACAGGGGAGCTCTGCTCAGCCACACCCAGGCTGATGGCTGCCAGCACAGCAGTGGTGGCGGGAGCCTCTCCTACCTCCTCAGCAGAGCTAAGGATGTCCGACTGAAGCTTAGGCCTGCTCCCCGCTGTCAAGTGGACATCCCCTGAGGGCTCCAGGGCTGCCAGAGGGATGTCTGACTGCCAGCTTAGGCCCGATCCCCTGGAGAGAGGGCCTAAGCCAGCAGGTGGACATCCCCCGATATGTCCCAGACTGTGAAAGGGCACAGGCCAGGCTGAGGGACCCCCCCGAGTGCACAAATTTTTGTGCACTGGGCCTCTAGTGTATATATATATATATATATATATATATATATATATATATATATACGCATTATATGCCTAAGTGACCATTATGACTGGTCGACCGAACAATCGGTCGACTGGTTCTAATGACACACACTGACCACCAGGGGGCAGACGCTCAATGCAAGAGCTGCCCCTTGTGATCAGTGTACTCCCACAGCCAACTTCCCATGGCTGTCCAACCTCCCACAGTCCCTCCCCCTGACCAGTCAGCCCGATTGTGGCCAACCTCTCACAGTCTCTCCCTCTGGACTAGGCAAGATGGCCCCAATTGGCCCCTATCGCCAGCCAAGCTGAGGGACCCCACTCATGCACGAATTTGTGCACTGAGCCTCTAATTTTACTTTAAAAATATTTTCCAAATATTATTTGTTCAGAGAGTTTGTAGCTTATGATTGCTCTCTAACTATACACCCAAGTGAATATAAAATGATTAAGCAGTAATCTCCCTGAGTTTTTAATTCATAGAAGCTGTTCGAGGTTTTTATTTGTTTTGTTTTTTAGTTTTACCAAGTGTTATAAAAATTTCTCCTTAGTGGAGGACCTATTCATAGTTGCTCAGGGAAATATTTAAGACACTCATGTCTTAGTCACAGCTCAGGCAGAGACACAGGAAACTGTTCAGTCAGCTTTAAGCATGATGACAAGACAGATATTTTATTTATTACTAGAGGTCCAGTGCATGAATTCGTGCACAGGTGGGATCCCTCAGCCTGGCCGGCCACAGGGGCCGATCGGGGCCATCTCTCCCAGTCCCGATCAGGGCAGATCGGGGCCGGCTGACGGTGGGGAGGGACCACGGGAGGTTGGCCAGCCACGGGAGGTTGGCTGTGGGAGTGCACTGACCACCAGGGGACAGCTCCTGAGTTGAGCATCTTCCTCCTGGTGGTCAGTGCACGTCATAGCGACCAGTCATTTGGTTGACCAGTCATAACAGTTGCTTAGGCTTTTATATATATATATATTGACTAGAGGCCTGGTGCATGAAATTCATGCAAGGGTGGGGGTCCCTCAGCCTGGCCTGCATCCTCTCCAATCTGGGACCACTTGAGGGATGTCTTGCAATCCAGGATTGCTGGTTCCTAACCACTCACCTGCCTGCCTGCCTGATCCCCCTAACCACTCTGCCTGTCTGCCTGATGCCACAACTGCTCCCCTGCCTGCCTGATCACCCCTAACCGCCTCTGCCTGCTGGCCTGATCACTCCTAACTGCCCTCTCCTGTCGGCCTTATTGCCCCAACCACCTCTGCCTCAGCCCTCTCCACAGTGGCTTTGTCCAGAAGGACGTCCAGATGGATGTCCAGAAGATTTCCGGTCTAGTTAGCATATTACCCTTTTATTAGTATAGGTTAGTAACCTACGGGAGCCATGTTATCTGCTTGGGTCTTAAATAGCCCACTCAGAGAGCTGTAAGCTAAGATCAGAATCTCCATGGATGAGAGGCAACAATTCTCTTTGGTGACTGAGAAGAAAAGTGGGAAGAGGGGAGTTTAGACAATGGGTTTAAGCCAAGGGTCCTCAAACTTTTTAACAGGGGGCCAGTTCACTGTCCCTCAGACTGTTGGACGGCCGGACTATAGTTTAAAAAAAAACTATGAACAAATTCCTATGCACACAGTGGCGGCAAAAACACCCGGCGGGCTGGATAAACGTTTTCGGCAGGCCGCATGTGGCCCGCGGGCCGTAGTTTGAGGACCCCTGGAACAAACTGAAGGGAAAAGAGAAGGGAACAGAAATTTGTCTACCATTGCTAGAAGTGGTCACTAGAGGGACCCAGGAGTCCAAACAAAAGTTGAGGGGATAAGTGAAATGGAATAGATCACTTAAACTTCAAATAAGATTGAACTTGTATGTTCTTTTTTATTTTGTTTGAGTTCTTGTCTGGATAATGAACAGACAATTTTATTTTAGCCTATACCACCAGTTTCTTCTACCATAAAGGAATACAGCTGGAGTTAGGTGCCTAAGGAAAGAACATCACAGGTTCAAAGGAAGAGGAACAGTTAAACACAGTTGATCCAAGAGAATGGGGAGATCTAGAATAAAGTTATTTTTTTTACATTAAATAATTTTTATTTTTGAATAAAATTGACATATAATATTATATTAGTTTCAAGCTTACAACCCAGTGGTTAGACTTTGTATAACTAACTGATCATCTGATATATCCAGTACTCATCTGACACCACACATAGTTATTACAATATTATTGACTATATTACCTCTGCTATACCTTACATTTCCATGACTATTTGGTAACTACCAATTTGTACTTCTTAATCCCTTCACCTTAGTCACCTCCCTCCCCAACCCTCATATCTAGCAACCATCAACATGTTCTCTGTATCCATGACTGTATTTCTATTTTGTTTTTTCATTTACTTTTTAGGTTAAACTGTTAATAGATATGTATTTATTGCAATTTTATTATCCACATTTTAGATCTTATTTTCTTCTTAAAGTAGACCCCTCAATAGTTTATGTAATACTGTTTTGGTGGTGCTGAACTTCTTTAGTGTTTTGTCTTGTTTTGTTCGTTTGTTTGTCTGGGAATCTCATTACATGTTCTTAAATTCTAAATGATAGTGTTGCTGGATAAAATAATCTTGGTTGTAGGTCCTTGCTTTTAATCACTTTTAATATTTCTTGCCAATCCTTTCCGGCCTTCAGCTTCAATTCAGAAATCAGCTGACAGTTTTATGGGGACTCACTTGTAGATAACTAACTGCTTTTCTCTTGCTGCTTTAAGATTCTCTCTTTGTCTTTAATCTTAAGCATTTTAATTATGATGTGTCTTGGTGTGGGCCTCTTAGGGTTCATCTTGTTTGAGACTATATATCCTGGACATGTTTGTCTATTTCCTTTACCAGGTTAGGAAGGTTTTCTATTATTAGTCTTTCACATAGTTCTTTTTTTAAAAAAAAAAAAATCTTTATTGTTTAAAGTATTACATATGTCTCCTTTTCCCCCGTTGACCTCTCCCTGGCCACTACCACCCCTCCAGCACATGCCCTCACCCCTCTACTGTTTGTGTCCATGGGTTATGCCTATATGCATGCATACAAGTCCTTTGGTGGCTCTCTTACCCCCTCTCCTCTGCCTTCCCTCTGAGGTTGGATGGTCTGTTTGATGTTTCTATGTCTCTGGATTTATTTTTGTTCATTGATTTATGTTGTTCATTAAATTCCACAAATGAGTGATATCATGTGATATTTATCTTTGTTTGGCTTATTTTGCTAAGCATAAGGCTCTCCAGGTCCATCCATGATGTTGCAAATGGTAAGAGTTCCTTCTTTTTTTATAGCAGCACTAGAGGCCCGGTGTATAAATTCATGCAAGGTGGGGTCCGGACTGGCCCGCCTCGATCAGGGTGGGGGGTCAATCAGGGGCAGGGCTGGCCCCGTCCCCTAGTCGAACTGGTTGAACTCCCAGTAGAACTCCAGGTTGAAGGGACAATTTGCATATTAGCCTTTTATTATATAGGAGAGTATTCCATTGTGTAGATGTACCACAGTTTTTTAATCCACTCACCTGCTGATGGGCACTTAGGCTGTTTCCAAATCTTAGCTATTGTAAATTGTGCTGCTATGAACATAGGGATGCATAAATCCTTTCTGATTTATGTTTCTGATTCCTTGGGATATATTCATAGAAGTGAGATTACTGGGTCAAATGTGAGTTCTATTCTTAATTTTTGAGGAAACTCCATACTATTTTCCACAGTGGCTGCACCAGTCTGCATTCCCACCAGCAGTGCACGAGGGTTCCTTTTTCTCCACATCCTCACCAGCACTTGTCATTTGTGGATTTGTTGATAGCCATTCTGACAGGTGTGAGATGATACCGCATTGTCCTTTTGATTTGCATCTCTCAGATGATTAGTGACTTTGAGCATTTTTTTTTCCATATGTCTCTTGGTTATCTGTATGTCTAATTTGAAGAACTATCTATTCAGGTTAATTTTTCCATTTTTAATTGGATTTTGCCTTCCTTTTTTCAGTTGTATGAGTTCATTATATATTTTGTAAATTAACTGCTTATCAGATGTATCATTGGCAAATATGTTCTCCCATAGAGTGATCCACATTTTCATTCTGTTGCTCACTTCTTTTGCTGTGCAAAAACTTTCTATTTTGATGTAGTCTCATTTGTTTATTTCCCCTTTGTTTCCCTTGCCCTAAGTGGTGCATCATCTAACACAATGCTATGAGAGATGTCTGAGATTTTAGAGTCTGTGGTTACTTCTAGGATTATTATGGTTTCACCATCTACATTTAAATTTTTTATCCATTTTGAGTTTATTCTTGTGTGTCATATAAATTGGTGGTCTAGTTTCATTTTTTTGGCATGTATCTGCCCAATTTTACCCACACAATATATTGAAGAGACTGTATTTACTCCATTGCATGCTCTTCCTTCCTTTGTCAAGTATTAAATAAGAGTAACTGCTTGGGTTGAATTCTGGGTTCTCTGTTCTGTGCATTTATGCCTGTTCTTGTGCTCATACCAGGTTGTTTTAATTACAGTGCCTTTGATATCTGGTATTGTGATCCCTCTGACTTTATTCTTTCTTAAGACTGCTGTGGCTCTTCAGGGTCTTTTTTGGTTCCACATACATTTTTGGAATATCTGTTCTAGATCTGTGAGATATGCTGTTGGTATTTCAATAGGGATTGCATTGAATTTATAGGTTGCTTTAGGTTGTATGGGCATTTTAATGATATTAATTCTACCAAGTTATATTCTTCCACTTGCTTATATCTTCCTCTAGTCTTTTTTTCAATGCCCTGTAGTTTTCTGAGTACAAGTCTGTTACCTCCTCAGTTAACTTTATTCCTAAGTATCTTAATGTTTTGTTGCAATGGTAAATGGGACTGTTTTATTATTTTCTCCTTATGAGAGCTCATTATTGGTGTATAAAAATGCCATAGATTTATGGATGTTAATTTTGTATTCTGCTATATTGCCAAATTCTTTTATTAAATCTAGTAGTTTTGTGGTGGAGTCTTTAGGGTTATCTATGTACAATATCATGTCATTTGCAATAATGACAGATTTACTCCTCCTTTCCAATTTGGATGCCTTTTATTTCATCTTCTTATCTGATTGCTGTGCCCAGTACTTCCAGCACTATGCTGAGTAAGAGTGGTAAAAGTAGACATCCTTGTCTTTTTCTTAGTTCTTAGGAGAATGTTTTAATTTTTGCCCACTGATGTTGGCTGTGTTTTTGTCATATATGATCTTTATTATGTTGAGGTATGATCCCTCTAATCTCACTTTGCTGAGAGTTTTTATAAAAAAAACCCAAACAAACAAAAAAAAAACCCAAAAAAAAAAAAAACGGGTTTGGGATTTTGCCCAATGCTTTTTCTGTGCCTATTGATATTATCATGTGATTTTTGCCTTTCTATTTGTTTATGTGATGTATCACATTTCTTGATTTATGAATATTGTACCAGTCTTGCATCCCTGGAACAAATCCCACTTGGTCATGTTGTATGATCTTTTAAATATATTGCTGGATGTGATTTGTTAATATTTTGCTGAGGATGTTAGCATCTAAGTTCATTGGGGATATTGGCCTGTAATTCTCTTTCTTTGTAATGTCTTTATCTGGTTTTGGAAGTAGGATAATGATGACCTTGTAAAAAAAAACTTGAAAGTGTTCCTTCCTATAGGACTTTTTGGAATAGATTCAGGAGGATAAATGTTGGTTCTTCTTTGAATATTTGGTAAAATTCCCCTGTGAAGGTGTCGGATCAGGGCTTTTATTTGCTGGGATATTTAATTTTATTTAATTTTATTTACTTTTACTGCTTTAAGATTGTCACTTGTTATCAGCCTATTAAGGATTTCTAATTCTTCTCAATTCAGTATTGGAATATTGTATTTTTCTAGGAATTTGTCAGTTTCACCCATAGTTTCCAACTTGTTGGCATATAGTTGTTCATAGTATTTGCTTACAATCCTTGATATTTCTGTGGTATCAGTTGTTAGTTCACCTCTTTGGTTTCTGATTTTAAAAAATATATTTTTATTGGTTTTGGAGAGGAAGGGATAGGGAGAGAGAGATAGAAACTCAAATGGTAAGGGTTAGAATCATTCATTGGCCACCTCCTGCATACCCCCTATTGGGTATTGAGCCCGCAACCTGGGTGTATGCCCTGGCCAGGAATTGAACCATGATCTCCTGATTCATAGGTTTATGCTCACCCACTGAGCCACACTGCCTGGGCTGGACATTTTAATTATATTAATTCTTCTAATCCATGAACATGGTCTTCCACTTCTTTGTATTTCCCTCTATTTCTTTTTTAAATATCTTGTAGTTTTCTGGGTACAGGTCTTTTCCCTACTTGGTTAAGTTTATTCTAGGTATCATTTTTTGTTGTTGTTATGCTGATAAATGGAATTATTTTTAAATTATCTCTTTATGAGTGTTCATTATTGGTGTATAAAATGCCATCATTTTCTAGATGTTAATTTTGTATCTTACTACTTCATTGAATTCATTTATTAAATCTAGAAATCTTTTTGTAAAGCCTTTCAAGTTTTCTAAGTACAATATTATGCCATCAGTATATAATTCCAGTATTACTTCTTTCCAATATGGATACTTTTTTTTTTCTTGTCTGATTCCTTTGACTGGAAAATCCAATACTATGTTGAATAATAGTAGTGAAAGCGGACACCTCTACCTTGTTCCTGATCTTAAGGGAAACACTTCCAGTTTTTGCCCATTGAGTATGATTTTGGCTGTAGGTTTTTAATAGATGGCCTTTATTATGTTGAGGTATGATCACTCTATTTCTACTTGCTGTGCTTCTTTATTATAAACTAGAGGCCCAGTGCGCAAAAGTCATTCATGGATAGGGCCCCTAGGGCTGGCCAGCGATTAGGGTCGATCAGGACCTTTCTTCCCCTGGCTGCTGGCTGGTGGCCGGGTTTTCCTTCAATTCATGCTGCCCCCTGGGGACATCTGGTAACAATGGCTCTGTTGGTAGCTGTTGTGAAATACCTCCTGACCTTAACATTTAAGAGTGAAAGATAAAATATAAAAAGAAAATGAAACAGCAACACAAAACCTGGCTCCAAAGCAAACCAAACATCTTGAGCCAGAAAAGGGATATAAATTCAAATAAGAAAGAGGTTAAACACAAATGCCTTTTGGGTTCCTGAGCCAGAAGCTAGTAGGTAGGAGGGACTTAGTTACCTAGTTCCAGCCTTACTGTGGGTTATGCCCAGGGCTTTAAGCTCACGAAGAAAGCTAATGGAGTTATGATTTTATGCATATGATGCACAAAGGATAAAGAATTGTCTGGTACCCAAGATCTAAGCTAAGAAAGAAAAAGAATATCAAACCAAAGGAAAAAAACAAAAACTAAATCAAACCTAAACCAAACATAAAATCCATATGCAAAATGACCCTGACAACCCAAATTCTGAAATACATAAAAACATTTTATGCAAAGGAAGACTGCCATTCCAATGAATAATTAACAAAATTAGAACATGAATTTACTTCAGATAAAAATACTGGAAAGTGCCAAAACGACTGAAATATAAAGTTAATGTATCATAAATATCAAGTCATATATTTATGATACTTATTCTGTGGATTCAGAGAAGAAAACGTTGTTATAGCCTGCCTAGCTTCTACCAAAATGTTAAGAACTTGGAGAAAGCCTACGTAAGTACTTAAACATTTACTATGCTTGCTTAACTCTAACAATGTTTGCCTGATATGTTTTCTTTTAGGACCAGAAAGTAAAGATAAGGAAGCTACCTAAAGCTCCTAGAAACCACTAAGACAGTTTGAAACTGACAGAAGACGCCTTCAGTGGCCTCAGCGTTACATTTTCTTATTATGCCCTCATTACAATATTAAAATTTCAGTTCAATGCCAGGCTAATTTGCCATTTTCTGTACATGCAATGTATGTGTAGCCATGCTTGCTTCCTGTGCATGCTCACCTCAAACATACCTCAGCCTGCTATAATGTAAGCAACTAGCCCTATAGTATCCCACAGCCTTTTTGTTCAATGGGTCACACTACTTTGGGAATGATCCCCAGTGTGCTCCTTGCTGACTGGCTTGCAATAAAGTGCTTACTAACAAAATCAACTTGCAGTGTTCTTTTGGGTGACTCCTACCAAGTGGTCAGATGTTAATTTGGCTCATTAACAATCTCTCTCTTTCTCCCCCTCTCCAGTCCCCGCTTCTCTCCCCATCCTATTGTGCTATCCAAGGCCCTCAAATATTTTCAGGATTCCTCTATCTGTTATCACAGCCCTGTATAACAGTTCTATTAAATCACCTCAACAGAATTCAGAGAAAATAACAAAGATTTAAAAGGAGAGTATTGTTTAAAAAAACATACACATAAATATCATTGCAATGATATTAATGTTAAAACTTAGTTTTAAGTTTAAAAGAAAAGCAACAAAAAATTCTACTTGCTTGTCAACTTCGCCTCATTTGTTTCTCTAAGATAAAACTTGCATCTGTAATTATGTCATGATATATAGAGTGCTAACATGCTTTGTGCATGCGTAGCCATGTTTGCTTACCGGGCATGTTCACCCAAACATACCTCAACTGCTTTATCTTCAAGTGTGGACCAACCACTTTAAACAAGGGCCCTCTAAGCCTTCTTACTGCAGTGCCCACATTCTGCATATTGTGCCAACTCCTTTGGAACTATAAATGTTAGAGTTTTTTGATTTCTCGTGTATCATCATCTACTCCACATAGTCCAATAGCAAATCATGTCTTAAACTGATTGCAGAGGAGGTGACTAGGAGATAAAGTGGCTGAGGATGTTTAGTCATTTAGAAGGCAGCAACATGAATTATCTACCCATAAGTGATATCTTTTCATGTGAGACATAATAACATCATTCTAGAAAATGGTTTTCATGACCTCTTACTTGTAGGATATCCAGGACTTATCTACCTGAAGGCATTGATAAGATAGATATGGTGTCCTGGACTTGATAAAGACATGTAACACATGCTGGGATATGCTAAAATATTTTAGAGTTACCTAATTTTTCATTAAAAAAGTAATAACAAAAGAAGGTTTAAAAATTTCTAGGCTCAATCCATTTGAAGCTTAATCTCAAATTCTACCATAAAAATCTTTAGCTCTGTGATAGTTTTATATGCAATACTTATGTTGCATATAAGCATATATATTGCATATATTGCCTAGCTCTCAAGTTTAAGAGAATTATAGGTAAATAGTTTATCATGTTTCATCACCTTGAATCAAATGAGAAGGGTGAATAATATCCTGGGCATCTAAGGATGTCGAAGAGCAGATTGTAGAAATAATTTAATATACCTTTGCTTTCTTTTTTCCTTCTTCATTTCTTCCTTCTTCTTTCCATCATTTGTTATTCAAATGTTCACTGAAAAATTCATTCAAACATTCAAATTTTTATTCTATACTACATGCTGAGACTATCAACACAGAAAAGGACAATTTAAACTTACATAGTTTTGCTTTCCAGAGGATGACACAAAGCACTATTTGACTATGAGGGATTCCCTGAAGTAGCAATAAAAGTTTAGTAAAGACTCTAAGAAAGGCCTGGGGTGGGGCATGCAGGATGCAGGGTGTCAATAGGGAATAAAAAAGGGGCATTTGTAATACTTTCAATAATAAAAATAATTTTTTAAAAACCTGACTTTATAATAAAAATAATAATCCAAGGAACTACCTGAGACCTAGAGGATTGGTACAAGCTTGCCATGCAGAGAAGTAGGGGAAAATCGTTCCAGGATAAAGAGAGAGATGGTCTGTGAAGGAGACACAGGCCTGAGAAAGCACTGTTTTCAAGCAATTGTGAGGAAGTCAGCTCTTTTCATGATTAATAATAGCATCATGCTTTATTTTATGTGTCAACTTGGCTAGGCTCTCATGCCCAGTTGTTTAGTCAAAGTCTAGTGTAGATGTTACTGTGAAGGTGTGAAGATGTGATCCTCCGTAATGTGAGTGGTCTCCTCTAACCAGTTGAAGGTCTTAAGAGCAAGAATTGAAGTTTCCTGGAGAAGATGAAATGCTGATAATTCTGCATTAAGACTGTATCATTGCAATTCTGACTGTATTTGTGCTCTGCAATTCAGCTTGCATCCCCTTTACTGTTATTGGTCTGTTTATCTGGAAAATAATACTTATACAAATTCAAATACACAGTGAGTTTTAGCTGTACTCTATACATTTCATGGCTCATTTGATTTATTCCTTATTATATAACTGTATGAGTAAGGTAAGGACAAATAGAAACAGACTTACTAAAAACAAACAAACAAGCAACCCCACAGAAACCTTGCCTAAGCCTAGTCAGGTAGCGATGGAGCTGCGATTTTAACCCAGTTTTGAGTGACTCCAAGGCCTTCACTTTTAATCACTATACTGCTTTCTTAGGATATAAATTGTGAAAAATGTCTGTCACAGACCCTGTCCTCCAGGTAGTTAAACGCTAGAAAAACACATTCAAAATTAATTATAATACAAAAAAAGTACCAGAAATATCAAATAAGATTTGGAGACACTGTAATATTGTATTACAGTATTAGAAAGAGACCACTACATATTCTATAGTTAAAAATCAAGAAGTAGACATTTTAGGCATAACTAAGATGTAAACTTATTTTTTCTCCTTTCTTGTCTATTTTGTTGTTGAATACTGCAATAATTTGGGTGGTTCTAACACAGAGTGCTTTGTACAACAATAAAGCATTGCTTTATTGAAAGTTCACAATTTTCTTGCCTGTTTTATTGTTTCCCAAAGAACAGGAAAGGCTTTGATGCTTCATATTACCTAATTCTTTAGATCCCAGTCTATGGATAGCTGTTCTTCTGCTTCCTGATAGTCCCTTCTTTCCTCTTCTCATCCTTACCTTATTTTGGCTTCAGGGCCAGATTCATCTTCCTACTCTTCTATTGCATGGATAGGAAGATGATGCTACATGCATATAATAGAAAAATGTATTTTAGAGTCCCAGTGCTACCATTTCCTTACTGTATGACCTTGGGCACACCTTAGAAGAGGTACATGATGATCAGTCTTGAGGGTAGTGTCATGTACTACATAATGACGTGTTGGCCAAAAATGGACCACATATGTGGTGGTGATCCCAGAAGATTATAATGAAACTGAAAAATTCGTACCACCTTGTGACATTGTAGCTGTCATAATACCATAGCTCAATATTCACGTGTTGCAATGCTGCTGGGGTAAACAAGCCTATTGTGCCACCAGTCATATGAAAGCATAACATATACAATTACAGTACATAATTCTTGATAATAATAAATTCCTATATTACTGGTTTCTGCATTTACTATGCTATACTTTTTATGACTAGAGTATATTCTTTCAACTGATGAAAAATTGCCATAAAACAAGATGCCAGGTTATGCCAGTAGCCTCAAACATTTTGTGTTTATAAAGTCTATTGACTTCATCATTTTCTTTCTTGCTTGATTTAATCTTGTGTTGTTTTGTACACTAATATGCTGTACTGGTTTGTAGCCTAGGAACAGTGAACTATACCATATAGCCTAGGTATGCACTAGACTATATAACCTAAGTTTGTATAAGTATACTCTATGATGTTTGCACAGCAAAATCTCCCAATGACACATTTCTCAGAACACATCCTTATTATTAAGTGGCACATGACTATATATTGTAATAATCGAATTAATAAATATTCATTTTGTTCAAATATTTAGTGGTTTCTCCTTCCACAATGGATTGATTTTCACATGATTTAGTACTTTAGTGTGAAAAGAAATGATGCATGAAATTGGTCCTAGCCTCTTAGTTCACTCAGTCTGTCATAAGAGGATACTACAGACTGGGTGATTATAAACAGACATTTAGTTCTCACCATTCTGAAGGCTGGAAAAACAAGATTAAGGCACAGGCTTATTTACTGTTTGGTGAAAGCCCACTTCCTTGTTCATACTTTTCTTACTTTGTCCTCACAGGATGAAAGGGGAAAAGGAGCTCTCTGAGGTGTCTTTTATAAGGGCACTAATTCCATTCATGAGGGTACCACTCTCATGACCTAATTATCTCCCAAAAGCTTCACCTCCAAATGCTATTTTATTGGGAATTATATTTTAACATACGGATTTTGATGGGAAAAGACACATTCTTCTATGGCACTGTACTTCCAGTCATTTCCCTGGCCACTTTGACATGAACCTTCTGCTAAATGAAAACTAGCTCATTTATTTCCCTACCAACAGATCATTTTCCCCCATCAAATTCAGTTCTTTAAGAGAGAAACTTAGATATTTTGTAGGGTCTAAAGCTTATGCAACTTGTGAGTTCTTCTTCAGGGAGAAGAGAAGAAAAGGAGGAATGAAGGGAAAGAAATTATGAATACAACATAGAGTACAAGTTTTAGAAGGGCCCCATGCCCCTCATATTTCATTTGTTTTTAAGTAAATCTGCCTCCACTCATTTCACCCTTTAATCAGCTAGTATGTTTATTTTTTCTTTTCATTGCTTACTAAATATAACCTACTCTCAGCCCAAATGGTACCTCATCTTTGAAGACTGGCAATTGATTCAAGACCAGTCCAGTATTTTCTTCTCCGAATCCTTGTAGTACTTATTACCTTTACTATGAATTTAATCTGCATTACAGATTAATTTATATAGTTATTTAAGTTGAAATGCATATATGATTTTATGAAATGTCTAATTTGGCTGCCAGTTCCCTGTGTATTGGTTCTGTTTCAACCCTGTCCCCACCCTAACAGTGTTTTGTGTGTAAAGGTGCTATTTGTTTGTTGATTTATATCAAAGATGATATTTCTAAGACTCATTTTTAGTGAAAAGACAAGATAGATTTTATTGTTTTATTTAAATAGAAATTGCTCCATTTATAATTTCAAGGGTACTCAGCCCATCCAATTAAATTTAAATAAAGCTATTCTTATTTATATGTTATATAAAATGTGTTAAACTAAATTGGTATGTATAATACATGTCTTCTAAAAGTTAATGCTCATGAGAATTATGGAGCATCTACCTTTATTTTTATATGAGGATAATTTTGTTAAACATTTTTATTAACCAGCTCAATGCATTTTATAGTTTTCTTCCTAAAGAAGTCTTAACTATAGAGTGTTATCCCTATGAAAGAACATGTATATCTAAGTGAACTGTCATTAGAAGCCGCAGGAAGGAGAGCAATTATGCACCATGTCTTAAGCTATCCTTTCTTCAGTTGTATTGCTGTTGAAGTATATTTCTTAAGCCTTTGATGTGATTACATCAGCAAAATATAATAAATTAATAAGTAATCCTCAAATTTTATTATACTGTATATTTTCACATGAAAAGCTTATAAGTAGGCATAAAATACCAAAAATTTCCTACCCCAAACTGCATTATATAAAAAACTGTCATTGGCATAGGAAATGCTTTTAATCTGAATGAAGTTCATTAGGTTCAGATCTAGTTGTTCATTTGTGCATTCAAGGTACAAGTTGAAATGCCTACCTATTTACTCTCACTTTTCTTGAGGTTGCCCAGCAACATGGAAATATTATAATGAGATAGGATAAAATTAGTTTAATAAATGATTATAAGAAAAAGCACTTTTGAAGATTAAAAATGGCAGCAGAGTAAGTGGATGCTGCATGGACATGCTCCCAGAACCAAACTGGAATTGCAACTAAAATATAGAAAAAAAATTCCTGAATAATCAATACAAAACTCACTGGAGAGAGCCCTGATAACCTAAAATGGAAAGTGGAGACCCATAGAGACTAGTAGGAGGGGCAGAGGTGTGAAAGGGCTGGCTGAATTCCCCCAGATAGTAACTGGAGTTCTGGAGAGATAGCTCAGCTGTGGGGAGTTGACACTGAGAACTCTGGGGTCTAATTGCCAAGATGGGCCCCCATCAGATAGCACCAGAACTAAGAAGGGTACCCACAGAACATCTGGCTGTGAAAAGCAGTGGGGTTGCTCTCTGCCAGGGAGAGATGGCTGGAAATGCAGGCACCTTCTTAAAGGGCCTGTGCACAAAATTCCATGTGGAGTCAGCAGAGAGAGAGCAAAATGGACCGAAGTTATGTGAGAAGAAACCAAGATCAGAGCTCTGGGGTTAGACTTCCAAAGGCAGACACCTGGTTTCCTATACTGAGTCATTCCCTCACCATGTGGACTTCATCTTTCTCACACAGACATTTGCTATACAGGCAGCTTTGCCTAGCGGGAAGACAGTTGACTCAGCCTATTGGAACACACCTGGCCTCAAGGTTTCTATGGCCCATTAAGAGACTGAGAATAGCCGAAACCGGTTTGGCTCAGTGGATAGAGCGTCGGCCTGTGGACTGAAAGGTCCCAGGTTCGATTCCGGTCAAGGGCATGTACCTGGATTGTGGGCACATCCCCAGTGGGAGATGTGCAGGAGGCAGCTGATCGATGTTTCTCTCTCATCTATGTTTCTAACTCTCTATCTCTCTCTCTTCCTCTCTGTAAAAAATCAATAAAATATATTTTTTTTTAAAAAAAGAGAGACTGAGAATAACAATTAGTTTCCAGTCAGAAGCAATTGCCCCACCCTGTAGAAAAAATTCTCACCACACCTGTGTAGAATTGCCTGAGGGCTTTTCAAAATGGAATCTTATCAGTCTATAGGCAGAGGTGGTTTTTGGAGCTTTTTAGTCTTTGCCTGATCTAAATAATCAGAAACAGCATTTGACACTGTCCTGCACTAGAGATTGAGAGGTGTAGCAGATCTATATAATGCATAGTCATAAACTAAAATAAGCATCCGGAATGAGGAGACAAAGAAACCCCCAAATCAAAGAACAAGAGAATTCTTCAGAAGAAGAGATAAATGAAATGGAGATGAGTTCAGAATAATGAAGGTAAAGATGGTCAAAGGTATGAGAAAATATAGAGTAACTATGAAAACAGAAATAAAGAATTACAGCACAAATGAAGATCATACAAGAAGGAATACGCAGCAGACTAGGGGACCTGAGGATCAAACCAGTGAATTAGAAGACTGAGTTGAAAAAAAACACTTAATCAGAAAGAAAAAAAAAATAAAAACAGGAGGACAGCTTAAGGGACCTGTGGGACAGCATGAAATGTAACAATGTTCAAATAATAGGTGTGTCAAAAGAGGTAGAAAGAGAGAAAGGGATAGAGAATGTGTTTGAAGAAATAATGGCAGAAAACTTCCCTACCCTGGTGAAGAAAAAAGTCACACAAGTTCAGGAGGCACAGAGAGTCCTAAGCAAGAAGAACCCAAACAGGCCCATACCCAGACACATCATAATAAAAATTCCAAAAATTAAACACAAAGAGAGAAACTTAAAGGCAGCAAAAGCAAAGCAAACTGTTACCCACAAAGGGGCTCCCATAAGGCTGTTTGTTATCTGGTTGTTATCTGATTTTTCATAAGAAACTCTACAGGCCAGAAGGGAATGGCATGAAGTACTCAAGGTAATGGAAAGCAATAATCTGAAACCAAGATTAATATATACAGTAAGAATATCATTAAAAATAGACAGTGAAATAAGGAGCTTCCCAGACAAAAAATTAAAAAAAAAGAAAAAGAAAAGAAAAGAAAAGAAAAAGTAAAGGCTAGTTGAGCTCATCACCACCAAGCCAGCATTACAAGAATTACTAAAAGGACTGCTGTAATAAGAAGAAATGTAAAGAGAAAGAAACATAAGCATACAGAATTAAAATGGCAATATATAAGTACCTATCAATAATAACCTTAAATGTAAATTGATTAAATGCTCCAATCAAAAGACATAGGGAAGCTCAATGGATACAACAACATGACCCAACTACATGCTGTCTACAAGACACCCACCTCATAAAAAAAGACTCACACAGGATGAAAGTGAAGGGATGGAAAAATTTTTCCATGCAAATAGAAAAGAAAAAAAGCTGGAGCAGCAATACTCATATTTGACAAAATAGACTTCACAATGAAGGTCATCATGAGAGATAGCAAAGGTCACTACATGCTACTAAAGGGATCAATAAAATAAGAGTATATAATCCTGGTTAACATATACGCACCCAATATAGAAACACCTAAATGTATTAAAAAATATACTTTTAGAGGACTTTAAGGTAACAACAATACAGTTAAAGGGGACTTTAACACCCCACTGACTTCACTGGATAGATCTTCCAGACAAAAGAATTAACATGGAAACAGTGACTCTAAAGGACACACTGGATCAGATGGATTTAACTGACATTTATAGAACATTTCACCCCAAAGCTGCAGAATGTACATTCTTCTTAAGTGCACATAGATCATTCACAAAGATAGAAACATGTTAGAACACAAACTAAGTCTCTACAAGTTTAATAAGATTGAAATCATATCAAGCATCTTCTCAGATCACAGTGGAATGAAATAAGAAATCAACTACAGTAAAAACACCCAAAAACATTCAAACACATGGAGGCTAAATAACATGTTATTAAACAATGAATGGGTTATCAATGAGATAAAAAAATAAATAAAAGAAACTTCCTGGAAAAAAATAAAATGAACACACAGCAACCACAAATCTATGAGACAGCAAAATGAGTCTGAGAGGGAAGTTCATAACACTACAGGCCTACCTCAAAAAACAAGAAAACTTAATAATAAACCATTTAACCCATCAACTTAAAGAACTAGAAAGAGACCAACAAGAAAAGCCCAGCCCTAACTGGTTTGGCTCAGTGTATAGAATGTTGGCCTGCAGACTGAAAGGTCCCAGGTTCGATTCTGGTCAAGAGCATGTACCTTGGTTGGGGGCACATACCCAGTAGGAGGTGTGTAGGAGGCAGCTGATAGATATTTCTCTCTCATCGATGTTTCTGACTCTCTATCCCTCTCCATTCTTCTCTGTAAAAAAAACAATAAAATTTTTTAAAAGAAAAGCCCAGAGTAAGTAGAAAGAAGGAAATAATAGAGATTAGAGCAAACATAAATGACATAGAGACTAAAATAACCACACAAAAAATAATTGAAACCAAGAGCTGTTACTTTGAAAGGATAAACAAGATCAATGAACCATTAGCCACACTCATCAAGGAACAAAGTGGAGAAATAACCTTTGACACCACAGAAATATAAAGGATTATAAGAAAATACTTTGAACAACTATATGCCAACAACTGGGACAATGCAGATGAAATGGGAAAATTTGTAGGAATTTAAAATATCCCAAAACTAAATCAAGAATAACAATAATAATAATAATAATAATAATAACCTGAATAGGCCAATAATGACTGATGAGATTGAGGCAGTAATTAAAAAACTCCCAGCAAACAAAAGCCCAGGTCCGGATGGTTCCACAGGGGAGTTTTAACAAATATTCAAAGAAGAACAAACACCTATCCTCCTCAAACTATTCCAAAAAATCCAAGAGGATGAAACACTTCCCAGCACCTTTTATGAGGTCAGTATTATCCTAATTCTAAAACCAGATAAAGACACTACAAAAATTACAGGCCAATATCCTGATGAACATAGATGATAAAATCCTCAACAAAATATCAGATCCATTAATATATTAAAAAAATCATACACCATGATCAACTGGGATATAATCCAGGGATACAAAGCTGGTACAATATTTTTAAATCCATAAATGTGATATATCGCATAATCAAATTGAAAGACAAAAATCACATGATCATATCAAAAGAAGCAGAAAAAGCATTCGACAAAAAAAACCAACACCCATTTTTGATAAAAACCCTCAGCAAAGTGGGAATAAAGGGAGCATATCTCAACATGATAAAGGCCATATATGACAAACCTACAGCCAACATCATACTCAATGAGAAAAATTAAAACCATTTTTCCTAAGAATAGGAACAAGACAAGGATGTCCACTTCCACCATTCTTAATCAACATAGTACTGGAAATCATAGCCACAGTGGTCAGAGAAGAAGAAGAAATAAAAAGCATCCAAATTGGAAAGGAGTAATTAAAACTCTTATTATTTGCAAATGACATAATATTGTACATAAAAAACCCTAAAGACACTGCCAAAAAACTACTAGATTTAATAAATGAATTTTGCAATGTAGGAGGATACAAAATCAACACCCAAAAAATTGGTGGCTTTTCTACACAACAATTCTTAGAAAGAGAAATTAAACAAGCAATCCCATTTACCATTGCAACAAAAATTAAGATATTTAAGAATACACTTAGCCAAGGAGGTAAAAGACTAATACTTGGAAAACTACAAGACATTGAAAAAAGAACTAGAGGAGTATAAAAGCAAGTGGAAGAATATTCCATGTTCATGAGTTGGTAGCATCAACATCATTAAAGTTTCCATACTACCTAAGGCAATCTACAGATTCAATGCAATCCCTATTAAAATATCAATAGCATATTTCACAGATCTAGAACAAATTCTCCAAAAATTTGTATGGAACCAAAAAGACCCCGAATAGCTTCAGCAATATTGATAAAGAAGAACAAAGTAGTAATACCAGATATCAAGTTATACTACAAAGCCACTGTATTCAAAACAGCCTGGTACTGGCACAAGAACATGCATATAGATCAATGGAACAAAACAGAACCCAGAAATTGACCCTAGCCATTATGCTCAATTAATATTTGATAAAGGAGGCAAAAGCGTACAATGGATTCAAGACAGTCTCTTCAATAAATGGTTTTGGGAAAATGGGACAGATACATGCAAAAAATGAAACTGGACCACCAACTTACACCATACAAAAAAAGAAACTCAAAATGGATAAAGGACTTAAACGTAAGACGGGAAACCATAAAAATCTTAGAAGAATCCATAGGCAGCAAAATATCAGACATATGTCATAGCAACATCTTTACTGATACAGCTCCTAGGACAATGGAAACTAAGGAGAAGATAAACAAATGGGGCTACATCAAAATAAAAAGCTTCTACACAGCAAAAGAAACCATCAGCAAAACAAGAAGAAAGCCCACTGCATGGGAGAACATATTTAGGAATGATTCATCTGATAAAGGGTTAATATCCAAAGTATATAAAAAACTCATACAACTTACCAAAAGGAAGACAATCCAATGAAAAAATGGGCAAAGGACCTAAATAGATACTTCTCCAAAGTGGATATACAGATGGCCAAGAAACATATGAAATACTGCTCAAAGTCACTGATCACCAGAGAGATGCAAATTAAAATGACAATGAGGTATCACCTCACACCTGTCAGAATGCCTACCATCAACAAATCTACAAATGACAAGTGCTGATGAGGATATGAAGAAAGGGGAACCCTAATATACTGCTTGTGGGAATGCAGACTGGTGCAACCATTATGATAAACAGTATTGAGTTTCCTCAAAACTTGAATATGGAACTGCCATTTGACCCAGTGATCCCACTTCTAGGAATCTATCTTAAGAAATCCCAAACACCAATCATAAAGAATGTATACGCCCCTATGTTCATAGCAGCACAATTTACAATAGCTAATATCTGGAAAAATGCTGTGATACATTTTACCATGGAATACTATGCAGCAGTAAAAAAAGAAGAATCGCTTATCCTTTGAGACAGCATCAAGGGACCTGGAGAGTATCATGCTAAGTGAAATAAGTCAGTCAGTGATACACAAGCATCACATGATCTCACTCATAAGTAGAACCTAATTAACAAAATAAACTGAGGAACAGAGTAGATCCAGAGACATGTGATACTTGTGGAACAGAGTGTGGAATCTCAGGGGGAAGGTGGAGAGGGGTGGGTGGTTGGGACATAATAAATCAAAGACCTTGTATGCATATATACATAACCCCATGGACACAGACAGTCAGGTGGTGAGGACCTGGGACTGGGGGTGGATTGGAGGAAATCTATCAGGGGGAAAAAGGGACATGTGTAATACTTTCAACAGTAAACATTTTAAAAGGAAAAAGACTGAATAGACTATATGATCTCAACTACATTTATGAATGTATTTGAATGTATATGCATGAAAGTAAGACTAGAAGGAAAATCTATAAACATTTTGGCATGGCAAAAATAAAAGGAACTTTTGAACACCCACAGAGGTCTATTTAACATACAATGTATTTCATCTATAACTGATCAGGAATTGTCTCTGGGAGTGTCTGGCCATCAGGGAGTCTCTGTTCCCTCTGGACCACAAGAAGACCAAGGCCAGGCATGATGGGTGGGAGCTTGTGGGGAGCAGGAAGGAGAAGAAAGTCACTATGAACACAACAGGTATTTATCTAGAATTTGTTGTCAGGTGTCATTCTAAACATCAAACTTCTTATTATGTAAGCCTAACTGCAAATCTGTGAGGTATATATGGTGATTTTCCTCATCTTACAGATGTCAGATGAGGCCAAAGAGGTCAAATAACTTGCCCAAGGCCACACATTTAGATACAAGTAGAGCTACGATTTGAAGCCAAACAGTCTGGTTCCAGAGGCACTCTTTAGTCGCTTTGGTACACAGAGTACACAAAATAAATAAATGATAAAAAACAAAGCCTCTCTGTTTAAAAAGTTTACATTTATTGAGGAATGGCTGTTATCTAAAAATATAGAGTAATACATTAATACCGATGAACTATTTAAGAGTTGCTTGTAAAGTGAAACTAAAAGGTAAAAGGTGTAAAAAGATGTAAAAGGTACTGTCCATATGGAACAAAACAACTCTACCAAGCCACACATGGCATTGAGGCATCCATTATAAGTAGAGTGATGTTAGGCCAAACGTAGGCGTGAGTGTGTGTTTGTGTGTGTGTGACAATTTCTTTTCTCAAAGAATTCCTAATCTGATTGTGAATCATTTATGTAAATACATACATTTAGCACAGATCAGAATAAGCACTGGGATATGGGAATTGAAGCATAGAGTAGAGAACAATGGAAAGAGCACAAAGAATTTATTAATGCTGGTATTCCTGGAAGGCTTCCTGGAAGAGGTGATGATGTTTAAACATGGAGGTAGTAGCCTTTCACTTTATAATAGAGGGAGAAAGAGAAGGAACTCAAGACAAAAGTAAGAGCAGAAACAAAATGAAAGAGGTGGATAGCCTGAGGTATATTTAGTGAACCCTATCCAACGTGGTATAGATGACTTGAAGGGTTATAAGGTGAGAGTGGGGAGTGGGTAAAATTGGGGACTGGAAGATGAAAATCATATCACTGACGAAAAGCCAAGCTGTGAAGGTGTTGTGATGCCTTGGCAAAACATTGGGCCTCTAATAAGACATTCTCGACTTACCTGTGGCTTTTGCGCAGAGGGGATGCTTGCTCAGAGAAGTGCTATTGGAAGATTCTTCCTATGGAGTGCCAGGAAAAAATGTAGGCTAGGAAGGGGAACTAGCTCACACATTAACGTATTACTTTAAATGATAAGAAGCAATGGCCTAAAGTTAAGAACTGAATGTGTGAACACAAAATATAGAGTGGAAAGTTAAGTAGCACAGCGGGTCTTTCTCACTTTAAGCGCACAGAGAATAAACACAGAGAATCTCGCCGTCTATCCTGGCCCAGTTGAGCAAGGGGAACGTTTCTCCTGTATATTTACTGGTAACTGACAGATGGTTTCCTCTGCACATGAAGCATTAGGTGACCAGCCCACTAAAACCTCACCAATTAATGCAATAAATTATGACAGATGACAAAAATCACAGAATTCCTTTTCAAATTTAATGTCAAAGAACAGGCCTGAACCAAACACTTTAGTATGTCAGTCTTCAACATTGTGCATATAAATATTTCTGGTTTGTTTTTTGAATCAAATGTGATGTCCTTTAAGTAAAATAATGACCTTATTCGCCCTGTATTATTAGACTATGTACCAACTTCAACAGTTTTTGTGATAATTATGTTTTATTTATGGTATATATAATAATGTCTGGCCTACAATAAGTGCTAGAGAAGTAGAAACTATTATTACCATTATCATTATTTGCAGTAGTAATGGGGTAGCGTTCCCTGGGATGGGATGTTTGATCTGATTTAATGTTGCTCCAATGAATAACTATAGATGTTTTCGAGGCAGCTGGTCAGAGTCGTGGATAGAGTGATGACTGCTTATCACGGAGTTAACTGGAATCTGCTAAAATACTCTAGTAGATAATCTAGAGCAGATAGTAGATAATCTACTATAGGTGAGTTAGTCACCTCACAATACAGCCATATCTTGGAGATAGTGTGAGTTTAGTTCTGGACCACCACAAAAAGCAAGTATTTCAGTGAAGCAAGTAGTAATCTTTTTTGCTGGTAGAGAATTTTGCCATCAATTTGTCAAAACAAAACAACAACAAAAAATACATCTATGAAGCACAATAAAGTAAGGTGAAATAAAATAAGGCATGCCTATACAGGAATCCGCAAGCTTATATGGCAAGTTTATTTTCACAGGTGAACATTTGCAAATATAATACAACTTTAATCAGGAAAAATATGATGAAGGCACTCAACATTATGATTCAAAATAAAAGCAAATCCCACTGTCTTCAAGGCAGTAAGTGTTATCCTGGCATAAGAAGCCAAAGGTCATGCCATTAATTAGCTAATTATTTAGAAATTAGAAGGATTTAGAAGTTAGAAGTGACTCACTTAACAAGGAACACACACCCCATGACACAAATGACATGAGTGGTGAGTAAATTTACTTTCAAGCATTAATAAAGAGTGCCAATGAACTACATATGGTATTCATGTGTAATTAAAAACAAGTTACAGTGTAGAGAAACATTAAACACGCTAGTAAATTTATCTCCTCAATTAAAACACATTAGAAAATCTCCCCCAATTCTTGATAGAGAACATATGTATTTTCTGCGTGAAATATGGAAATGATTTCCCTCTGCTGACTCAATATTTGTTTAAAAGAATCAACAAGATTGCAGAAATATATGAGAAATGTTTTACTGACACTATGGTGAACCAGATGACATTTAACAACAACAAAAACCACTCCCCTTCTTATTTTTGACAGTTTTCCCCTCTGCTAATGAAATGCAGTATACTTGAACAAGTATAAATAATCGACTATGAATAGTGCTCCCAACTTTTTTTGAGTTTTTTATACAACAATAAATACGACATTCCAGATGTATAACAGGAAACCGAGTCACTTAGATTTATGATGTATTCTCCCAAGTTTCCTTGCAAAGAGCAAACCCTGGCCTTAGTGGGCTATGTCCTCTTATTAAAACAATCATAGCTTACACTCTGGGAAACTCGTAGTAAACCTCAACTAACAATGCAATACTACAAACCTGTTAAAGAAATACTGGAAATATAACCAATAAATAAGTTCAATACCCAGGAAAAAACATAACAGATTCAAAAATGAATTATGTTCTAATAAGTGAATTTATTTGAACCTCATTTTACTAATGTTGACATCCTCAGTTCTGTCATGCAGTTATCTCTGTGGTTACTTAGACACTTATTTAATCATCTTTACAATTACTCTCCTCAAAAAAAGTCACTTTTATAAAGATATACAAATAAAAATATAAATAGAAGAGGAATTGATAGAATGGTAGGAAAACACAAAGGTTAGCCCTAACCGTTTTGGCTCAGTGGATAGACTGTCAGCCTGCAGACTGAAGGGTCCCAAGTTCGATTCCGGTCAAGAGCATGTACCTTAGTTGTGGACACATCCCCAGTAGGGGTGTGCAGGAGGCAGCTTATTGATGTCTCTCTCTCATCGATGTTCCTAACTCTCTATCTCTCTCCCTTCCTCTCTGTAAAAAAATCAATAACATTAAAAAAAGGTAGGTTAAAACCAAGTGGAAAATTAATGCATAATACCCAATATAATTTCACAGAACTCTATTAGAGATTGGCTACAAGTTTGCTTCTAAGCTTCCTAGGAATCAATTCAAAAATGGAAATACAGTCAAGTTACTTAATAAACAATTGAAAAAAAAAATTGGCATAATACAACCTTGAAGCCTGATGACATTTCTGTCCTAGGTTTTTATGTACAGAAAGAACAATGAGCCAAGGCATGAAAGTACCCAATAAATGCATAACACATGCTACCAACATCCTTATAATACATTTAAAGGCAAGTTCCCCTCAACTTTTTGAAGATGCATCAATATGGCCTGCTGGCTTGAGCCTACATGCAAATCAAAGTAATATGGCTTCTCTTTCTAAGATATGAATTATGCCAAGGACATCACTTGGATTATGGAAGAGCTAAAAATACTTTAGTTAGTGGTTCTTAAAGTGTGGTCCCAGGCCACATCTGGGAATTTGCGAGAAATACAAATTCTTGGGTCCCATCTCAGATATTCTGAATCAGAAACTGTGGGAGTGAGGCTCAACAATCAATCCATTAATTTTCACAATAGATAAACATATGCAGTAAAATATCAAAAGTTTCTCATAGCAATATTTTTTTTCTGCTATACCTCCTTGGGCAAGGGAAACAAAAGATAAAAATAAACAAATGGTACTACATCAAAGTAAAAAAGTTTTTGAAATGGAAAGAAAACCCACTGAATTGGAGAATATATTCACCAGTGATATATCTGTTAGTGGGTTAATATCCAAAATTTATAAAAAACTTATAAAACTCAATACCAAAAAAAGCAACAATCCAATTAAAAAATGGGCAAAGGACCTGAATAGACACTTCTCAAAAGAGGACATACAGATGGCCAATACACATGAAAAATGCTCAATGTCACTTATCATCTAAGAAATGCAAATTAAAACCACAATGAGATATCACCTCACACCTCTCAAAATGGCTAACATCAATAAATCAACAAACAACAAGTGTTGCTGAGGATGTGGAGAAAACAGACCCTTAAGTATTCTATCTATTAAAAGACAAAAAGGGTAATTGACCATACCTTCGCTACGCTTCCCATTGGCTAATCAGGGTGATATGCAAATTAACCACAAAGAAAGATTGCATTTAATTTGCATGCATAGGCTCCAACCGGTGGAGCGAAGCCAAACTTACCCGAATCCACCGAGCAGCAAGGCCTCACGGCCCCGGGATCAGCAGAGCCAGGAAGCCTCACCACCCGGGATCAGCGGAGCCACGAAGCCTGACAGCTGGGGGGCGGGGGGGCTGGCCAGAGCCCAGCCAGAGAGAAGGCCTGGGTCCCGGATGCCAGAGGAAAACTGGTGCCAGCAGGCAAGGGAAGGGAAGGCCTGTTGCATGAATCTCTTCGTGCAACAGGCCTCTAGTAGACTGATATAGCCACTGTGGTAAACAGTATGAAGTTTTCTCAAAAAAATAAAAATGGAACCACCATTTGACCTAGAGATCCTACTTCTGGGACTATATCCAAAGAAACCTGAAACACTAAATCCAAAGAATATATGCACCTGCATATTCATTACAGTGTTATTTACAATAGTCAAGATGTGGAAATAGCTCAGCCTGTGTGGCTCAGTAGTTGAACATCAACATATGAACCAGGATGCCATGGTTTGATTCCAAGTCAGGGCACATGCCTGGGTTGCAGGCTTAATCCCCAGAAGGGGGCATGCAGGAGGCAGCCAATCAATGATTCTATTTCATCATTGATTCTTCTAGCTCTCTCTCCCTCTCCCTGCCTCTCTCTGAAACCAATAAAAATATATTTAGAAAAAGACTTGGAAATAATCCAAGTGACCATCATAGATGAGTGGATAAAAACAGCAGTGGTGCATTTATGCAATGGAATACTACTCAGCCATAAAAAAGAAGGAATTCTTATCTTTTGTGACAGCATAGATAGACCGGGTTGTATTTTGCTAAGTGGAATAAACTGGTCAGAGAAAGGTAAGTACCATATGATTCCACATATATTTGGAATCTAAGGAACAAAATAAACAAACAAAATAGAAACAGACTCATAGATACAGAGAACAGACTATCAGAGGGAAAGTGTTTGTGGGGGCTGGAGGAAAAACAGTGAAGGTATTTAGAAAAAAACTCAACACAGACACACACACAAAGAAGCCTTCAGGGGAAATGAATTAATAAATTAATTCGGTCTTACATAGGCAATTATAAATCTCTTCCACATGTATAAATATTATACCTATAGATATTGCCATAATATTTTTTAAAAATTGAATTTCAGGAAAAAGTAATCTATTTCCTGCAGTTTAAAACAGTTCATAAGATTATGTTTACATGATTCAAAGACAAAGTCTCAATGGCCATATTGTATAACAGGAGTAGTTATAATTTCTGTCAACCATATGTATATATTTTCTAAATATACACATTACGCAAAGAAGTTATAAAACCTCAAAACTATACTTCACCTAAAATAAATATGACATTGTATACAGGGTGTTGGCCCGGCGCTAAGTAATTATGGGAAATAATGTGAACGTGAAGCTTAAGTTATACAGGCATATATCAGGTTTCTGTAAAAATCATATAAAATTCCTCTTTCTAAGGGTCTGTAGGAGAAACACAGAATATTAAAGTCAGGGAGTTCCATTCCAGTATTTCTGTAAGAATTATAGGTCTGGATCAGGCAGTTACTACAGACTTGCACTAATATAGTTGAAAACATTCTATGAATTGAAAAAGAATACTTCCATCCCAAAAGTGCCAAATAACAGGTCACCTTTAGTGAACAGAGAAAGGTGTAATTATGGGTGCATTTAATATCAATAAGGAATTCACCTTTGAAAGCTTTTAATTGCTTTTATGTCACATAATGCTTATGAATAAAATTTAAAAAGGTATAGCACAAAGAGTACATTAAAACTTCAAAGATTATATATATATATATATATATATATATATAGCTGTGGGAAACAGTTTATTGCCTTCACTATCTGATAAGCATAGATAGAGAACCCCCGAAAGCTTTGCCCTAGCAAAGGTCAGAGCTAGGCGCCGCCTCTGTTTGTCCAGACAGTGGTGGCTGAAACTACTCCCCCATTTATTATTATGTAAATCCTTGCTGATAGGCTAGTCTGCCTGTTGCAGGGGGTCACCTGCCTAAGGGCTATTCTATGGGTGCATCCCAGAATCAAAAAAAGCATGGTGAGGCCTGAGCATGGGAGGCAGTCCTTCCCCTTGAGTTGGACTTGCTCGCCTGGCCCCCCAATATTCCCAAATTATCTCTTGTCTTTTCATATTCATTTGTGTGCAGCTCTGCTTCCAGTTCCTGAACCCTGACCCATGCGGGACGTGGGAAGGAAATACACAACATATAGCATTTGTTATGTTGCAATGGCATGCTATATTATTGCATCCAAGATCTCAACTGCTCAACTGTCAAGTAAAATGTATGTGTCCAATCTGAAACCATGGATTTTTATTTTTTTCTGTTAAAATTATTTGTACTTAAGCTAACATTTATAAATATCAAAGCCTGGTAGATGATTAGAAAAAGATGCATAAAAATATTCACATACTATAAGTTAAAGTGTGAATTTATGGGTAAAAAAACACACCATTCTATAATAAATTTAGGTGATAAAAGGAATTTGCAGTAAGATTTCATAGAGACAGTGAAGTAATACTACTTTATGTTATCCAGATAAGCTGAACATATATCATGAGCAATGTTTTAACTTTCAAAAAAGTATAAAACTAAACATTGAGGCAATGTTATAGATCCCCAGACAATTTTTCTTTTTAAGTTTAAGTGCCAATGATATTTAAGAGTCGGAATGAGTAGCATGATAGTGTCTATCAAGTTATGATAATAACCTGTGTAAAAGACGTTGAATTTTTGGCCTTTTAATGGATTTACCCATATTGATTATGTTTGTCATTGTCAAAAATATTCAAAGAAATAGACTGTTTATGTATTTGCTCACCACTCTTTAAAAAGGAAGATCTAGTAAGTACATAAGTGTTTAGAATGTATTGGTCACAGAATATGAAAATATAATTCATATAACCTTGAGAATCACATAGCCTATTGACAAATACGTTATTAAAACTTAATTGGCTTTCATTGTGTTAATAAACATAAAACTGTGATTTCTACTATGAATACTTTTATATTAAAATATTGTTTCACTTCTTTAACAGCCAGGTTTTATTTCCTCCATCTTTTCCAACCAAAATCACTAAAATAACGCTTTGTTTATTATACCTTGACAAATTTATATTATTTTCTTTCCATGGATATATTTATAGTATAGATTGCTAACTATTTATAGTATACAATGTTTTATTTATAAAATTTGCACATACTCAATGAAGGGACATTGGTGAAAAGTGAGGTATACACTTAATATTAAATATCAGCCAGATTTCTACCATGAAGTGATCTCTGTGAATATATTGGCATACCTTCTTCCCGACACAGATTTATATATATAGATATGAGTTAGTTGGTAAATAGATGTACGTATGTATGTGAAGCAGTAAGTAAAAGATATTTATGCTTGCATGAGGAAATATAACCAGTGGTTACAGGCCAGCCCCTAAGAAAAAATAGATGCTGACATTACATGGACAGATGAAGATCCCAGGCATGGTGAGCATAGCTGTTTCCCAGCACCTTGCCACTCGAAGTGTGATTCACCAACCCGTAGCATGAGCATCATCTGGGAGCTTGTCAGAAATACAGAATCTCTGACTGGCTTATTTCACTTAGCATAATACCCTCCAGGACCATCCATGCTGCTGCAAAAGTTAAGATTTCCTTCCCTTTTACAGCGAGTAGTATTCCATTGTGTAAATGTACCTCAGCTTTTTTATTCACTCATCTACTGATGGGCACTTGGGCTACTTCCAAATCTTGGCTATTGAAAATAATGCTGCAATGAACATAAGGGTATGAATATTCTTTTGAATTAGTGTTTCGCGTCTCTTTGGATATATTTCCAGAAGTAGTATTGCTGAGGTATAAGGCGGTTTTATTTTTAATTTTTTGATGTAACTTCAGACTGCTTTCCACAGTGGCTGCACCAAACTAACAACACTAGCAACATGGAGATGGATTCATGGATATAGAGCACAGATTGCTAGCTGTCAGAGGGGAGGGGGTTGGGCGATGGGTAAGAAGGATAAAGGAATTAAGCATAAAGTAAGAAGACACAGACAACAGCATGGTGATTACCAGAGGGAAAGGGGTTGGGGGAGTTAGAAGAAGGTGAAGAGGGTTTAAATGAGGATGAAAAGAGACTTGACTTGGTGTGATAAACTCACAATATAATATACAAGTGATGTACTATAAAATTGTATACCTGAAATCTTTAAAATTTTATGAACCAATGTCACCCCAATAAATTCAATAAAATTAATTTTAAAAAGACATGCAGAATTTTATATCTCACCTTATACTTATTGAATCAGAATCTGCATTTTAACAATACTCCGTTGATTGAAATGAGCATTGAAATTTAAGAAGCACCCTCCATGTCTTGAGAACTAGTAGATGCAACAGAAAGAGTGCCTAGCACCCACAATACTTTAAGAAACCAATGAAATCACTTGAACTTTTTAATAAGAAATTTTAAAAAAAAATTATATAGATGATATTTTAAATATACGATCTTAATATATTCAGCTTTGTACAAGCACAACTGAAAAATATGTTCTTCCATATTTTTTTTTATGGGAAAACGGAGCCCAGGAAAACAAAAGTTTCTAAGACCCACAAAAGTCAAAACGCCTGTGATGAATAAAAAAGAACTATCTCTACTTTAATCTGCCATTAATCAACTGACATATTTTTCAGAAAAAACATAACACCTCCTCCAAAATGATCTAAATAGAAACTAACCATTTGTATGCCATTGGCATTCCTACCAATTTTAATGTGTTTATTTTATTTTTTAAGATCTTTATTGCTGAGAGTATTACGGCTGTCCCCCAGTTCCCCCCATATTATGCTACTCCATCCAGTTCCTGCCTCACCCCACCCAGCAACCAAATAGCTCCAGAGGCAGGAAGCATGGCACAGACTGAAGGACCTCAGGGGGAGGGCCTGGGGGTGGGGGTGGGGGCAGAGAATAACCAAAGAATTGAATATGTTTGTTTTTAAAGAAAACCTATTGTGCTTACTTTTTAATATATTCTGCTTTAAAATTAACATTATTTACACATACTTTCCCATGTGACTAAGCATTTCCCTAAACAGGATTTTAATCACTGTGTGACATTAAATCCTATAAAATAAAAATTTCCAATGAATTAGTTCAGGATTCATCTAATTTTTGATTATTGTTATTATAAACAAGACTGGAATAAATAAATATCCTTGCTATAGGTCCAGGATTACATCCTTCAGAGAAATTCCTAAAGTGAAATTGTTGATTCATTGAGTACTTTTCAAACTTGTTTTGTTGCTGTTAACATTCAAGTTGAAAGTTTCCAACTTACAGAAAAGTTGTAGGAATTATACAAAAAGATTTTTTATGTTCTTTACCTATATTTTCATTTTGCTCTATGCCCTATTGTTTTGTGCTCTGAATTCTCTCTCTCTCTCTGTCACACACACACGCACACACACTAAATTGATAAAATCCTGTCCCTTTCCCAGCCAGCGGGGCTCAGTGGTTGATCATCAACCTATGAACCAAGAGGTCACCATTCAGATTCCTGGTCAGGGCACATGCCTGGCTTGCTGGCTCAATTCCCAGTGTGGGGTATACAGGAGGCAGCAGATCAGTGATTCTCTCTCATCATGATGTTTCCATCTCTTCCTCCCTCCCCTATCCTCCTGAAATCTGTCATCTATCATCTGTCTATAGATATATATAGATATCTATCTATCCTATCTAATAAAGAGGGAATATTCTAATTGACACTCACGCTGTCACAAAATGGCAGCACCCACAGCCAATAAGGAGGGAATATGCTAATTGATTGCCACACCCTCAGAGATGGCAGTGCCCACAGGCAATAAGAAGGGAATATGCTAATTGACTGCCATGCCCTCAAAGATGGCGGTGCCCACAGCCACAAGATGGTGGTGCCCAGTTCCTTAAGCCCCACTGGAGTGGCAGGAGTGCGGAAAGGCCGGGCCCACCCCGCACACCTGCCTCTGGAGTCCCCCAGTTCCCTTAGCCCCCAGTTGCCCAGGGTTGGCCAGAGGCACAGGAAAGCCTTAGATGTCAGCTGCCCAGCTGCCCAGGGCAGCCTGAGGCTCAAGAAACCAGGGCTGGCCAAAGTGTGATGGGGGCGTTGCCTTCCCCTGATCGCCGGGTCGCCTCCCGCCCCTGAGGGCTTCCAGACTGTGAGAGGGGTCAGGCTGGGCTGAGGGACCCCCCTCCAGTGCATGAATTTTCATGCACTGGGCCTCTAGTAGATAGATGATAGATAGATAGATAGATAGATAGATAGATAGATAGATAGATGATAGATAGATAGATAGATAGATAGATAGATAGACATATATATTTAAAATCCTGCTCCTTTACCATTAAATATATATTTTAGCATGCTTTTCTTAAGGGCAAGAACATTCTACTACATGACTACAACACATATATTAATATCAGAAAAATAACCCTGTTATAGTCCCAATTACACAATCCATTTTTAAATTTCATATAAACTGGATTCACATTGTATTCATATTAGTTAGTCTCCTTTCATCTGAAACATCTCCTCCTTGTTATACTTGTTCTGGACATTTTTAAGGTTACTGATATTTACAACCGTATAGTCCTCCAAATAATATTGCTTCTTTTAAGAAAAACGACATAAAAGAATATCCATTTTTTCATATCTTAATAACATTGAATACTAACTTATTTTTTCATCTTTCTAACCTAAAAAATCACAGTTAAAATTTTGTTTTTCTTTAAATATTTATTTCTTAGATTACAAATGAATCTGAATATTTTTCATATATGTGCAACCATTTTTATTCTCTTTTCTCATTAATTACTTGTTGATATTTTCTGCTTATTTTATCAGGGCCTTTGTCTTATTTATCTCTTTCAATGACTTATAAACACTGTTTTTAATGACAAAGAAGCTAACCTTTTGCCAACAAATATTTTTCTCTAAGTTGTTTATGGTATTTGAGACATAGAAACTTTTCATTTTTATGGAGTGGTATATAATCAACCTTTTTAAAGTTATTTTTGTCTTTGGAATTGGGCTTGGCAAACCTTCCCTCTTCAATCTTATCTGAATATCTTCTAAATTGTCATCTAATTGTTTCATTATGATTTTTACATTAACTTTTAAGCATTATAAAATGTATTTGGTATCTTACCTACATTTTCACAAAATTTAATCAGTTGGTCTATTTCTATTTTCCACCAATTTTAATGCTAACTTTATATTACATTAATTATATCATAGTAAATATTGACCAAATTAAATGTATATCCAAATTCAATATTTTAGAATAAAGAACTAGCTTTCTAAACTAGAAAAAACTTTAGAAATCATAGGATATATTTCATTATTAAAAATAAAACAAAACATATTTATCTTATGTCTTGAAACTGAACCTTATTTTTAAAGTTAGATTATTTTTTGGGTGCACGTTTCATTTCAGCCTTGTTATTTTTAAGCTGGGACCTCACACATAAGAATTCAGTAATATATATGAGCAACTGGAAAATATGTTTAATCGTTAAAACTAAAGGGGTAGAGGCTATTTTATTTGTTTTTCCCTTTTATACTTCAAATAGACCATATAGAAATTAGTTTGTTTATTCTTCTAAGTTCACTTTTAGTTTCAAGTCCCCAGACTTATAATTCTGATACTAAAGAGGAGAAATTTCTCTAGCATCCATTAGCAAGCTAATATGTTTGGACTTCAGCCTACTACCCATGTACCCTTCACATTACATAAGATAGCACGTTCCTTGCCAAACAAATGTTTTAGAAATTAAATGATATTTAGTAAAGCTATTTAATGAAACTGGCAAATATAGACTTCTTTAAGTGTCAGTAAAATATTAAGTACCATATGTTCTGTGCCAAGTAGTTAAAATTGTTTTTGGAAGGATATGCAATTAATTGTTACAGTAACTTAAAGTAATTCACAATCAATGTTATCATTTAATGCATCTTTTGGCAATTATTAAAGCCTAGGGAACAGCATGAATATCCTTATCATGTCTGGAAAGACACTAATGGGGAGGAGAATGGACTGAGGTTTGCATTTACATGTGGGCATGAGCCCAGAGAAAAGTGAAGGAATAAAAACATAAAAATGCCCTTGGGCTCAAAGCCCGGGGCAGATACATTGTGCAGCCACCAGAGTCTCCAATAGCACCATTTCTTTCATTAGTCTGGTGTTTTCTTCCTTTCGTATTTTGGGTACTTTTACATTTTAAGGACAGCTAGATTTTTAAAAATCCACATACATTATTTACTGCTTAGATTATTAGCACAAATTCATGATTTATAAGAAAATTATATTGAGGTCAAAAGTTTGGGTTGGTTGAATTTATAAGTTACTACTGATAATAATGGAAGAAAACAATTATTAAGCATGTGTCACCAAGCACTGTTCTAAGCATTTTACAGTATTATTTTATTTAAATCTCCAAATTATCTAATGAGATATTTCTAGGTTTGTCTCCACTTGACAAATGAAGAGACTGCGGCAAGTTAATTCTAACCTGATGGAAAACTGAAACATTTTCCCTGACTTGGAAAATGAAGCTTAGAAAATTGAATATAATTGTGATTTTTTAATGCCTTAATGTCATCAATACTTCAGTTTTTTTAGACATAAATGATTATTGTACTTAAAGTATTAGCAGTCAAAGGAAGGTATTGGCAGGACAAAATTCAGATTTTTGTTTGTTTTGTTTAATTTTTGTTTTGTATTTAGTTTTGATTTTTTTAGTGATTAAACTCACAGTTTTAAGCTGTTATTAAAAGAGAAAAAAAACTTTAGATACTTGAAGACTCTGTAGTCAATTGACCCAACTAGATGAGTCAGTTAGGGCGGGAAGGTTGTACATTGCCTGGAGGATGGAGATAAATTGAAGAGGTAAAAATATTTCCCAATGAAAGGCTTAAGACAAAGGATTTGTGCCAAAGAACACTCCTCCACATTCTATTTCTGCCATTAACCACATTCACATTATTGCCTCCTAACCAGTAATATGGGACATTGATCTTTAGAATCCTAGGATATCGCCATAAAACATTCAAGGGTTGTGGCTGACTGCTTAGCCAAAAATGTATAATTGTAAGAGTTTAAAATAATTATTGACACAAGGTCCTAAGTTAGCAGGTTTGCCAGCTGAAATTAACATTCGATCCAATTTTTTAATTTATTACCACATCACATAGGTAATGTTAACTGTTCCTGTGAAAACCATGGCAGGGTTATATTATTTTACTGGTGTAATTACAGATTTTGTACTTTTTAACAGAGCATGTACTGTGATTAAGCTAAGAATTGTGTAGTTCAGAACAAGGAAGGTTTTGTACAGGCAAAGTAGGAACTAATCAACTTTGGTGAAGTTGAGAGTACCAGAAAAGTTACCCCCCCCCCACCCCCCCTCACCCCACCCCCGCTCATTTTGTCTTCCACTGAAAGTTCCACATAACCCCTTTTGGTAAAGGCTGTGCTTGTGAATGCTAAAAGATAAATTACTTGTGGGGGAGGGAAAAGAAAAAGTGAAAATAATTAACATTAGCTTAGCACTTCTTACCAACTAGGCTTAGAAACTATGAAGGCCTGTATACATCCTCACAATGTCTTGTAAAGGAAGTATTTTATTTTGTCTATTTTAGAGGTGAAGAAAATAAATTTCACAGTGAGGTTATATATATATATATATATATATATATATATATATATATATATATATATATAATTGACTTCAGAGTGGAAGAGAGAGGGAGAGATAGAAACATCAATGATGACAGAGAATCATTGACTGGCTACCTCCTGCACCTCCCCCATTAGGGATAAAACCCACAACCGAGGCATGTGCCCTGACCAGGAATCGAACTGTGACCTCCAGGTTCATAGGTCAACACTCAACCACCGAGCCATGCTGGCTGGGCTTAAATAACTTTTAAGTTTACACTTGCTGTTAAGTAGTAGAGTCAGGATTTCAACTCAGATTATTTTGTAATCTAAATTTATGTACATTTACATTATCTTTAGGTATATAATTTAAATAATTTATCAACTAGCTTAACTACTTAGCAAAATCCAGTAAAAAATGGTCATGAACAAGACAGATAAATGTTGGTCATTATGGGATAAAAAAAAATAGAGAGGAAAGTAGAAGGCAGTGATAGTAGTATTAAATTTAGGGAGGAAAAGGGAATACTAGCAAATGAGTAGAATGTGTGAGAAATAGTAATCTCAAATCTTCCCCCCCGTGAATTACCATAACAAAAGGCATTGGTATGAGCTACGTTAAAGTTGAATAAATATAATGGATGTGAAAGCATCTTGCTCCAAACCTGTCAAATAGTACTCAGATATCACTTTCTTCCTCCGAAAACACTTTATCTGAATGCAATGATCCTTGTATCCCTGGTCCTGCTCCTACGTCAGTCACCCTTTCTCCATCTGTGCTTCCAGGTGGCAGTATGACATAGAGGAAAGAACATGAGCTTCATAGCACAGAATACCAACTCTGCCTCTAGTTCTTAATAGCTTTGTAGCCTTAGGCAAGTTACTGACCCCTCTGAATCTCAGAATTGTTTTCTGATTTGATCTGTGCAGCTGCACTCTTCCACTGAAAAGCCATGATCTTCTGAACATCAGCCCTCCTCATCTTCTAGAGCCGTAGTAGTTGTCTGTGCCCCACTCTAGATCTACTGGATAATTCAAAACCTTCTAAATCAGTTTTGTCTGATATAAATATGTGAGCTACATATGTACTTTGAAATTTGCCAGGCACCACAATGATTAAACAGATGAAGTTAATTTTAATAACATTTTATTTAACCTAATATATACAACATATGTTTTAATATAAAAGTTATTGATGAGACTTTTTTTTGGTACTTACTCTTTTAAATCCATCTCAATCCAGAATAGCCACATATGAAGTGATCAGATGTCCGTTGGTTCCCATTCTGCACAGTACAATTCTAGATCTCTCTGTGGTCTGGCATTATTTTGGGGAACTCTGGTATACTTGGAGTTACACACCTCATCCCATTTCTCTGTCCTTTCAAGCATTCTTAGGAGAAGCTATATGGATCTCCCTTCATAAAGACAGATATTCTAATTTTATGTGGGAGGCCTTGGTATCCAAATTCAACTGTGATTCATACATAACACTATATGCATGTATTACAGGTACATTATTCAAATGAACAAAATCCTGTAGAAATTGAATATGTTGACTAACAATTTTATACATTTTCCCATGTTCTTTTTATTTTGCTTTGCAAAAGTACACTTTCTTCAAAAAAATTATCTTTGTTGCAAATAATAGAATGAAATCCTATATAATAAAGAGCTAATATACTAATTAGATCGAACAGCAGAACTACCTTCTGGACAACCATCCAGATGACCTTCTGGGTGAAGCCAGGGCTGTGAGGGCCGAGCCCCTTGCATGAATTTCATGCATCAGGCCTCTAGTTATTGAAATAATTCTAGACTGGCAATGCTAGGAAAGATACCCACCAACATATCTGTTCTATAAAGTGAGAAGACAAGACACGTTATCAGCTAAATGACCAAGTGCTTTTCATGTAACTCCCTGGGGATTGTAGAATTTAAATCTCTACAGACTTCATGTATCTTCACCCAGCTGGTTCATAAGATAAACTATATTGTTCTAGATTCTCAGTTCAAAAATATTCTTTAATGCTGTAAGGATAAATACAGCATGTGAGCCAACGTGGTTTGCTGCTCAATTGTTCAAAAATGTATTCACACAAACAATTGTTGGGGTAATAAGGCTAAAAATATGTGAAGTCGCAGTGACTCTGCATTGGAAGTCTAGGACATGTCATTTGTTTTATTCATGATAAACAGATCATTTAGTTGGAAAAACCCCATCTGCTTAGATATATCTCTTATTATTTATGAGAACCATGTTTAGGCATGCAGGAGGCACATGTGCATAATTAATCCTGAAGAGAATTAGACATTGTTTGATTCACAGCTGAATGCAATTAGCATTAGGAAGTTTACATATGTTGGCAATAACACCGATTAGCAACTAAAGTGCTTGTTAAAAAATTTAACCTGAGGCTGCTGGAGCAAACCTCTCTTAATGATGCTTTAAATGTTGTTGATGAAGTAATAATCAGTTTTGTTTTATAAATAGTAAATCAAGAATTTAGGTCTAATTAGCAGTGCTACAGATCACCTCACTCACATTTCAGATGTTCTCGTGATGTGTGCTATGAACTTTCCTTTAGTCTTGTGTGCAAACAGTTCTTATAAGAAAGACACGATCCTTCCCGGAAACAGGAAAACCATTCCCAAACTAGAGAAGAATGAGGCGTCTACCTTTTGGAAGGACTCCCCTAGAGAGGCTTAGCAGGAGAGTTTTTGTTTGTGTCTCTCTGCAGCTTTTAATTGCAGGAGAGAGACACAATGCTGTCTGTTTCTCCGGCAGAGCCATTAGCCAGCTTTACAGACTGTGAAACGGTGTCATCTAATGAGAAGGGAGGAGAGAATGGAAATGATGAAAATTAAGCCCAAAGTAAAATTGAGCTGTAATTGTTTGCACTTCAACTTCGAGAAGTTCACCATTAATTAAAATGTTTCTGCACCACTCACCACCAGACTGGCAAGAGGGAGGTAAGGCTGCATGCCAGGCAGTCCCGAAACCTCAGGAAAGCAAGCAAGCCTTTGACAAGGGAGGGAGTACCTCCAGCACACAAATGCAGCAAAGTCCTGGGGATGCAGCAGGGTACTCTGTCAGGTGACGTTATTCACACAGGCCTTAGCTATAGTTTGGATTATTTCTGTGCCTCAGGATAAGTTACTATTACATATTTTCAGACTGAATGGGGTCTAAGTCTTACATTTCTTCTTTCACATTTTAACATCTCTGAAATGGGGCTCCTCCCACAATGATGACCACGTGCAAGTTAATTAGCAACGTTTTGCTTTCTCTGGTACATAAAGTAGTGCTAATAGCATCTTATATTTAGTTAAATGTGGTATTGAATGCTTCTTCTGTGCCAGGCACTGTGCTAGAAATAAGGAGTGAATGATATCCCATGTAATAAAAGCCTAATATGCAAATCAACCGAACTGTGGAATGACGGGTGAAATGACTGGTTCCTATGATGCACACTGACCACCAGGGGCAGATGCTCAACACAGGAGCTTCCCCCAGCCTGCAGGCTCCAGGCCAGTCAAGGAGGGTGCCAGCGGGGGCCACCCCCATCTCCCCACCTGTTGTCCCACAGAGGAAGGCAACCGGCGGCGGCGGCGGGGGGTGGGCCGGCGAGTGGGTGGCATCAGGCTGGCCAAGGCAGGTACGAGCAGGGGGCCCCGATCACCCTGTTAGTCACCCCACAGATTGGCCCTGATTGCAGGCCAGGCCTAGGGACCCTACCCATGAACAAATTTCTTGCACTGGGCCTCTAGTATAATATAACTCAAGGATTATAGTACAAGTATGTACAGACAGCATGCTTGTGCTTGGACCTACTGAATGCTAACTTCATTTACTCATGGCTCAATGAGTGTGTGTGAATGTGAAATTCTGTAGCACGGTGGTGCACTTGCACCCATCAGCACTATCGTGACTTTCTGGATGATAAGCATCGACAGAAAACTGTAAGGTCTGTAAGGGCAGAGAGTGTTTTCCTGTGTGTTCACTGTGGGGTTCCCAGCACAGAGAAGACTACTTTGCACAGTGAAGTTACTCAATAATTATTTGATGGATGAAAAAGAAACTAGCCCTGACCAGTTTGGCTCAGTAGATAGAGCATTGGCCTGTGGACTAGGGGGGTCCCTGGTACAGTCACTGAGAGTACATACAAAGCAGCCTTTAAAAGGGAGGCATATAGGCAGGGAGAGAGAAAGCACATATATTCATTGTAATGCTGTCAGTTCTCTCCCCTTTTTCTCCTCTCAACAGCACAACTTGCTAGAGTCAGGATCTAATTCTTCTATATGCAGATAGAGACACACACTATCCAATTATTATAGCTTCTCACATCTCTAAGCACCATGAAAGTAGGGTCCGGGTGTGTCTTACCCATGTCTCTATGTATTCCCAGCATCTCTGCATCATAACTACATTGCCAGTGTATTTTTCATGACTAAAGTAAGATATCCCAGACAGGCAATAATATAGCTGGGTTCCCTTGGGCCACTTCATAAAGCATGTAATTCTTTGCTATCTCTAGAACATCTGTTGATATTACAGAGTTTTTCTGAATGTGAAATAGATACAAGTATGAAAGAAAAAACAAATTTTCTCAAATGAATAAATACGGGGAAGGGACAATGGGTTAAAAAATAATAAGACTTCAAGATAATGGTACTCATTGCTTTTCTTTAACTGAAGAGTTAAAGCACAGGCAACTGTTTATGGGATAACCCAGTGAGAATAAAAAGAAAACGGCCCCAAACTGCTTATTTATCTGCATGAGAATCTGAACATTTTATATTTAGGATTTTATCTATTTAGGTTAAGGTGTAGTAATTTATAAAAGTTTCTACTAAAAGGAAAACAAAAGTTATTTGGGAGCATTTTCACTTAGTAGCCACTAATTTATCACCCTTGTATTTTCACATAAATTAGTAAGACAAAGAACATAGAACTGAGGAAAGAAACATAATTTAAAAAAAAGTAAATAGCTATATCAAATAAACAAGTTTAGAGTATGGGATACCTATGAACAGGCTAAATCTTCAGAGTCCTTCGTTAGGAAGCTGTTGAGTAACAAAGAGTCACCTAGAAGGACATGCTAAAACTGAGAGCATGATCACCTGTTTTAGAGACTACAAAATCCCCTCTGCCTTTTAGTTACCCTGTCATCTCTCTCTCTCTCTCTCTCTCTCTCTCTCTCTCTCTCTCTCTCTCTCTCTCTCACACACACACACACACACACACACACATACACACACACTATCTTTTAGAAAATGCCAACCCACTAGAAGTTGTTCTGCCTTTCTTATTGTTAGGCATCCCCATGTGAACAATGAGAAGCAAGCAGAGATAATCTTTGCAATTTGTATATCACAACCTTAAAAGGAAGTTGGTTATTCTTCTAAATGTCTCTGTCCTCCTTCCTGTGTACAAGAATGTTGACAGGGTGCTGGAGATACAAGGTATTATTGTTCTCAGGCTGCTATGACAAAATACCACAGACTAGGGCTTAAACTACCGTCATTTATCTTCTCACTAGAGGCCCAGTGCCTGAATTCATGCACTGGTAGGGTTGGCTGACCCGCCCTGATAAGGGCCCATCAGTCTGGGCTGCTGCGGGGGATGGGCCACAGGCAGTTGGGCAGCCAGCCCTGCCCCCACTTGGGGTGTTGGGGGCCAATCAGAAGCAGGACTGGCTGGGAGGAGGGGCCACAGCCAGCCAGAGATAGGGGGCCAATTGGGGCCCAGATCAAGCCAGTTGGCTGCTGCAGTGTGCATCATAGCCACTGGTAGTTCCTGTCATTCTGGTCATTCCGCCATTGCGGTCACTGGGCTTTTATATATATATATAGGTACTGGAGGCTAAAAGTCTAAGATCAAGGGGCCATCATGTTTGATTTCTGGTGAGGTATCTCTTTCTGGCTTGAAGATGGCAGCCTTCTTATAAGTACCGCGCGCTAACCGATGGCGCCACTGGAGCTCCGCGGCAGCCTTCTTAATGTGTCCTTATCTGGCCCTTCCTCTGCACACATGGAGAAAAAGAGCTCTCTGGGGTTTCTTCCTGTTCTTATAAAGACAGAAGTCTTGTGGGATTAGATCCCATTTTTATGACTTCATTTAACCTTTGTTACCTCCTTATAAGCTCTACCTTCAAATACAGTCACTTTGTGGTTCAGGGATTCAATATATAAATTGTGGAGAAAAATAATTTGGTCTGTAACAGCCAGCTTTGATGAAATCCCCTAGGCAATGGTGGCACACAATAATGGAAGACACTTGAGGGCCTGGATGACCTTATCTGATCCTTGTACTACCCACCATTCTGGGCTGTTCTATCTGAGCCGCTAGGTTTCTGGATGTATTTGTTATAGCAGATGTATTCTAATAGGATATGAAAGAGGAAAGCCAAAATGAACTTTCTTTTACTTCACAATTCTTTTTGGGGAAATACTTAGAGAAAAAGAGAGCAGGTCATTCATCCTCTTATCTGAAATTTTTTTAATGTGCTTTGATTCCATTTAATGCTAATATAATTATATCTAAAAAGGCAAATGCTTAGAAATTGCAGTCTCATTTTTCTTATTGCAAAACTCTATCTAATCTGTGGCAGTTAATTTAGTTTTACTCCCCATTTGTGATAGTTGTGAGGATACCAAAGGTATAAATTCAGATATTGGCTTAATTAAATTTCTTACCATGGTGATATTGCCAACTTGAAAAACAGTATTTATTTTTTCAAGTAGATACCTCCATAATGATTTTGCATGAAACTAAAGTACGTTATGAAAACTCCTTTTTTCAAATACATAGAGAACAGGGGAATTACTGGGTTTCTTTGAGGGCTAATATAATATTCTAAAAGTAGATTGTGGTGAAGGTTGTGCACCTCTGTGAACATACTAAAACCACTGGACTGTACACATTAAATGGGTGAAGCATGTACATATGAATTGTACCTCAATAAAGCTGCCAAAGAGGAAGAGGGGGGATGGGAGGTATATGGTAACACATTGAGAAATCTTTACTTTCTATACCAGTGATGGCGAACCTTTTGAGCACAGATTGTCAGCATTTTGAAAAACCCTAACTAAACTCTGGTGCCGTGTCACATATAGAAATTTTTTGATATTTGCAACCATAGGAAAACAAAGACTTATATTTTTGATATTTGTTTTATATATTTAAATGCCATTTAACAAAGAAAAATCAACCAAAAAAATGAGTTCGCGTGTCACCTCTGACACGTGTGTCATAGGTTCGCCATCACTGGTCTATACCCTTGGAGAATTTTTAGTGCTGTAAAATATCTGACTTAGAAAAACACAAACAAAACCTGTGTAACTTTGCTTATCTAAGGTCTTGAAATTATTTAACACTGACTCACTTTATTGGTTCATCTGTTGTGGCAGAGTTGTGTGTGCTCAGATGTAAATAATAGGATACTCTGAACACTTTCTCTCCTGGCTTAACTAAAAAGGGGCATAAATGTTTCACACAACTTGGGCAAAAAGTCCAAGGTGAGGTGTTCCGGGCTGGCACAGCAGCTCAGCAAGGTTGACAGTGAGACTATTTCCATCTTCTTTCTACTCCACTATTCTTAGCTCACGGGCCTTTGTCATCAATTTGGTAACTCAAGTACCCCTTGCCCATGCTCACGCACTAAAGGGAAGAACTTTGCAGAAGTTTCCACTTAGTTTTTCTTGTACATTTATCTGCATGTGGACTCTCCTAACTGCAAAAGAAACGGAAACTTAGAATTTAAGCTTTGGAGGCTGTGTTCTAGAAGAAGAAAGAGGAGAAAGAGATTGTTAAGGGCTTGTGTTTCTCCAATTTAGCATTTGCAAGTTCTTCCCTTCGACAATTAGATATATGTATACTTATATGTATATCCATATATATTCTTCTACCCTCCCCTCTCATCTTATGGAATGTTATTTACTCCATCCTACAGGATACAGTTCCCAGGTCACACCCAGTAACCGCATCCAGCTTGAAGTCCAGATTTCACACAATGCACAGCCTTTGGCATTAGGTCCTACATTTCTCCTTAAAGGCTGATAAACCAAAGATAAAATATTTGCCTTCAAGCAACCCTTGACAACCCTCCTTTGGGAATAAATCCACCTACTTAATTTTGGATTAAGTAATGATGAGAGGTAATCATCAAGTGTGAATACAAATGCAAATTTCCAGGAGGCAGCTTCCAGTATATAAATGGACCTCGAAAGAGGCTGAGCACTGTGGGTGTTGAGCTTCAGTGCCTGTGGTCCAGGCTTTTCAAGACAAAGCTTTGAGGCCAGTGTGCCTGGGCTGGTGCAGAGAAGTTGCTTTTAGAGGAGAATCTGGCATGAGGCAGCGGTGTGGGTGTGCCTTTATTCTGCTATTTCTATTTCAGAAAGTGATGGCAGATTCGGTGGAAGCTGCACTCACCTCCCCTGACTGCATGTCAGTATACAAAACAAGTCCTAATAAATTTAAGAAGATTAAAATCCTAACAAGCATCTTCCCTGACCAGCTATGCAACTAGAAATCACAAGAAAAAAAACTGAAAAACACGCAAAGACGTGGAGGCTAAATAACATATTACTAAGAATAGGTTGACAATCAAATAAAGAAAGAAATCAAAAGATATCTTGAAACAAATGAAAATGAGAAAACAACAGCCCCAAATTTGTGGGACACTGGGAAATCAATTTTAAGAGGAAAATATATAGCATTACAGGACTATCTCAAGAAACAAGAAAAAGCTCAGATAAACAATCTAACATTACACTAAAAAGCACTGGCAAGAGGGAAAAATAAAAGTCCCAAGTGAGTAGAAGGACACTGAATAGCAACAATGATCTTTGGGAAAGAAGAACAAAGTTGGAGGAATCATGCTACCTAATATCAAACTGTACTACAAAGTCATAGCAACCAAAACTCCATGGTACTGGCAAGAAAACACACACACACACACACACACACACACACACACACACACACAGATACATCAATGGAACAGAATAGAGTGCCCAATTATGAACCCATGCCTTTATAATCAATTAATATTTGACAAAGTAAGCCAAAACATACCATGGGTTAAGGATAGTCTATTCAATAAATGGCATTGGGAATATTGGACAGATATGTGCAAAAATATAAAATTAGACTGTTTTGTTACACCATGCACAAGAATAAACTCAAATGAATTAAATACTTAAATGTTAAACTTGAAACCATAAAAATCCTAGAAGAAAATGTAGGCAGTAAAATCTTGGACAATTCCCATAGCAATATTTTTTTCTAATATAGGTTCTCAGGCAAGGGAAACAAAAGAAAAAGTAAACAAATGACACTACATCAAACTAAAAATCTTTGGCACAGCAAAGAAAAACCATAAACAAACTGAATGGGAGGACATATTTGCCAATCTATCTGATAAGGGGTCAATGTCCAAAATTTATAAATAAATTATAAAATGCAACGCCAAAAAAACAAACAAAGAATCCAATTAATAAATGGGCAAAGGACTTGAATTAGACACTTCTCCCATGAGGGAATACAGATGGCCAAAAGACATATGAAAAGATATTCAATATTACTAATCATCTCACGTGCAAATCTATATATATAAAAGGCTAATATGCAAAGTGTCTCCTTGGGAGTTTGACTGGGAGACCAGTTTGATGGCCCACTATGATGTGTGCTGACCACCAGGGGGCCGTGAAGAATGAAGGAAGGCCCCGGCCAGCAGCCGGAAGGCCCCAATTGGCCTGATCGCCAGCCAGGCATAGGGACCCTACCCATGCACAAATTTCGTTCACCGGGCCTCTAGTTAAATCATAATGAATTATCACCTCACACCTATCATAATGGCTATCATCTATAGTGCACTTTTGGTGGGAATGCAGACTGTGGAAAGTAGTATGGAGTTATCTCAAAAAAATTAAAAATGGAACTGCCTTATGACCAGTGATTCCACTTCCAAAAAAACCTCTAATACACTAATTCCAAATAATATATGCACCCTTATGTTTATGAAAGTGTTATTTACAACAGACAAGATTTAGAAGCAGTCCAACTGTCCATCAGAAGATGAGTGGGGGAAAAAATTTGGTACATTTATACAGTGAATTACTACGCAACTGTCAAAACAAAGAAAATTTTACACTTTGCCATAGCATGGATGTACCAGGAGAATATAATGCTAAGTGAAATAAGCCAGTCAGAGGAAGATAAGTACCATATGATTTTACTTAAATGTGGAATCCAGTGAATGAACTGAACTAACAAGCATAATAGAGACAGACTCATAGATAGAGAGCAGCTGATAGCTCTTGGGGAGGGGTGGATGGGGAAAGCAGGGAGGGTGAAGGAATTGAGCAAAAAAAGAAAAAAGAGAGAGAATAATCAAAAAACTAGTGGACAGTTCAGAACATACACAGGGCAATATATTAATAAGCCCGTACATACGCATAGGCTTTCCTAGGTTCCATAAAGTACCCCAAATCCAAAGCAAATGACTGGATTGGAAAAAGAAGAAAGTTGAAGTCTGAATCTGGAAAAGGTAAATAAATACTCTACAGCCTCAGAATTTTATGTAAGGGATAAACATATTTGAGGGACACTACGAAAGCCAAGTCATCCTTTGCTCTGCTGTACAACTGCAATGGTGGAGTCACCAGCTCCGTATGTGGGAGAAGGACTGCTGGATGAGCCCTCTAGCATTCATGGGAGCTAGAGTGTAAACTGGCGTTATGAGCCCAGTGTTTTCGGAAGCCACTGGCTTAAACAGATAGTTTCAGGAGGACAAGAGACACATGGAGAAAGGGATCTTTGAGCCTACATGATAGATGTTCTGCCTTCCAAGGGGTTCCTCATGCAGATGGCACAACACACACACACACACACACACACACACACACACACAAACCTTATTTGTTTCCCTAGGTTTTGAAGAGTATTATTTAAAAGTAAAGATGGATATTAATTAAATACTTTTACCAAACCAATTGAATTAATCAGTCACTTTTACTAGTACACTTTATGCTGAATTTGATATCTCTGAATAAAATGAAAATTTTTGTATCCTTGGTAAGGATTCCTAGAGTCCTAAACAATAAATTAGTCAGACATTGTCAAGACTACTGTCTTTTTAACTGAAGTATCCTGTTTGCCTTAACCTACATATGTATTCTTTTTTAAAGTCACATAGACTATTGGTGAAAGTCAGGGTCAGAGTATCTTACAAAGTTTCATAATTTCTACAATTCACTTTAAACTCAGTTCCTCATATTATGTCTCATCTAGATGTAGGGAACAGCAGGCTGTTATTTTTCTATGCTGTTCATGAACTATGGATACTGTTAGACCTTTCTCTTGGCCAAATAATCCAAGTTCCTTTGTTTAAACTTTGCCTTATAGCTCCTATTTCTCAACCCTTTAACAACTCTCAGGGAGGTTCTCAGTTGATAAAAATAGTCATTTTCACTTTTTTTTCCTCTGTAGAATTATTTTAAACAGTATGGCTAAGAAAAAGTAACAAATTTAAATGGTTTTACAGTATGCACATTACAGAGTCTAAAGAAATGCACTCTAAGAATTCAAAAGAACTGATGATTACTTTTGAAAACTTAGGCTAAACTAAGTAGCTCCAGAAAATGGGATAAAATAAAACATATAGGTTTTATTTGTCAGAGCAAAAAGATTTGTCAAGATAATTACAATTTGGCAAACCCACTATGAGGTCCCCATTGGGAGGGAAAAAACCTACAGGCTATATGGAATAATAGAAACAAGAGCAATACGCAGCATGGCATTTTATAGGGAGAAAAAGTCATTCAGAAAACTAAAGTCCTCCTTTCTTTAACAAAATTACCAGATTAGTAAATGAAGAAAAAGTATTTAGTTTAATGCACCTGGTTAGTTTTAAAAGCTTTCAGTAAAGTTTTACCTCAAAATGCAATTCAAATTATATCATGAAAAAGAAAATATAACTCTTGAGACAACTGACACCTTTTGCCTAATAAAGTTCCTACCAAAGCTTTTGACGCCTAGTATAAGGCAAGGGAATATGAAAAGTGGGCTCCATTCCGTGTTAAAAGAACAAGGGAACACCTGTTACATACCTCCAGGCTACTTCTCCTTTACTGACTTTCCCGTCAAACACTAGATGTGGGGGCAGGGAAGAAAGGCACCAGAAATATTACAGACTCTAGGCCATCAGGCAGTTTGAAGGTAGAAAGCAATTCGAAGGCAAAGATAATGCACATGATACTGGCTTATGGTAAACACCCTAGCTGCCTTGCTGGCCCCCTCAGAGCTCCATGCATGCATTCAATCTTGTACCCATACACCCCACCCAGCCACCCACAAGAAATATAGATGACTCTATTCTAGAGAAAAATAAAGAACTCTAGTGAAAACACCCACAGATTCTGGCAGGTGACAATCCTCCATGTAAATATCCATGTTGAAAATCTTTCCCATACACCTTGATGTCAGTTTTTCTTTTTCAATTTATAAGTGTGACTCACTCTTTAGTTTGGATGAACAGCCAAAGAACACCAAATATTTGAGAAATGTCTCCATTATAAAAAACAGAGCGACACAAATAAAAAGATTAAACTGGGAGAAAATGGAGACAATATAAAGCACACGATAACAATCCTTAGAATATATTATGTGAACTATAATTTTTATCCTGATTGATGTGAGAAAATATTGCACCTAAAAGAAACAGTGAAATATAGCATGGAATAATCACAGAGAAAATACTAACTACTAGGATTTAAAATATTATTAATTCCCAGAGGGTAGTGGAATATAGTATCCAAAAAATATCTTTGGGGTGGGGTCGAAGAGAAAAAATAAAGCATGAAAGGAAACATAAATAAAGGACAAAAATAGAGGTGACAAATTATCAAATATAAATTCAGAAACATTTTGCAGAACTGAAGTTCAAACATCTCCAAATGGAAGGGTCCTTTGAGGGTCAAGTACAATGGAGAAAGATCCTCACCAAAGTTGATTGTTATAGATTTTCAAAAACAAGCAAACAAATAAGCAAATAGGATTAAAAATATTCTAAGAATGTCATAGAGAATAGAAGCAAGTCATGGAGACATGCTTAGGAATAAAAAATAGTATTGGATTTTCAAGAGTGATTCTGAGTTCCAGAGACAGGGACTCAATGCCTACAAAATTTATTATAAAGTAATTTTAAAGGCATCAATCACACATGAGAATAAAGACATCTTCAGATACTGACTAAGGTAAATGAGTGGGTTCCTTGTTCACTTTTTCTTAGAAAGTACTAGAAGATATGCTTTAGAAATACAAGAGAAAAACAAACAAACAAAAATCAAGGAAAAGGATCCATAAATCAATGGTTCAAGTACAGGAGACCAGCAGTAATAAGGGTTAATATGTCAGCTGTGAAATCCCTAAAGAGAATATAGATTAGAGGAACAGATAGAGGGCTGGTGTGGGAAACAATGGTGTGTATGTTTGGGGGTGGCGGGGAGGGCAGGTGGAGACTACTTAGACATGTTTCATCATTTAGAAAAATCACATAGATCTTGGACGTATTTCTGGAGTATTTATTTAAAAACTAGAGGACTGGTGCATGAAAGGTGTGCACAAGGGTGGTCCCCTCAGCCCAGCCTGCACCCTCTCCAATTCGGGACCCCTTGGGGGAGGTCCTGGGGATCGGGCCTAAACTGGCAGTTGGACATCCCTCTAACAATCCAGGACGCCTGGCTCCTAACTGCTCACCTACCTGCCTGCCTGGTTGCCCCTAACTGCCCCCCTGCCAGCATGGTCACCCCCAACTGCCCCCCCATCAGCCTGGTCACCCCCAACTGACTCACTGCCAGCCTGGTTGCTCCTCACGCCCGCCCCCTGCTGGCCTGGTTGCCCCTTACTACCCCCCTCTGATGGCCTGGTCGCCCCTCACTGGCCCCCTGCTGGCCTGGTCACCCCACACAGCCTGCTGTTCAGTCATGTGGTCGTCCCTCACTAAGCCCCCTGTCGGCCTTGTTGCCCCACTCAGCCTGTTTGGCCATCCATTTGGTTGTTTCAGTTGTGACGGCCCTGGCTCTTTATATATAGATAGATATACTCAATATAAATTATACACTGAGTGGCCAGATTATTATGACTGGCCAAATTATTATGACCATTCCATCAGTACTTCCTTGGGCCACCTTTGCCTTCAATACTGCGGCGATTCTTCTTGGCATTGACTCCACAGATGTTGAAAGGTGATGCGAGGAATCTGACACCATGCCTGATGAATAGCACTGTCCAGTTCTGTGAGATTTGATGGTTGTGGAACCAGCTGCCTGATGGCTCTTTTAACTTTGTCCCACAAATTCTCAATTGGATTGAGATCTGGTGATTGTGGGGGCCACCTAAGCAAGGTAAAGTCTCCCTCATGTTCTTGAAACCACTCCTGCACAATACGAGCACCGTGGCATGGCGCATTGTCTTGTTGGAAGAAGCCATCTCCATTGGGATATGCCATCAACATGATCGGATGAACTTGATCAGCAACAATACTTAAATATGTTTCGCTATTCAGATGTTTATAATGGTCTGGCCCTCTAGCAACTTCAGCATGAAATTATAGCTAATTTGCCTACAATAGTCAGATGGTCATAATAATCTGGCCAGTCAGTGTATATGAAAAATAGTTATAGAAAAATAAGCAAATAAATAATGAGGCAATATTAATTTCTCAAAAAACAAGAAAGTTTAATAAAAATTATATTTTATTTTGAAGTGATAATTCTTTATATACTAGTAACAGTATCTTTGTAAACACATGATTAACTTAACCAGAAAATTATAATTTAATTATATTGAGACATCCAGGAGAGAACAAATAGATAGGGAGCATAAGAAAGTTAAATTTTAGCCCTAGCTACTTTGCTCTGCAGGCAGAGCATTGGTCTGAGGATTTAAGGGTCCTGGGTTTGATTCTGATCAAGGGCACATGCCTGGGTTGCGGGGTCAATCCCCAGTATGGGGAGTGCAGGAGGCAGCCGATCAATGATTCTCTCTCATCACTGATGTTTCTATCTCTCGCTCTCCCTCTCCCTTCCTCTCTGAAATCAATAAAAATATATACATATTTTAAAGTTAAATTCTATAATTTTCAAACAAAAAGTCAATTTCTATAATTGTTAAATTAAAAAATAAATATATGTAAAGTATGAGGATATATAGGGATACATGTATCAGTACTAGAATGTTTATTAATATCTATATTGATATACATCTATGTAGATATAAAATAACAGAAGATAACTTTAAAGGCATTGGAAATGGTTGTCTTTACAGAGAAGCATAATTAGGTGTTGTAAGGACTGTTAGATTGTGTTATGAGACTTTTAAAAGTATATTCATGTATTACTTTCAGAAATTTGAATTAATTAAATTCATAAATGCTAATAGGAAGTAGGTTGAGAAGATTATACTGAGTTATTTTTAAGTAGTGACATTTATCTTTTGACTGATCATCATTGTTGTTGTTTTTGTTCTTATATTTACTTTATTTCTGGGAATTGGTAATTAAGGAGCTAGACCCCTGTGGACAAATTTACCCTTATTTATACTTACAGTTGGTACATGGATTAGGTCACAATTTGTAAAATGCTCTTTATAAGTATAATGTAATTTTAGTAGTTTGGATGCAAAAAAATATATTTTTGCTCAAGTGATTTTTTTTACATATATAGAAATACAAATCTCACTTAAAAAAGTAAAACCATGTAAAATCCCTGAAGGTATTAGAGGAATATATTTTCCATCTAAAACTTTATGTCTTGAGAACCAATATGGTGGTGTAAGTAAGCACCAGTACTCACCACCTCCTACAACCACATCAAAATTACAACTAAAATACAGAACAACCATCATTCAGAACAACCTGCAATCTATTGATGCCTATATAATGTACTGCTGAATGGAAGTCCTATAACTTGAGAATTAAAGAAGAAAGCAGATTGAGACTGGTAAGAGAGTCGGAGGTGTGGAATTGTCTGACATGACACCCACTTTGGTGTTTTTTTTAACTGGAAATAGAGGCACTCGTGAGGAGCAAGGAGGTCCCAGCCCCACACCAGACCCCTCAGCGAAGGGGTCCAGTGCTGGGAAGAGAAGTCCCCATAATTTGGGGCTATAAAAATCAGCAGGGATTATGGCTGAGTGACATAGAGGCTGCTGAAGTCCCAGGCAGTTCCTCTTAAAAGGCCAGCACACAGACTTACTCAGAACCATTCCTCTGAGCTCCAGTGCTGGGACAGAGGCTTGGAGGAATCCAGGGATGTAGTAGGAGAAACTGAATTATCTGGCATTGGGACAAGAATTCAGGGGTGGCTTTCTCCAAGACAAAAGTGCTCTCAGAGGTCATTGTTCCTGTGCTGAGACTTTCCTTGTCACAGAGCTGACTGGCAGGCACCATATCTGAGTCTCCATCAACCTGGATCACATTGTTTGCTCTGCCCTGGTGATTCTCTGAGACCTCACCCCACCCATTTGGAGCCCCACCCATATGAATGGCATATTCTGGCTCAGACTTCAGAATTTCCTAAAATATCTCAAACAAGCAGTAGCTGGTGTCAGCATGCCCCATTCCTCTCAATAAGTGTCCCCAGGCCTGGTTCTGCATGCAGCCTGCCTTGTTTTAGAGCTTGGCCTCTACTGGGCACTTATAAGCCCAACACAAGTAGCAGCCATCTGCAGAACACTCTGTAGCTCCTGACAGGTAGCCCCAGTCAGGGAACATGCAGTGGCTGACATTGCACCTCGAGGGGCGGTCCAAGAGCTAGTGCACCTAGTGGGCAACTTCAAATGACACCACAGTACAACCCTACCACATTCATGAGCAACATACTCAAGGGGCAAACTTAGTGAGTACCGAAGCCTCACTGAAGCAAGTCTTGCTCTATAGGTGTGTTTCCTTCACAGCAGCTTTTCCACTGTAGTCACAGCTGGTCCTCACATTCAATTGGCCTAAGGATCACTTCCTCCCTGTGAGGCCAACAGTAATCAAGGCTCAACTATAAGACAGTGCACACAGGGGTGCAGCTAGCATGCCTAGCTCTCAGGTGACTGGGGAGGCTGAGCCATTGGGCCCTACAGGAAACATACTACACAAGGCCAACTTTACCAATTCCAGGAGACAGAGCAGCTCTACCTAATTCTTAGAAACAAACATAGAGAAGCAGCTGAAATGCAGAGACAAAGAAAAATCTCACAAATGAAAAAACAGAAGAAATCTCCAGAAAAAAGAACTAAAAGAAATGTAAGCAATCAAACTACTAAATACAGAGTTCAAAACAATGGTTATAATGATGCTCAAGGATATTAATGAGAGCTTCAAGGAACTTAGTGAGAGTTTCAAGAAAATGAGTGAGAACATAAAAAAATGAAAAAAGACTGGTTAAAAATGAAGGATATACTAACTGAAATGAAGAATAATTTGCAGGTAATCAACAGTAGAGGATACTGAGAATCAAGTCAGCAGTTTGGAATATGAGTAAGCAAAAAACATCCAATCAGAAAAGAAAAAAGAAAAGAAAATCCAAAAATATGAAAAAAGTGTAAGGAGCCTCTGGGACAACTTCAAGTTTATCAACATCATGGGAGTAACAGAAGGAGAAGAGACAGAGCAAGATATAGAAAACCTATTTGAAGAAATAATGACAGAAAACTTTCCCCTACCTGGTGAAAGAAATAGACTTGCTCCAGGAAGTGCAGAGAAACTCAAATAAGATGAACCCAAAGAGGCCCACACTAAGACACATCAGAATTAAAATGCCAAAGGTTAAAGTCAAAGAGAAAATCTTAAAAGCAGCAAGAGAAAATCACTTAGTTACCTACAAGGCTGCACCCTTATGACTGTCAGCTGAATTCACAACAGAAACTTTGCAGACAGAACGGAGTGGCAAAAAATATTCAAAGTGATGACTAGCAAGGACCTATAACCAAGATTACTCTACCCAGAATTGAAGAATTGAAGGTCAGATAAAGAGCTTCACAGACAAGAAAAAGATAAAGGAGTTCATCACCACTAAACCAGTTTTACATGAAATGTTGAAGGGTATTCTTTAAGAAGAATAACAGGAAGAAGAAGAAGAAGAAGAAGAGAAGAAGAAGAAGAAGAAGAAGGAGGAGGAGGAGGAGGAGGAGGAGGAGGAGGAGGAGGAGGAGGAGAAGGAGGAGGAGGAGGAGGAGGAGAAGGAGGAGGAGGAGGAGGAGGAGGACGAGAAGGAGGAGGAGGACGAGGAGAAGGAGGAGGAGGAGGAGGAGGAGGAGGAGGAGGAGGAGGAGGAGGAGGAGAAGAGAGAGGAGGAGGAGGAGAGGAGGAGGAGGAGGAGGAGGAGGAGGAGAGGAGGAGGAGGAGGAGGAGGAGGAGGAGGAGGAGGAGAGAGAGAGAAGAAGAAGAAGAAGAAGAAGAAGAAGAAGAAGAAGAAGAAGAAGAAGAAGAAGAAGGCAAAAAATACATATCTTTCAACAAATGAATCTAAAAATCAAAATAAACTAACAAGGATTCTAAAAACAAAATTGACTTATGAATAAAATAGAGCCCAGCCAGTGTGGCTCAGTGGCTGAGCATTGACCTATGAAGCAGGAGGTCATAGTTCAATTCCCAGTCAGGGCACATGGTTGGGTTGTGGGCTCAATCCTCATTAGGGGACATGCAGGAGGCAGCCAATCAATGATTTTCTCTCATCATTGATGTTTCTCTCTCTCTCTCCCACTCTCCCTTCCTCTCTGAAATCAATAAAAATATATTTAAAAAATGATAGTGAGCCCTAACCGGTTTGGCTCAGTGGATAGAGCATCGGCCTGCAGACTGAAGGGTCCGAGGTTCCATTCTGGTCAAGGGCATGTACCTTGGTTGCAGGCACACCCCAGTAGGGAGTGTGCAGGAGGCAGCTGATCGATGTTTCTCTCTCATTGCTGTTTCCAACTCTCTATTCCTCTCCCTTCCTCTCTGTAAAAAATCAATAAAATATATATTTAAAAAAATGATAATGAAATAAAATAGAACCAGAGGCATGGAAAGAGAGCAGACTGACAAATCTTTAAGGGGGGGAGGGGAAGGAAGAGATTAATCAGAGAACATATGCATATATACATTATTTATAGACACACACAATAGGGTGGTGAAGGCCTGGGGTGGGACATGAACTGGATGCAGGGGGCTAGGGCAAGGGGATAATAGAAGGAAACAAAGAAGACATCTGTAATACTCTCAACAATAAAGATTAAAAAATAAGTGGTCAATAAAATATGTGATTATGTTATTAAAAAAGAAATGTTATCTCTTTAATTTTTTGTCTTTCCATCTCTACCCAAGACTTTCTTCTTCAAATATTCTTCCTCTTTTTTATTCCTGCTTCTTCTTACCAACATGGTGACACAAACCTCCAGCCTCTTAGCTCTTTAGGACCTCATGTAGCTACCGGGGACAATTATGTCAGGAGATCCTAATCTGAAAGAAGCTTCAAGAAATGTTGAAGCCTGTATAATGTTGTTACCCAGTGCTGTCCCAATCTTACCTAATAATAGACAAACATGCAAATTGACTGTACCTTTGCTATGCCTTAAGCCACGCCCACCAGCCAATCAGAGGGAATATATGCAAATTAACCCAACCAAGATGGCGGCCAGCAGCCACAGAGCTGGAGTGAGCAGGAGGCTTGGTTGCCCCAATGATGGAGGAAGCCAAGATTCCCGGCCGGCTCTGAGCTCCACTTAAAGCAACAAAGTTTCAATTATAGAAGATAAATAAACCCCAGATACCTGCTTCCAGTCACCATGGCCACGGAGCTGGAGTAAATAAAAAAAAAAAAAGGAAAGGCTGGGAGCTTCAGTCACCGGGGGGCTTGGTCAGTCTGAAAAAAGCTATCAGCCCCTCACCCAGGCTGGCCAGGCACCCCAGTGGGGACTCCTACCCTGAAGGGGGTGTGGACAGCCTGAAAACAGCCATCAGCACCTCATCCAGGCTGGCCAGGTACCCCAGTGGGGACCCTACCCTGAAGGGGCTGTAGTCAGCCTGAAAACAGCCATTATCCCCTCACCCAGGCTGGCCAGGCACCCCAGTGGGGACCCCCACCCTGATCCAGGACACCCTTCAGGGCAAACCAGCCAGCCCCCACCTGTGCACCAGGCCTCTATCCTATATAATAAAAGGGTAATATGCAAACTGACCCTAACAGCAAAATGACTGGGAATGACTGGTCACTATGACACACACTGACTACTAGGGGGCAGATGCTCAATGCAGGAGCTGTCCCCTGGTGGTCAGTGCGCTCCCACATGTGGGAACTCTGCTCAGCCACAAGCTAGGCTGATGGCTGCCAGCACAGCGGTGGTGGTGGGAGCCTCTCCCGCCTTCCCAGCAGCACTAAGGATGTTCGACTGCAGCTTAGATCTGCTCCCTGCTGGTGAGTGGACATCCCCCGAGGGCTGCTGGGCTGCCAGAGGGATGTATGACTGCCAGCTTGGGCCCGATCTCCCAGGGAGCGGGCCTAAGCCAGCAGGTGGACACCCTCCGAGGAGTCCCAGACTGCAAGAGGGCATAGGCCAGGCTGAGGGACCACCCCCCAAGTGCACAAATTTTTGTGCACCGGGCCTCTAGTAAATTCAATAAAAAGGAAAAAAGAGAAATCATGTGAAGACACAGGGAGAACACACTAACCTGCATGCCAAGGAGAAAGGCCTCAGAAGAAACCAACATGTTGATACCTTGATCTTAGGAAAACACCCAGAACTGTGAGAAAATAAATTTCTGTTCTGTAAACCAAAAAGAGAAGGGAAAGAACAGAAGAGGAGAAGATAAGGGAAGAGAAGAGAAGAGAAGAGAAGAGAAGAGAAGAGAAGAGAAGAGAAGAGAAGAGAAGAGAAGAGAAGAGAAGAGAAGAGAAGAGAAGAGAAGAGAAGAGAAGAGAAGAGAAGAGAAGAGGAGGAGAAGAGAAGAGAAGAGAAGGGAGGAGAAGGGAGGAGAAGAGAAGAGAAAATTGTTGCAAAGCACAGTCACTGAAAACTCTGAAAGGCACTGTGGGCTCTAAACTTCCCAGAAGTAATCTAAGTTAAATATGAACTAAGACTGTTAGTCATTCGGTATAGACTGATGTCTGCAGAAGTCATAAAGGGAAAAAAAAATAACATTTTAGTAAGTCTGTAGAAAATAATATTAGTTAACTTTGATCAAATATGAGCATTTTCACCAAGAATTGCATGATGCAGTACAAAATCTAAGTAACACACAAGCATCTGGTCTATTCATGAAAACCAATATTTAATAACATGAAACCGGTTACTTGGCAAGTAAAATCAAATAATACCCCCTCCAAAATTCTGGCTCAGTTATTTTACTTTTCAGAGAGTTTTATGCATTTTAAGTTCAAATAGCATAAAAATAAACTGCTTTGCCTCAGCTTCTGGAAATACCCATTTTTTTGTCTGTCATTTTTGATAGCTTTAAAGGGAGAATACCATTCTGAATTTCACAGTGACCTATGCGTTGTACTCTTTTATTTCAGGAAGCAGCCAAAAGCAATCAAAGAAAATTGTATTTGTCATAGCAGAATACACCCTGTTAAACTAATTGGAACATTATACACTACAATCTTGGCAAAATGTACCAGCTATGAAAAGATGTCACTTTCTCAATACTGTCTTAATAATTCTATGATGGCCAGAGGAGGACAAACAGTTGTTGACAACTGTTTGATCTTCATAAGTCTGCCCTTGCGACAAACTATATTTTATCCTGTACTTCTGTGATCCTTCACCTGGATAAAACCAACACCTGGCATCTTTTCAAATTTCTTTCTTTTTTTTTCCTTTTTACATCAGTGGCAAAAGTTAAAAAGGTAACATGAAAAGAAAGATGAAACAGAAATACTTGTTCAAATTGAAGGGCTGTAGTTTCAAGTTTCAATTCTGTATCAAAACATGTCCTCCTTATCTTCTTTTCCAGTCATCACAAATGATGAGGACAAAGAGGTACCCAAGCATCAGTACAATGCTGTGTGTACGGCAATCCAAAAATCACAGCACAAAATTATACCTGACATATCAAAAACTGGCAGTCACTTCCTCAAGATTCCCTTCTCCTGTTCCCATGGACCTTCTTGATTAATAAATCTGACACATAAAAAGCATCTATACGACGAGAGTGCCAGTTACTGGGAAGATTGTTTTGATCTATTTCTCAAGTTTTAGAAGAAATATTCTCTTTTTTCATGAATACAGAATCCACTCACTGACTGCCAACTTTCAAATGACCACCTCTTGAAGTTTAATTTTAAGTTTTAAATAAATATTGTATGCATGCAGAATAATTAGGATGCTCTAGAGAAATACTGTATAATGACATTGATTCTTTTTTATCTGAAAATGCCAAGCCCTTAAAGCAGCAAAGTCAGAGGAAGCATGCATGACACTTTCATTAAGATGCTAGCTGTATTTCCTGAGTAAATTCCAATTTTCATGAGTTTAAAATTTCTTTCTGTAAAACTCATCAGTTTCAAGCTATAGAAAAGAACTCACTGGTCTTCAGATTAATGTTTCACATACATGTTTCTATTTGTGTGAACAAAACGTTTCTTCATTGTAAAGATGAACAAGGTTAATAAAATCTAGTTTGTAGATATATGAAAATCTCCACAGACATCCAGCATTTTACAAATAATACTTGTATATTGCTATTTAAAGGCTAAAATATTCATTAGGTTTTTGTCACAGTTCCCTATAAAACACTAAAGATATTATTGTGCATCTTCTTCACAGATTTAGAAAAATGATTAAAATAAGGTAATCATCGGATATAGTTATCAGCCCTATGTCTTATCCTTTGTGTCCTCTGTTGATATCCTATATAATAAAGATAATATGCAAATTGATCATCATGCCCTTGCACAAGATGGTCACCCCTATGTGATCAAAAGATGGCCCCCACAAGATGGCTGGCAGGGTAGGGCAGTTGTTGGCAACTGGCCAGCAGGGGAGGGCAGTTGGGGGGCACCAAGCTGCAGGGGAGGGCAGTTAGGGGTGAACAGGCTGGCAGGGGAGGGCATTTAGGGGTGACAAGGCCGGCAGGGGAGGGCAGTTGGGGGGGACCAGGCCTGCAAAGGAGGGCAGTTAGAGACGATTGGGCCAGCAGGGGAGCAATTAGGCGTCGATCAGGCTGGCAGGGGAGTGGTTAGGGGGTGATCAGGCTGGCAGGCAGAAGCAGTTAGGGGCAATCAGGCAGGCAGGCAGGCAGGCGAGCGGTTGGGAGCCAGCGGTCCCGAATTGTGAGAGGGATGTCCGACTGCTGGTTTAGGCCCGATCCCACAGGGACATCCCCCAAGGGGTCCCAGATTGGAGAGGGTGCAGGCTGGGCTGAGGGACATCCCCCCCACCCCAGTGCACAAATTTTGTGCACCGGGCCTCTAGTTCTTTATAAGATTACATCACATTTAAATATAAGCACACTTATAACATAGCAGCCATAGGCATATATTAGGAAACTCTCATTCTATATTAAGGATATATTTAGATTCAGGAACCTATTTAAATATGTTGGTTTATCAAAATACTTTGGTAAAATTACACCAGGGTAAAAACAAAACAAAACAAAAAAAAACCCATAATCAAGCACTAGCCAGATTGTCTTAGTGGATAGAGCATTGGGCCACAGTCTGAGGCATCCCGGGTTCAATTCCAGACAAGGGCACATACCTCGGCTGTAGGCTCGATCCCCATTCCTGGTCAGGGTGCATGTGGGAGGCAACTAATCAATGTGTTTCTCTTACATTGATGTTTCTCTCTCTCTTCTCTCCCTTTCTCTTCTACTCTCTCTAAAAGTCAATGGAAAAATATCCTCAGGTGAGGATTAAAGAAAAACAAAACCCCAAAAAGTAGTTAAAAATATTGTCATTTTTTAATAACCAACTTTTATTAGACATATTATTTTATCTGATGTTATTTTTGACCAATAGCTTATAGGGGGTGATACTTTTCAATCCATCATCAAGTCTTATTGCTCCACTTTCAACACGTTTATTAAATCTAACTGTTGCCCATCAACTCCATCACTATAACGCTGGTCCAGCCATGACTATATATCACCTGGACTGTTGTAGGCTCCTAATGGTTGTCCTGCTTCCAATCTTGACAAGATTACAGTCATAGTTCTACATAGTGATGTTACAAACAGACACAAGATATTTTCACATTCTACTCTAAATTCTCAAATGAACACTGATTATACTTGGACTAGAATAGTGTTCACCCTGCCTCCTGCCACCACTACACCACAATTACATCTACCCATGGCATATATTCCAAATTCATGTCCCATCCCTCACTTTGCTCTAGTCTATGCTGATTTTATATTCTTCAACAAAGGAAGTGGGTTCTTGCCTTAGGATCTTTGAACTTGCTGATCATTCTGACTTGAATAGTTTTCTCCCATATTATTTAATAACTCCCGCCTTCCTTCTCAACCACAGAGATTTTGTCTCTGACATCAATTTTTTAAATGCCATGCTTTTACTCTTTCTTTATCCTGCTTTCTTTTACTTTGTTGTGCTTATTACTATCTGAAATAAAATTATGTATTTATTTGTGTATGTATTTATGGTGAATTTTGACCACTATAACTCCATGAAGTCTGAGATTTTGTTTGCTTCTTGTTAGTTTCCCAGCATCTAAAATAGTACCTGGAGCTCAGCCTGTGTAGCTTGGTGGTTGATCGTCGACCTATGAACCAAGAGGTCATGGTTCAATTCCCTAATGGGACACATGCCCAGGTAGCAGGCTCTATTTCCAGTAGGGGACGTTCAGGAGGCAGTTGATCAATGATTCCTCTTATCACTGATGTTTCTATCTCTCTCTCCCTCTCTCCTCCTCTATAAAATCAATAAAATATATTAAAAAAATAAAAAAAACTAGTAACTGGACAGGAATGGATATGTGAATAAATGCAGAAGAGGTAAATGACTGATTTATTTGATATATTTTTGTTTGATATATTTTTATTTTTCAGACCTGTTAGTTGGTTTATATGTAAACACTTAGCTAAAGAATAATTTATACATACACATAAATGCTGGTATATATTGTTTGAAACTTTTTTTGTTGTTAATCCTCACCTGAGGGTATTTTTCCATTGATTTTTAGAGAGGGTGGAAGGGAGGGGGAGAGACAGAAATATTGATGTGAGAGAGACACATCAATTGGTTGCCTCCCACGCAGGCCCCAACCAGGGTCGGGAATCAGGTGTTCAACCAACCGAGGTGCGTGCCCTTGACCAGAATCGAACCTAGAACCAACGGACTGACACTCTAAACACTGAGAAAAATCAGCGAGGGCTGTTGTTTGAAATTTTTGATTGTCACATTTATAGTTTTCTCCTATAACTAGGAAACTTGTCACAGGTGCACCTTCCCACTGTGTCCATAGTGGTGAAATTTACACATCCCAAATACTACAGTCTCTCTCTCATACTTTGAAGTGGTCAAACATTTCAAAGTATGAACATCATGTAATTAATACAATCCTGATTCTGCCCTATTCTTCTGAGACTCACAATTATATATGCAACTGATGTCTGATATCTTTTCATAAGTAACTTGGAGGCACATCAATTTCAATGTCTACACTGAACTCATTATTTCCTCCCAGACTTCCCTCCCATATCACTCATTTTAGTGAAAAATACCACAGTCTAGCATCACCAAGTCAAAAACACGGGAGTCATCTTATAATGGACCCCCTCTATCTTCCTCCCACCCCAACCTCAAGTCACTGTTTCTTCTGAAGCTCCCACAATTCTCTTGTGCCCCCCACCCCCTGATCTGCCTTAGCAAGGACCTCATCTTCTGTGCTATTGTAGCTTTCTGTTAATTGTCTGTCTTTATATCTGAACTTCTCTGATATTTACTTATATTTACGCCATCTGTAAACATAATACAGTGGGGCCTTGACTTACGAGTTTAATTCGTTCCGTGACGGAGCTTGTAACTCAAATTACTTGTATGTCAAATCAAAAGTGAACGAGCGAGACACGTGATGCTGGGCTGATGTTGTGGCATTCATTGTGACATTCGCTGCGCCAACTAGCGGTGGGGTATCTGAAGCTGGCTCATAACCCGAATTTTAGCTCTCAACTCAAAGCAAAAAATCTTCCGAGAGATGGCTCGTATCTCAAAAAAAACTCGTTAGTCGGGACACTCTGTAAGTCAAGGCCCCACTGTAGTCTATTTAAAAATGTGAAACAGATTGTATTATGCACTTGCTTTGAACTCTACAAATCCTTCCCAGGGCCCAGGAATCAAATTACTTAACTTGGCTTTAAAGATCTCTGCTTTCTGCCTCCAGCTATACTCATGACCCATGGTATCCCCTAAAACATGACTCTTCATTCAAGAAGAACAATACAGCATTTTCTGGAGACATGATGTTCTTTTGTAACCCCATGACAATATTCTTCTTCCTTCCTGAAGGAATCTTCTATCCTATATAATAAAAGGCTAATATGCAAATCAACCAAACAGCAGAATGACTAGTCACTATGGTGCACACTGACCACTAGGGGGCATACACTCAATGCAGGAGCTGCCCCTTGGTGGTCAGTGTGCTCCCACAGGGGCAGTCCTGCTCAGTCAGAAGCTGGGCTCAAGGCTGGTGAGTGCAGCAGCAGTGGCAGGAGCCTCTCTTGCCTCCACAGCAGTGCTAAGGATGTCCAACTGACAGGGAGTGGGCCTAAGCCAGGGGTGGGCAAACTTTTTGACTTGAGGGCCACAATGGGTTCTTAAACTGGACCGGAGGGCCGGAACAAAAGCATGGATAGAGTGTTTGTGTGAATTAATATAAATTCAAAGTAAACATCATTACATAAAAGGGTACGGTCTTTTATTTCAATAGTTTTATTCATTTCAAACGGGCCTGATCCGGCCCGCGGGCCGTAGTTTGCCCACGGCTGGCCTAAGCCATCAGTCAGACATCCCCCAAGGACTCTCGGGCTGCAAGAGAGTGCAGGCCAGGCTGAGGGACCCTCCCCCCGAAGTGCACAAATTTTGTGCACTGGACCTCTAGTATGTTATAATGATAAGTGACCACTTATTCTTCCGAGTTTTTTTTCTTTGAAGAATGTTTCTATATTTCTTACAATTTCTCTAATCTACCACCTGCCCTACAAAAATGACTACTCTCTTAACTGGGTATATAATTCTTATTATAATAGCTATTGCACTGAATTACAATTACATAAATATGTGCCTCTCTGAGTTAAGTCCCAAAAAGCAACTTGTAGCTAGTTAGCATATTTTACTATTTTGATGTCTGGTACCTAAAAAAATGTTGAATAGATGTTTGCTGAGTTAATGAATAAGCTAAATACATGAAAGTATATTCTCTTTTCATGTATTTTAGTGAATTGGAAATTTTGGCAACTAATAAAAAAATATACATGTTTAAAAAAGAGGTTTTAATTAAATCAAATGTATGTAGAATCAGAATTTTCTTTGTTCTTTAAAGATAAACCCACTATTACTTGTGTTCAAGTTTTCTATATGAATTACTTTTTTGAACATCCCTTTCCTAATTTATTCTGTATCATTTAGTTAATATTGATTATAATTAATTGTTTTGATCTTTGTGTAGATTTCACATGGATTTAATTAAACATACATTAATGGGCATTTAAAACATGCCACCATTTTTTAATAATGCTTATATTTGCAGTTCACTGCTATTGAAATGACACAATAATATATTAGAACAGTAGTTTGTAATTTTGATAGAGAATACATTTGGCTTTTAAGTTTTTAAATTAAGGCTCTTTCCATTTGATTGAGTAACAAATGCATAGCACTGATTATCTTTATATGAAGAATTTTATCTATTTTTGTGGGGAGATTTAAGTGTGGTGCTAAGGGCAGCCTAACTAGAGAAAATCTTTGTTATTGCCCAGAAATATATTAAAAACTTATGTTAAACTACTGTTGGAAAAGTAAAAGTAATAATTCAAAATAAATTTTAATATACTATAAGTAAATTTTACTTCTAACTTGACTTTATTGTGTATTTTTGTTTTTGAAAATTTCATCTTACTATCATTAAAAAGGTTTATATGAGAGGTAAAGGAGGGACGGGGGCAGAGAGAGATAAACCAAAGAACTTACAGGCATAGATGCATAACACATGGACACAAACAAAAGGGAAGTGAAGGCCTAGGGAAGGACTGGAACCCAGTTGATGTGGGCAATGGGGGTAAAGGGGGATATCTCTAATACTCTCAACAGTAAAGCTATATTTTTTAGAAAAAACATATAGTATTTGTTCAAAAATTCTTCATACATTCTATCTCAAGATTTTCCATTGATGTCTCAGATTTCCTTAAGGTCCCATGAAGGGGTTTCATACTTCAACTACAGGAGCTCCATTCATGTCTGTTCTATATATTTAGTATCTTTTTAATTTTCCTTTTGGGAAAAATAAGGTTCTGCAACTAAATAAAGTTTTCAAACTGTTACCCTTCTGTTTGAGAATTTTTAAATCATGATTTCATAAAATTTTTGTAAGACATATATTGCTTGTTATGAATATGCTTTGCATATAATAAAGTAATCTTTGATTTGGTAAAGCTATCTTTATTTTCCATTTTAGAGTCTTTAGTAAACATAATCATAAGTTTTATCCAACCCATATAAATACAATGCTTGTTAGAGTCCAAATACATTCTTTTGTTTCCTTTGGAAAAAACAAGTTCTGTAACCAGTTTTCTTTAATTACTAGATAGGAAAGTTTCAGTGTAGGAGTGTTCTTAGAGAATAAGGCAAACAATTACCATTATTGATTACATTCAACTTCCAATTTCAGGGGGAGAATATATTAAACTGACATGAAATTCTGTTTCTAGAAAAGAAAACTTTATTTGCATCACAGGGTAAAACAGGTTATTTATTTTATTTTAGCCCCATAGAGTCTGGTTCATGTTGACAGAAGTGATTTACTGTGAAAGGAGCATGGATACCTTTTGCCACAACCATCCTGGAGGTTATGCGAGTTGTCACCCATCTTATGGTCTCCTTTCTAGAATCCATCAAAACTCTAGTGACTGGCCAAGTTAAGTGTTCTCCATTTATGATACTGAGTCTCAAAATTAGGAGGACAAATATAATTGAAGTCTATATAATTTCATTAACCAACATCACCTCAATAAATTTAATGTAAAAGATAAGACACAAAAATAAAGTACTTTATAAACACCAAAAATAAAGAGTTGTGTTTACTATTAACTAAAATTAGAGTTACTTTATGCGATTCCTTTTTTGTATAATAAAGCTAATTGTGATGAATGGCCATGAGCAAACACCCAGATTTCCAGTTTTTATCTCTATTAAAGATTCACTGGAAAAGTAATTTAAAGCAGTCAAAAATTTGAGAAGTGAAGTCATTAATTATAGCAAAGCCACCATTCTCTAGATTCAGTCAGGTCTTCAGTAAGGGACAGGTGACATTTCTTCCCTATGATCCTAGTTATAGAAGAATTATGGGCTATTTCTCCTGCCTCCCAAAGTGTCAGCTGGAAAATGAATGAGCAGCCAAATATTTACATCATGACAAGGAGGAATAAGGTTAAATTTGGGGTATGTCTTCAATTTGGGGTATGTAATATTTGAAGGCTTTACAAAGAACTATGTAAGGCTTCATTGTCACTTTATGCTTTCTCCACATGGAAATACAACCATTTAAACAATGCTACCTTTTCTGAATGAAAGCCCTAGTTACCCATGTCAACTCATGATAAAAAGTCAAACGTCGTGCCGAAACCGGTTTGGCTCAGTGGATAGAGTGTCAGCCTGCGGACTGAAAGGTCCCAGGTTTGATTCTGGTCAAGGGCATGTACCTGGGTTGCGGGCACATCCCCAGTAGGAGATGTGCAGGAGGCAGCTGATCGATGTTTCTCTCTCATCGATGTTTCTAGCTCTCTATCTCTCTCCCTTCCTCTCTGTAAAAAATCAATAAAATATATTAAAAAAAAAAAGTCAAACATCGTGTTACCTGAATACAAATTCCTTATTTTGCATTATGTATTTTTACGACTAATCAAGATGTTTATCCCTTCACACTTCATCCATTAATAGCTAAATCTATCAAAAAAAATTTCCTCACAGGAGATAGTGGCACACCTGTTTCTGAAAAACCATCTCTTTTTTTTTGCACTTTCAAAAAATGTATACCTATTGTTGAAATAATATCTCGATAATTTATCAGAGGACACAGAAGAAGAGGAGCTATAAAGGTTGCTTCTAAAAACAGTGATAGTTTGTCTGCTAAATTCACTATCTCACTATTGATAGTAATGTTGAAAATATAATAAACATTAGAATTAGATAGGCCTAAACTGCAATAATATAATTTCTACTTACTAGCTGTGTGACATTGGGACAGTTACTTCGGTCGTGGTGCTTTTCCATTTCTACATCCCTAAAATGAAAATAGAAATAACTATTTCTCAGGGGTTTCAATGTACCTGGTATGTAGTAAGTTATTTGTAAATGTCAGTTTATTTCACTTTCACCCCAGCAAATCTAAAGTTAATTAATTGATAATAATTAAATATATGAATGTTTAAAATGGAAAAGTGTTGTTGTTTTTTAGTTACAAGTTAAAATCATGATTCATAAATGTTCCTTTACTTTTATAACTTTTCTTGTTGTTGTTGTTAATCCTCACTCTAGGATATTTTCCCATTGATTTTAGAAAGAGTGGAAAGGAAGGGGAGAGACAGAGAGAGAAACATTGATATGAGAGAGACACATGGATTAGTTGCCTCCCACACATGCCCTAACCAGGGAGGGGGATTAAGCCCACAACCCAGGTACGTGCTCTTGACCAGAACCTAACCCAGGACCCTTCAGTCTGAGGGCCTACTCTCTACCAACTGACCCAATCTGGCTAGTGTGATTCATAAAGCTTTTATAACCAACTTAATATCAATTAAACTAGTCTAACAATTAGATGCCCATGTGTACAAGATTTTATTTTAGATGTCTTTTTAAATATATATAGAGTATATATATATATATATATATATATATATATATATATATATGAAAAAACATTTTGAACTTTACTTATAATGAGCTGAATTCAGATGGGTTTATGTTTAACTGCCTCAATTTTGGTCTTTTCTCTGGATTACTTCAATAACCTCCTGGAAGAGTTCCTTGCCTACAGAGTCAATGCCATCATTTTCATCCTCTACACTGTAGCCATCCTTTGCACTGATTGTCCAGGATACACATGATCACTTCATGCTTTCCCCATGTTTTTTTTTACTCTCTGCCCAAAAATCTTTTATGACTCCCACTACTGAAATATTAGAAAGTAGACCTGACATTATAAAAGGTGATTTTAAACAGCTTTCTTTCCTATGTATCTGACTACCTATCATGGATATATTCACATTGTCTCATACAGCCACATAAATAACTAAAAACCTACAGGTATCTATCCTCAGTACTGCCAACTCAACAAGCTTTGACCCATATTTTTGTATAAGCAGTTCCTTTTGTATAGAAGTTTCCTTTTCCATTCCTTCCTCAGCCCCTTTTCTGTCCATGAGAAATATATCAATGTTATTTGAATCTTACACTTCAGAGAGGTTCCATGTCCATTGAAGTCCAAGCAGGCTCTCAAACTAGCCCTTTTGCAGATAACAACTAAACGTTAGACACAATATTAAAAAGACAAACTAACAAACAAAATAGCTAGCTATCTGATGGCACTGAAGAGAAACCACATGCCGGAGGAATCTGAAGGATTAGTACTTGAGGGAAGGGAATATTACCCAGAGAATTTTTTCCCCGCAGCTTTTAGTCAGAGAATAGACTCTGGTGTGTACCTTGAGGTGCTAAATTCTGATAGAATATCCAATTGTTATGATTTGAAGAACCAGAATACAGAATTTAGGACAACCATACCTACTTAAAAATGAGAAAGAATCCTAGAAAGAAGAGAGTTAGAGAAGAGGAGCCCCCAAATTCTCTGTGTAGACTCTTCTCAGACTTCTGCTGAATTCCAAACAATTTATTCACTCAGCAGAATTAAGCAACTCAGATAAGTTGGAAGAAATATAACTGAGATTTGAATTGCTTCCCAAGAGACTAAGTTTATAGTTTGAGTCCAACCGAATTAGTTGTCTACAAAAATACACCAATATTCTTCAGGAGAATATAATCAAATTCAGTCTCCAAAACATCAGTGACCAGAATAGAACCCCAAATTACTTGAATAGGAAGAACAGGAAAATATGGCCCGTTCTTAAAAAAGGACATTTATATTAGTAAGCCTGAACTAACTTATATGTTGAAATTACAAGATAGGATTTTAAATCAGCTATCATTACACTTCAGAAAATATTTCTATGAATTTTAAAAATATATGAAAAGCTATGCAATCAATAGAAGTTATATTAGAAGCACCAAGTGGAAGGTTCCAGAAAACTTACCTAGATTCCTACCTTTTAGTTAAAATTAAACTTCTTGTTTATTAATTGATACTGTACTTCTATCATAGCAGTTTGTGGTCTATCTTCTGTAATTTATTAATGAACATCTCTATCTCTCTGATTGTAAATTTTGACATCTTTCATTGAAGACTATGTTCCAGCAGTAAAAAAACGTACATGAATGCTGAATTGACAACATTGTGAAATGGTTACCACCTTGAGCACTGAAGTGAGACAGACCTGTGTGTTACCTCCAAAAATTTTACTTAAGGTATCTAAGGTTCCATTTCCACATCTGTAAAACCTCAATATTAATAGGGACTTGCTGTGAAGAGTTGATGAAATAATGCATGTAAAGTACTTAGCAAATTTATTAATGTAGTCTATAAAACATTAGTGGCCACACACTATATGGATCAGGCATTTTGGTAGATATTAGAGAGAGAAATTATAAGGACTTATACGATCCCCACCTTTTCTAGAATTTATAAGTGAGAGAGGGGAGAAAGACATTAAACAAGTAGAGAAATAAGCAAAATTACTCTAGATTTCATAAGTTCTGTGAAGGATGTAAACAAGTACTAACTGGATGATGAAAGGAGCTAATTCAGTAACAATTTAATTAATGGTAGTTATTATTTTACTAGAGGCCTGGTGCACGAATTTGTGCATGGGTGGGGTCCCTCGGCATGGCTGGCAATCGAGACCTATTGTGAGGGTGGGGGTGGGGGGCATTGGCTGGCAGGGAGGAGGGACCATGGGAAGTTGGCTGGCCAGGGGGAGATACTATGGGAGGTTGGCCAGAGGGGGGAGGGGGCACGGGAGGTTGGCTGTGGGAGCACACTGACAACCAGGGCTCAGCTCCTGCACTGAGCATATGCCCCCTGGTGGCCAGTGTGCATCAAAGTGACTGGTCAACCGGTCGTTCCAGTTGTTCCAGGCGTTCGCTCATAATGGTCACTTAGGCTTTTATATATAGATTATTATATCATTTTTGCTTTCCACAACACTACACTCATGCTTTGGGGAAAGTATACCCTTAATGAATAATTACTAAATTTGAATTCTTGTGGCTTAATTTGTATTGTGTGTGTTTTATAATAACTTGAAAGAAAGGACCATGGGCTACCTGGTATGTTCATAACCCACAGCATGTCCTATATGCTACTCTTTCCCTTCTGAAGGTCTAGACCACATTAGAGGGAGAAAAGATTTGTTCAAATACAATGTAATAAGTCAGTAATTAAATCTACAAGAACTGAGATGTGGTGCTCAAGAGAGTGACTAATTTGAATTTGACTAGCCAAACTGTCCTTGAAGGAGGCTTCAGCAGCTAATCTAGAGGGAAATTTGTTGTTAAAAGCAAACATCAGAATACAATAACAAAACAAGTGGTTTGGCATGTGGTGCATTAATTGTGCTAATTGTAGGTTAAGAAGAGGTAGAAATCACACTGTTAAATGTTGATTACAAGCTGGAAATGAAACGGCTGCCTAGGTATTGCCTTTCTGTGCTTAGTCATGGAGTTCAGCTTCTATTTAAATCTGTTTGGGTGCAGGATAAGCATCGCTGGATGGAGAATTAAGTTAGTTTGTGACAATAGATACCTTGGGGAGAGGTTTAGAGGACATAATTTCAAACTGACCTTTCTCCAATTGAGGTCTCTAGCAGGTATCCCCTCTGAGCCCCCAAGCACCACACACATTCGTTCACAAACACAAGCACAAGTACGTTTTAAAATGATGTGCACATAGCCTGTGTGTTGTTGGAAACAAAAGTAAGTACACATGAGGAAATATAAGCAGTGCTAATGTTTGTTTTCCTTTGAAAAGCACCAATTTAGAAATAGCACTGAATTTTCTCTGCTTATTTTAAGTAAGGTCAATACCTTTACTACCTCAGAAAAGCATTTTTGTTTATTTGTTGTTTCTTGTTTTTTGCTTATTCCTTAGCAGTTAGATGCTATTCAGAAAATTTATAGTAAGTTTATGTGACTAGCGACTTAAACTTTGCAATGGACCACAGATTTCTTCTGAGTTTTAAGTGTCCTTTTATGCTCTCTGGTTCACACACATTTCTGTTGTTCTAAGGGTTAAAAACTGCACTCTCACAATGATAATCCTTATTACTCAGTCAAAGTAAATGGATCACCACAGAACCTTTCAGAAATGTTCTTCCTTAAGCTATTAAAACATTCCATGCCCTTAGATGACAACAATTTCTCTGCCTTTTGAAATTTCCTTTCTATCCTGTGGAGTTCATAGAGATATGGTTGGTTAAAATCAACTTATATAAAACTATGCACTGTAAATTCTGACACTTCTGTTTGAATCTCTTTTCAAACACTTGTCTTTGCTCACCATAATAGATGTCAGTTCTTCTGATGTAGTTCAAGCATGCGCTTCATATGAGGACTCAGCTATGTCTACTGCATTTCTGAAGCTGACACTCACTGAAGTTTTGTGCTGTTTGACATCAAAGATAGGCAAGAATCACCTGCTGAGTTCACATGCATGGAGCAAAACACCTTCAAATCACTTTTGCTAGACAAAAGTTTTTTTTTTAAATATTAAGCTTTCAATATCATGTGGAATTACAGACAAATGCAGTCCTCCTTAGGTTGCAACATTGTATTATTAAAATATGCATCCTGAGATCTGGATTTAGCTAACTTTTAAACTAAAGGCAATGTATGTAGGTGCTTCAGATTTGAATTTAGCTGCAAAGAAGTAGCGTCATTCTGACATTTAAAATTTGATTTTTATTCATGATGCCGTTATTTTTCACAAAGGTAAAAGCACTTTAAGCATCCTTAAACCAAAAGAGAATCATCTAATATGTCTATATTTTAATAGATGTCCTTGACATCAATTTAAGAGATAATCCCATTCAAAATACCAAAGTACTTGAGAACTATAGATTTTTCTAAATCAACTTAAATTTTAGAGTTACTACAAATATTACTATGTTTACCTTTTTATTGGAAAACATTAACAGTAATATTTTTGCGTTTTTACTTAGAGGTGTAATTTGGTGCTAAAACTTCAGCATTTCTCATGACAAGGTAAAAAAAATATTATTAAAGATATGTGAACATGAAAACAATGATGTTTTTCGTGCCGGTGATGTTGTGGATAAAAGTTTTGAAATTTGGACTCCAAAACCCAGTTACTAAACTCAATAGAATGCTAAGCGATTGATGGTAAAAATTAAACAAAGATCCGAGCTCGCCTGGAAATTTGCTTTATATATGCTACTAGTTTGCAAAGACAGACTTTCATGTGAAAACAAAATTTCAAAACTTTGGGAAAATCTAACATCTGTAAACTGTTACTTGCTATATCTAGAATACATTTTCAAATGCGTATAGTTTAAATTCATACAGTTTATCACTAAAACAAACAAACAAATAAAAACCCCTGAAATAACATAACTTTAAAAAGGGTCATCAGATTGTTTTACTTTGCCATGGATCAGTATTTTTCTATTCCCTTTTTTAAAAATCCAACTCAGATATGCCTTGTACTGGTTTGTGGTCTCTACTTTCATTCAGCCCAAATTGTCTCAGTGGTAAAGAGTGTGATTATAGCACAGGGACAGAAGATAAATATATAGAGACTTTTTTTCCCTAGACCACACCAAAAAATGCACTGGAGAAAGACAGAGATAAAATGTAATGACTTAGCTAAGTAGTCAACCAGAGAATGGCCACTCAAGTTAGAGTACCTATGTCTTTCTTTATTGCAATCACAGTTTGAGTTATCTTTCTATGCTATGGAAAGCTCTGATGAGAGAAATAGTCTCAACTTTAAATCCTGAATAGGATTTGGCTAGGAGCAGAAATCATTTCAGACTTTAAACAAAGCTATTAAAGAGCAAATATAAGAAGGCAAAACACCAGAGATTTGCTTCATGGCACTTAAATTATATTTTAATTTCCTAAGCAGTCATCTATATAATAAAAGCCTAAGTGATAGTTACAGTGGAACGACCAGAACGACCGGTAGCTATGATGAGCACTGACCACCAGGGGGCAGACGCTCAGCTCAGGAGCTGGCCCCTGGTGGTCAGTGCGCTCCCACAGGGGGAGTGCTGCTCAGCCAGAAGCAGGGCTCATGGCTGGTGAGCCCAGTGGCGATGGTGGGAGCCTCTCCTGCTTCCTCAGCAGCGCTAAGGAGCAGTGAGCCAAGCACTAAGGAGCCACAGGCAGGGGGGCGGTAAGGAGCAAGGGGTCCCAGACTGCTTGAGAGTGCAGGTCAGGCTGAGGTACCCCCTCCCCCCTCCCCCCAGTGCACAAATTTCATGCACTGAGCCTCTAGTTATCAATAAATATACATAAGTGAATGTGTCTGTTACAGATACTGTTTGTGGTCACCCACATCCAAGTTCTTTGATTCTTTTGGGTACACAACTTTTCTATAGCTTCTATTGCAGTTAAAGATGATTATGTTATTGACTTCTAGCCAATGGAGTGTGGCCAGAAGTAAGGCATGCTACTTTATATTCTCCCATTATATCCTCTTTTGGAGTTGTTCCCCATAACCTTCTCTGCTTCCAGCTTGAGAGGCATGTGTTAAAAATTAAAGAGCCTATGGCCATCTAAGTCCCTAAATGACTGTGGTAGAAAACCTCTCCTTTGACTTATATACCACCAGAATAGTTACATGAGCCTGAAATAGACTTCTATTCTGCTTGCACCAGTACATGTGATGGATTGGACTTGTTATAGCAGTTTATCTACTATCAACATATATGTTAGATTTTACTAATGACAGAAGTTATGCTACCTATACCCTATGGTACTAAATTTTATTTTAAAATCATCTAACAAAATTTTACTTTTTAATTAATAAAGGTATGCATTTTGTGCTGGACTGTCTCTGAAAGTTTATCTGTGTGTCACACAAGTCCTTCCCCATTCCTGTCTGGATAAAAATGATGACATGCCACTGGCCATTACTGATTTGATGGAGAACTAACACTGTTGCTAAACATGTCCTCTGAGAAACTTGCCACTTAGATAACTGAGAGCAAAGGATAGGTAGAAATGCAGAACGGATATTAACATGTGTCTAAAAATTAGCAAAATTTGGTAACCATGCTGTACAGATAGGTTCTCTCTTAATACTTTTATGTACAAGACATTAGAGAATATTCATTTTTATGTTATGATTGCTGTGTAACAGACCACCTCAAAATGTATTATCATAAAACATCCATTCTATTATGCTCATGGATTATGTAGGTATGGAATTTGAACAGTCATAGAAGAAATGGATTTTCTCTGCTCCATGATAACAATGTTTCCAGACAAGAAGATATAAAGGCTGAGAGTGACCTAACAGCTAGAGATTAGAACCATTTTCACTCTCATGTCTGGGGTCATATTGGTTGTCTGCTGTAACTCAACTGGACCATCAGCCTAAACACCTTCATGTGGACTCTTCATGTGGAGTGGAGCAAAGTAAACCATCTAGAGTGCTAATGCTGCCCCACATCTCTACATGGATAGTGTTTGTATAGGTACCTTGTTCTGTGGACTGCCTCAAGATTTGTTTACTTAACTATATGTATGTTATACATCAACAGAAATAAACTTTTAAAAAAAATTTAAATGGATGTTATTACCCAGAAGCTAGATTCTGAAAGGAAAACAAGATGTCTGGCTCAGGGAACCCCTTTTGCAATACCATCCATGAGAAATACACATTTTCCAAGACTATTTAGTTGTGTTCCATTCATTTTTACTAATTCATTCTTTCATTTGTCATTGTTCACTATGTACCAGTCACTATTCTAGCTACTGAAGATACAGCAATGAAACTTTCTGCTTTCTTAGGGGTGACATTTTGGTTTTGAAAAGAGTGAGTGAGCCCAGTCAGTGTGGCTTAGTGGTTGAGCATTGACCTATGAACCAGAATGTCATGGTTCAATTCTGGGTCAGGGAATATGCCTGGGTTATAGGTTTGATCTGCAGTGTGGGTCATGCAGGAGGCAAATAATCAATGATTCTCTCTCATTATTGATGTTTCTATCTCTCTCCCCCTCTCAGAATTCCTCTCTGAATTCAATATATTTATTTTTAAAAAAGTAAAGAGTGGATTATATACACTAAAAGCATAAATTAGTAACATCTACACTAATAAAAGACAAAGATGCTAATTGACCGTACCTTCACCACACCCACCAGCCAATCAGAAGAGTATGCAAAGTAACCCAACAAAGATGGCGGTTAATTTGCATACACAGGCATCCAGCAAAGACAGTGTAGAAGGAAGCCAAGCACTGCAGAAGGTAGCCAAGCGTCAGAGAAGGGAACAGATCAGAGGTAGCAGAGATGGGAGTGGAGCTGAGGCAGCGGACACGGGAGGGAGAAAAGTGGCAGAGAAAGGAGAGAGCGAGGCCATGGACATGGGAGGGAGGCGAAGCAGAGGACATGGGAGGCAGCCGAGGTGGCAGGGAAGGGAGGGAGACGAGGAGGTGGGTAAGGGAAGGAGCCGAGGCAGCAGAGAAGGGAGTGAGTGAAGCCTGCCTCCAGCTTCACTCCTTTCTCTGCTTTTCTCTGGCCTCAGGCAGCCCTGTTCTTGCAGGAATATTCCTGCAACGGGCCTTAGTATATTAATAAGAAAATAAGATTTATAGAAAACTTACCGATTTATAGGATTCTGGAGTGAAAGTGAGGTTGCAATGCTTATTATAAGTCAGCAAAAGGTTATACTGATAAGGTAACATTTGAATAAACAACTGAAAAAGGTGAGGCAGCAAACCATGAATGTAGATCCCTACTCACTGTTTAGTGGTAAACAGTCATCAGGTGCTCATCTAGGTAGTGGGAATGCAAAGAAATGTGTGGGCTTTGGGGCAAGAGTTCTGTGTTTGATTTTAGTTTCTGCTGCACATTTTTCCATTTCTCCTACAAACCCATCTCCATCTTCTCTATTCTGCTCTGTGCTCTTGGAACATAACCATTGAGAATTCCTTTAGGAGACGTCCTTGCCTTGGAGGTCAGTGGACTTATTTGCTCTCTCCTCTGGCTTCCAGTTACTTTAAGAGAATGCCACTGACTGAAGACTAATAGGAAAAAGAAGAATGAGTTCAGAGTTTTTGTTCTTGTTGGCCACCTACATTTCCTTACTGAAAGCCTGGACTCCTGTCAGGCTGTAGTCTCCTGCAACCACAACTCCTCACCAGGTTCCTGCAAATACCAGGGCCCTTTGCAGCTGGAGGACTGGGATATCAGCTGCTAATCAGGATCCCTCCGTGTGCTTCAGCAACCCTTCCATGATTTCTTTAACCCTGCTCACTTCTTTATAAAGAGTTTCTTTATCAAACTCTCCTCAGTTACCTCCTTGGAGTGTGCCATCTTTTTTCTTTCCAGGGCACTGACTGGTAAAAAAAACACAAAACCTGTATTTTCTTTATTTTTCTGAAACTCAGTTTCTTTATTGGAAAAAAAATGGACAGAGACATATGTAAAACTTAAGATAATAATAAAAAAATGGACAAAACATACTAAGCTCTTAATGTTCTTTCAAGGATTCACTTAGACGAGATTTTTAAAAAATCCTTTAGCATATTATCCAGAAAATTGAATGTAATTATCCTAGTGTGGACCCGGAGAAAGAAGAATACCTACTAAAAAGGACTTCCGAGGGCTAACTGGGCTCAAATTTAAAAAAAAAATTAAAAATTCTACACAGGGGACTCTCATGCAAACTAAACTTCAGGGGAAGTTTTTACTGATCTGCCTGTCTGCAGTGTGTTTCTGCCATCTGGGCCAGCCTTATATAGGAGTTCCTGTAATCCTGCTTCAATCGGTAGGACCGAGGCTTTCCCATCAAATCTGAGCTGCATAGCTATATCCGCATCAGCTTCTTTACCAACCAATCAGAGTGGCTCCATTCTGACCAATCAGGCTAGTGCTTTTTGGACCAATCAAACTACAAGGATTTGGAGTCCTTGTTTGCATGAGGATGGACCATAGGCTGGGGGATTCTATATAAGTCAGCTTCCGTCTGGCTCTGAGAGTGCACTTTCCCTTTCCAACAAAGACTGTGTTTCCCAGGCTGAAGCTGAAGCACCAAAGATGTCTCACGGGTGCAGGATGGGGCTGACCAGCAGAAGCCAGAGTAGAGCGGCACGGAATGAACAGGCCACCCCAGTGCAAAGCAGACCTGCACAGAGCAGAGCTGGCCAGAGAGGGAATAGCAGAGTTTTATAGCTGGTGAGGGGCCTGGCCCCAGTGTTTCCTCACAGCTGTGCTTTTCCACAGCCATGCTGTATCCCAATCTAGCTGTTTTGCACTGAGTAAAGTTTTCTACTTCACTGCACCCCAAAATTGGGACTCCTGTTGGTATTGGATTGGTGTTGATGACTGTAAGGTGATAGTAGTAATTACCACTCATAAAGATGAATAAGACAGTTTCCCTCAGGAAACTCAGTCTAGAAAGATATGGATAGATTTATAACCAATATGCTTAATAAAAGCAATATAAAATTGAAATTAACTTACACAGATTATCAATCACTTACAACTGCATAAGATATATATAAAGATAATACTACAAAATCTCAGTGTCTGTCTCCCAACCTGAATCAGCTTTCCACATAACCTGTCAAAGGGATCTAATCAGCACACCATCTCTCTGCCTAAAATCAGTTATGATAAATTCAAAATTGCTTAGTATGCCATGTCTTTTGGGGTCTGATATGATATCTTCTGCTTCATCTCTTACTAGTACACTCTCTCTTTCATTTCATGTTGCAAACTTATAAAATTACTAGAGGCCCGGTGCACAAAAATTTGTGCACTCGGCGGGGGGGGGGGGGGGTCCCCTCAGCCCGGCCTGTGCCCTTTTGCAGTCTGGGACCCCTTGGGAGATAACGACCTGCTGGCTTAGGCCTGCTCCCAGGTGGCAGAGGACAGGCCCAATCCCGAGGTGCAGCCCCTGGTCGGGCTCAGAGCAGGGCCGATTGGGGAGTTGGGGCGCCACCCCCTCTCATGCACAGAGCAGGGGGGATCAGGAGGTTGCGATGCCACCCTCAGTCACGCTCAGGGTAGGGTCGATTTGGGGGTTGGGGCACCACACCCTGTCACACTCAAGGCAGGGTCGATGGGGAGGTTGTGGCGCCACCCCCTGTCACGCACAGAGCAGGGCCAATAAGGGGGGTTGGGGCTCCGTACCCTGTCATGCACAGAGCAGGGCCAATCAGGGGGTTGGGGAGCTCCCTCCTGTCATGCACAGAGCAGGGCCAATCAGGGGTTGAGGAGCTCCCCCCTGTCACTCACAGAGTAGGGCCGATAGGGGAGTTGGGGCATCGCCCCCTGTCACACACAGAGCAGGGTGGATCAGGGGATTGGGGCCCTGCCACTGTCACACTCAGGGCAGGGCCGATGGGGAGGTTATGGCTCTACCCCATCACACACAGAGCAGGGCCAGTGGGGTGGGGGTTGGGGAACTGCCCTCTACCACCCACAGAGCAGGGCTGATCAGGGGGTTGGGGCACTGCCACTCTCACACTCAGGGCAGGGCTGATGGGGAGGTTATGGCTCTACCCCATCACACACAGAGCAGGGCCGATCAGGGGGTTTGGGCGCTGCCCCCTGTCACACTGATCCCGATGCCGGGAGGCCTCGCGGCTCCGCTAATCCCGGTGCTGGGAGGCATATTACCCTTTTACTATATAGGATAGAGGCCTGGTGCACAGGTGGGGGCTGGCTGGTTTGCCCTGAAAGGTGTCCTGGATCAGGGTGGGGGTCCCCACTGGGGTGCCTGGCCAGCCTGGGTGAGGGAATGATGGCTATTTGCAGCTGGTCACACACCCTTCAGGGTGGGGGTCCCCACTGGGTTGCCTGGCCAGTCTGGGTGATGGGCTGAGGGCTGTTTTCAGGCTGGCAGGTGACTGAAGCTCCCAGTCAAGTTTTTTTCTTTTTTTTTTTTATTCTGGGCCAGCTTTAGCTTTGAGGCTTGGCTCCAGCTCTTAGGCCTCCGCTGCTGAAAGCAGGTTTCTGGTCTTTGTTTACCTTCTGTATTTGAAACAATGTTGTGATCCTGCTGGCTGAAGCTGGATGGACTAATGCAGGTTTCTGGGGTTTTGTTTAGCTTCTGTATTTGTAACATAGTTGCGTAGAGTTGCAGCTCAGAGGCCTGCAGCGGCAGGCGGGGAACGTTGGAGTCCTCTGTCACTGAAGCAAGCAAGCCTCATGTTCGCTTCAAGCTGTGTGGCTGCCGGCCGCCATCTTGGCTGGCAGTTAATTTGCATATTGCCCTGATTAGCCAATGCGAAAGGTAGCGGTCATACGCTAATTACCATGTTTCTCTTTTATTAGATAGGAGGATTGTCCAGCTAGTTCTGCCAACTTCTCACTCCTCTCCTTCTGCCTAAAGTATTCTCCTCCACCCCTGTCATTCTCCATATTTTTCTTTTTTGCCATCTTTCTAGCAAGTTTTGTATTGTGTGCCACTCAGGGAGGCTTATATTCTCACCACCCCTATTCTCATGAATCTTTGTAGTATGCATTCCTATTGTAGCATTCCTCACATGGTATAAAAAATCTTATTTCCTTCTAAACCATGAGATCCCAAAGTAAAAGTAATATTTCTTCATTTCTTTGTATTTAGGAAAAAAATATTTATAATCTTTAAAAAACAGAGAGGGGAAGTAAAGACATTTTTAGAACATAGATTTCTTTCGTTTTTTTTTTTGGTATAAGACAGCTTGAGTTAAAAGAACTAGGCACATTGAAGTGTGTCTAAGAAAGCTAAATTTACTAACTATACTTTTATTTCTGGCATTATTTGCTTTGGAGATGTTGGCATAAGGATAGATACTATATATTTAGAAATATGATTACACAGAACATTTAAGAAACTTTTGGAAGTTTTGTGAAATTGAATTAAAGGATCTGTATTTATTTTTATGTTTGAAGTTTTCTTTAGGAGACTCTTCCTATATTCTTAAATGTTTAATAATAATAACATGCATAATTTAATGTATGTTATTTTTGTTGTATTAATTTTAATTTACTGTGTTCAGAAAATCTCTTATATGTATACAATTTAAACTATAGTGGACAGTAAATTATCAAAATGGAACCTGTTCCTAATGATGATAATGATGAGAAGGAATAATGGAAACATAAACAGTTGAGTGATTATTTTGTTCCAGACAGAGTATGAAGTAACTCTGTTATCATGCAATATGTGTTTCTGTAGTTCAAGCATGAATCAGTAAATAGCAAAATGATACTAGTATGAATAAAAATCTCGTAGTTCACATGTGATTTCGGAGAGCACAATCGCAGATAACATTAGTTAGATACAAAGTGAACTAAGTGGTACTTATTGCAAAGGAATCCACATTGCTATGTAATTTCCTTGTTGTATTGGAAATTAACATATCCTTTAAGTTGCATTAGTGTCTTTTTTTAAATTGTTATTTATTGATTTTAGAGAGAGAAGGGAAGAGAGAAAAACATTACATTCATTGGTTGCCTCCTGTATGTGCCCCGATTGGATATCGAACTTACAACCTTGGCATACTGGGACAATGCTCTAACTAATAAAGTGACCCAGCCAAGGCCTGTGTTAGTGTCTTATCATAGTTTTCATTGTGTGTGTGTGTGTGAGCAATCTGCACAATGTCGTCTGGATATTTTGAATGGCTCACTCCTGCCCCTTTCCTTCCCTTCCCTTCCCCTCCCTTCCCTTCCCTTCCCCTCCCTTCCCCTCCCTTCCCCTCCCTTCCCCTCCCTTCCCCTCCCTTCCCCTTCCTTCCTCCCTTCCCTTCCCTTCCCTTCCCTTCCCTTCCCTTCCCTTCCCTTCCCTTCCCTTCCCTTCCCTTCCTTCCTCCTTCCCTTCCCTTCCCTTCCCTTCCCTTCCTTCCCTTCCCTTCCCTTCCCTTCCCTTCCTTCCCTTCCCTTCCCTTCCCTTCCCTTCCCTTCCCTTTCCCTCTTTCTTCCTTCCCTCCCTCCAATCTCATCAGTTGTTATCATCCTATTCAGGTTTTCTTCCTGATTCAGTTTTGGAAGATTGTATTTTTCTAGGAATTTGTTCAGTTCATCCAGGTTGTTCATCTTGTTGTCATGTAATTATTCATAGTATTTCTTAAAATCCTTTGAAGTTCTATGGTATCAGCTGTTATCTCACCTCTTTTATTTCTGATGTTATTTATTTGGGTCCTCTCTCTTTGTTTCTCAACTCTGGTTAAAGGTGGCTCAATATTGTTTATGTTTTCAAAGAACCAGTTCTTGGTTTCATTGAAAATATATATATATATATATATATATATATATATATATATATATTCAATATATATTGATCTTATGTATATATAATCTATATATATGTATATATATATATTCAATATATATTGATCTTATGTATATAATCTATCTATATATATATATATATATATATATATATATATATATGTCATTAATGCCATTTATTTCCACTCTATTTTTTAATTATTTCATTATTTCCTTCTTTGTACTTACTCTGGCCTTTTCTTGCTGTTCTCTTTCTAAGTCTTTTAGTTGTTTATTTAGATAGTTTGTTTGAGCTTTTCCTTTTTTCTTGAGGTAGGTTTGCAATGCTATAAACTTCTCTCTCAGGACTGCTTTTGCTCTGTCCCATAGATTTTTGATTGTTATGTATTTATTTTCATTTGTCTCCAGGAAGTTTTTATTTTTTTTATTGTTTCCTTGATCTCACTGTTAACCCATTCATTGTTTAATAACATGCTATTGAGCCTTAATGTGTTTGAATGTTTTTTTTTGTTTTTATTGTAGTTAATTTCTTATTTCATGCCACTTTGATCTGAGAAGATGCTTGATATGATTTCAATTTTTATAAATTCCTGTCCTAACATATGGTTTACCTTTGAGAATAATTTATGTACACTTGAGAGAATATGTATTCTGCCATTTTTGGATGAACTATTTTGTAAATATCAATTAGATCAAAAAGTTTTAGTGTGTCATTTAAGGCCACTGGTTCCTTGCTAATTTTTTAAAATAAAGTTTTATTGATTTCAGAGAGGAAGGGAGAGGGAGAGAGAGATAGAAATATCAATGATGAGAGAATTATTGACCAGCTGATCAGCTGCCTCCTGCACATTCCCCACTGGGAATCCAGCATGTGCTCTGACCAGGAATCAAACCATGACCTCATGGTTCATAGGTGGACTCTCAACCACTGAGCCACACTGGCTAGACTCATACAAAACTTTCTTTCAATATATAGTAGTTTAAAAATGTAAAAAAAATAACTCACTCTTTAATTTATTTATGATTATCTCCGTATCCTTATATTTAATTTGGTGCTATATACATTCAAAATATTAATAATTTTTGTTTTAATAAAAAATGAGAAGAATCTGACGGTTCATAAAAGTTCACGAAAATAACAGGAGTTCACGTCTTAGCTGATTCAGGGAAATAGAATCAAATAACTAATGAGGCTAAGACAGTCTATCCAAAATCAAACTTAAATATCAAACATCACACTGTACACCTTAATATATATATATATATATTTGAATTGCAAAATTATACCTCGATATAACTAAGGCAGCTAGAAAGAAATATAAAATTATATGAAGTATAAACTAGAAACCCAAGTCAAAGTTGAAAAGCTAAGTTTATGTTACTTTATGGCTATAAACAATGTTTCCCATCCCCAGCCAGTCATTTCATATATGTTATAAATCATACAAGTGAATTGGTTAAGAAGTATTAATCAGATGAAATCCACAATGAAATTGTATACCCTACCATCATTTCATCTTTCTATATATAACAAAGCATATTTATCTACCTATCTTTTTTATTTTTCATGGCTTATAGAACTTTATTGATTTTTAATCCTACTCAAAATACAAGCATACGAAATTTTCAGACTACATTAAATGGCAGGAATAAACAAGTTTAAGCTGCATTGTAAACTGTAATTTTTTTAAGTTAAATTCTTTATTGTTGAAAGTATTACATATGTCTCCTTTTTCCCCCCATTGACCTCTCCCCGGCCACTCCCACCCCACAGCACATGCCCTCACCCCCTACTGTCTGTGTCCATTGGTTATGCTCATATACATGCATACAAGTCCTTTGGTTCATCTATTATCCCCCATCCTACCCTCCTCTGCCTTCCCTCTGAGGTTTGATGTCTTATTGATGCTTCTTTGTCTCTGGATCTATTTTTGTTCATCAGTTTACGTTGTTCATTATATTTCACAAACGAGTGAGATCATGTGATACTTATCCTTCTCTGATGGGCTTATTTCGCTTAGCGTAATGCTCTCCAGTTCCATACAAGCTGTTGCAAATGGTGAGAGTTCTTTCTTTTTTAAAGCAGTGTAGTTTTCCATTGTGTAGATGTACCATTGCTTTTTAATCCACTCATCTGCTGATGGGCACTTAGGCTGTTATCAATATTAGCTATTGTAAATTGTTCATAATATGGAATTCTTTCAAAAATAAAGAAAAGAAAAACTGAGACTAAAATAAAGAGCTTCCCAGACAAAAAACAACAACAAACAAACAAACAAACCAAAACAAAACAACAACAAAAACCTGAAGGAATTTATTATCACAAACCAGCATTGCAAGAGCTTTTTTAATGAGTCTGCTTGAAGAAGAAGAAGAAGAAGAAGAAGAAGAAGAAGAAGAAGAAGAAGAAGAAGAAGAAGAAGAAGAAGAAGAAGAAGAAGAAGAAGAAGGATAAGAAGAAGAAGAAGAAAAAGAAGGGAGAGAGAAACAGGTATAAAGAATAAAATGGCAATAAATAAGGACCTATCAATGACCATAGATATAAATGAACTAAATGTCCTTAGCAAATGAATTAGGGTAGCTGAATGGATTAAAAACAAAAACAAATGGCCCATATATATGATGTCAACAAGAGACCAACCTCAGAAAAAAAGATACACAAAGACCGAAAATGAATGGAGGGAAAATATATTCCATGAAAATGAAAACAGAAAAAAAAACCACACACTGGAATAGCAATACTTATATCAGACAAAATAGATCTCAAAGCAAAGACCATAAAACAGATAAAGAAGGTCGTGTCATAATACAAAAGGGATCGATCCAAAAAGAGGATATAACCCTTGTAAACATTTATGCACCTAAATATATAAATAAAATCGTGGTGGACATCAATGTAGAGATTGACAGAAACACATTCATAGTAGGGGGTTTTAAACAGTCCACTGATATCAATGGATAGATCTTCACCACAAAAAAAATCAAGACCATAGCAACCTTTAACAACACACTGGAATAGATAGGTTTAATTGATATTTACAACACATTTCATGCCAAAGCAACATAATATACAATCTTCTCGGGTGCACATGGAACATTCTCAAAGATAGATCACATGTTAGGACACAAAATATGTCTTAGTAAACTTTTAAAAATTGAATCTTAAGAAGGATTTTCTCTGACTGCAATGGTATGAAACTAGAAATTAATTACAATATAAAAAACTGAAAATGATTCAAACACATGGAGCCTAAATAACAATGTCATTAAATTATGAATTTGGTTATAATGAAATCAATGGAGAAATAAAAAATTACCTTGAAACAAATGAAAATGAACAAACAATAACCAAAAGCTTGTGGGGCACAGCAAAAACAGTCCTAGGAGGGAGGTTCACAGCATTACAGGCCTACCTCAAGAACTGACACCTATCCTCCTCAAATATTTCCAAAAAATTCAAGAAGGAAGACTTCAATGCTCTTTTTTTGAGGCTAGCATTATCCAATTCAAAGCCAGATAAATAAAATACCAAAAATTACAGTGCATTATCTCTGATGAACATAGATGGCAAAATCCTCAACAAAGTATTAAAACTGTGGGAACAAAGCTTCTTGGACACAGATATTAGATGGAGACGTGAGAAGTCATAGGCATCTACAGGAGAAACTTTATTGTAATTCGAGGAGCCATTGCTTCTACAGGAGCCATCAGACAAAGTAGTTCTTCAAAGTAGCCCTACCAAAGGCAGCCCCGCACCGACTGGTCAGTGGCAAATTATGTACAAACAAAAGAGGCCACACGCCAATTAGGGATGCTCATGCTACATTAACACATTGTATGCGGGAAACGTATTTATTTATACGTTTTACGTTGACTGGTAGTAGAGCGGGGGACCCCTATTTTATAGACACGGGATACGGTTTTTATAGACTAGTGATAGAATGCGGGCAACGTATAAATACGTAAACTAAAGTTATCGTAATTTTACTGAACGTTGCCATTTGCACAAAAAATTAGCAAAAATGGCCCGCGCCACCTGTTAGCGCGCAATAAAAACTACCCGCAAACAATGTTAACATAAACAGGTTACATAAGAGTGCACTTGCGCAGTAGGTATAGTGCTACTACTGAGTCATTGCCCTCGCACCTGCATAGGGCAAAGGGCCCTTCCACCTAATAATATGGCTGTGTCCTTGCCTGCATATATGCGTACAGCAAATTGGACTTGATCATCTAGTGTACTCTGATTAGGGTTCCCACACAAACCAATCCCACAGTATATTAAAAAGATCATACATCATGATCAAGTGGAATTCATTCCACAGAAACAAGGTTGATAGAATTTTCACAAATCAACACATTTTATACATCACATAAACAAAATGATGAAGGGTAAGAACCACTTGATCTTATGCATAACTGGAGAAAAAACATTTGGTAAAATCCAGCACTTATTTCTGGTAAAAACTCTCATCTAAATCAGAATAGAGAGATCATATTTCAACATAATATAGGTCATATATGACAAACACACAACCAACATCATTCCCAATGGGAAAAACTTAAAGGTGTTTCCCTAACTGGAACAAGACAGGGATGTCCACTATCATCACTCTTATTCAACATAATACTTGAAGTCTAAGCCGCAGTAAACAGATAAGAAGAAGGTATAAAAGGCATCCAAATTGGAAAGGACGAAGTAAAATTCTCATTATCTGCAAAGGACATAATAATGTATATGGAAAACCCTATGGACTCCACCAAGAAACTACTAGATCTAATAAATGAATAGAGCAAAGAAGCAGGCTACAAAATGAATATTCAGAAATGGGTGGCATTTGTATGCACCAATAATGAACTACCAGAAAGATAAATTAGCCCTGGCAGTTGCGGCTTGGGTGCTTGGAGTGTTGTCCTGTACACCAAAAGTTCACAGGCTCAATTCCAGATCAGGCACATGCCAAGGTTGCAGGTTTGATCCCCAATCAGGACACCTGTGAGAGGCAAATAATTTATGTTTCATTCTCACATTGATGTTTCTCTCTCTTTCTCTCGCTCTTCCTTCCTCCCTCTCTAAAATCAATAAAAGCATGGCCTCGATGAGGATTAAAAATTAAATAAGTAAAAAAATAAGAAATAGAAATTAAGAAAATAATAGCATTTACTATTGCAACAAAAATTAAGGTACCTTGGAATAAATTTAACCAGGATGTAAGAGACCTGTACTTAGAAAATTATAAGATACTGAACAAAGAAATTGAGGAAGATGCAAAAAATAAGTGGATGACTATACTGTGTTCATGAATAGGAAGAACTGACATAAATAAAATATCGATGCCACCCAAAGTAGATTTAATGCAATCCCTATTAAAATAGCAATGGCATATGTCACAGAACTAGAATAAATATTCCAAAAATTTATATGAAACTACAAAAAATCCTAAATACCCTCAGCAATCTTGAAAAAGAAGAACAAAGTTGGAAGTAATACACTAACTGATATCAAACTATATTACAGGGCTATAGTAATCAAAACAGCATGGTTTTGGCATGAGAACAGGCATATAGATCAATGGGACAGAGTAGAGAGAAATAAACCCATGCCTTTATGGTCAATTAATATTTGACAAAGAAAACAAGAAAATACAATGAGGTTGTGTCTCTTCAATAAATTGTGTTGGGAAAATTAGACAGATACATTCAAAAAATGAAACCAGAACACCAACTTACATCATACACAAGAATAAACTCAGAATGGATTAAAAACTTAAATGTAAGTCATGAAACCATGAAAACCCTAGAAGAAAACATAGGCAATAAAATGCCAGACATTTCTCATAGCAGTATGTTTGCTGACATAACTTCTCAGGCAAAGGAAAACAAAGAAACAAAGAAACAAATGGTACTACATCAAACTAAAAAACTTTTGACCAGGAAAAGAAACCAGAAACAAAATGAAAAGAGAGTCCTCTGAATGAGAGAACATATTGGCCTATGATACAACTGACATGGGGTTAATTTCCAAAATATATAAATAACTTATACAACTCAACAACAAGAAGACAACCCAATTAAAAATGGTCAAAATGCCTGAATAGACACTTCTCTAAAGAGGACATACAGATTGCCTATAGACATATGAAAAAAAAAAATCTCAATGTCACTAATCATAGAGGTGCAAATTAGAACCACAATGAGCCCTAGCTGGTTTGGCTCAGTGGATAGAGTGTCAGCCTGCAGACTGAAGGGTCCCAGGTTTGATTCTAGTCAAGGGCACATGCCTGGGTTGCAGGCTCAGTCCAATGTGCAGGAGGCAGTCAATCAATGATTCCCTCTCATCATTGATGTTTTTATCTCTCTCTTCCTCTCCCTTCCTCTCTGAATCAATACAAATATATATATATTATTTTTTATTTTTAAAGATGTGTTTGTCCTCTTTAAAAAATAAGCAATGAGATATCACCTCACACCTGCCAGAATGGCTAACATCAATAAATCAACAAACAACAAGGGCTGATGAGGATGTGGAACAAAGGGCATCCTTATGCACTGTTGGTGGGAATGCAGACTGCTGCAGCCACTGTAGAAAACGCATCTAATCTAATAAAAGAGAAACACGCAAATTGACTGTACCTCTGCTACACCCAGAAGCCATGTCCGTAAGCCACGCTCACCAGCCAATCAGGAGTGAATATGCAAATTAACCCAACTAAGATGTCAGCAGCCACGGAGCTGGAGCAAGCAGGAGGCTTGGGTTGCCCCCAGTGATGGAGGAAGCCAAGCTTCCTGCCTGCCCTGCCAGCCTGAGCTCCACTCAAGGCTACAAAGTTTCAATTATAGAAGATAAATAAATCCCAGATACCTGCTTCCAGGCCATGGGCCTGGCCAGCCTGAAAATGGCCCTCAGCCCCTCACCCAGGCTGGCCAGGAACCCCAGCAGGACCTCAAAGGGGCTTTGGCAAGCCTGCAATAGCCATTAACCCTTCACCCAGGCTCCCCAGGCACCCCAGTGGGGACCCCCACCCTGAAGGGGGTGTGGCCAGCCTGAAAACAGCCCTTAACCCCTCACCCAGGCTGGCCACACCCCCATGGGATGAGGGTCCCTGATGGGGGGGGCTTGGCCAGCCTGCAAACAGCCATGAGACCCTCACCCAGGCTGGCCAGGCACCCCAGTGGGAACCCCCACCCTGAAGGGGGTGTGGCCACCTGAAAATGGCCCTCAACCCCTCACCCAGGCTGGTCAGGCACCCCAGTGGGATCCTCATCTTGATCCAGGACACCCTTCAGGGCAAATTAGCCGGTTCCCACCCATGCACCAGGCCTCTATCCTATATAATAAAAGGGTAATATGAAAACTGACCCTAACAGCAGAATGACTGGTCACTATGATACACACTGGCCACCAGGGGGCAGATGCTCAATGCAGGAGCTGCCCCTGGTGGTCAGTGCACTCCCACAGGGGGAGCTCTGCTCAACCACAAGCCAGGCTGCCAGCTGCCAGCACAGCGGTAATGGCAGGGAGCCTCTCCCGCCTCCTCAGCAGCGCTAAGGATGTCCAACTGGAGCTTAGGTCTGCTCCCTGCTGGCAAGTGGACAGGGCTCCCAGGCTGCCAGAGGGATGTCTGACTGCCAGTTTAGGCCCAATCCCCTGGGGAGTGGGCTTAAGCCAGTAGGTGGACATCCCTGAGGGGTCCCAGACTGTGAGAGGCCACAGGCCGGGCTGAGGGACCCTCCCGAGTGCACAAATTTTTGTGCACCGGGCCTCTAGTGGAGTTTTATTTAAAATAAAAAATTAAATATGGAACTGCCATTTGACCCAATGATCCCACTTCCAGGAATATATCCTCAGAAACCCAAAACACTAATCAACAAGAATGCATGCACCCCTATGTTCATTTTAGCATTAGTTATAATAGCCAATATCTGCAAACAGCCCAAGGGCCCCATCGGTAGATGAGTGGATATAAAAGCTGTAGTACATTTTCACAATGGAATACTGTTTGGCTGTAATAATAAAAAAAAAAAAATCTTACCTTTTGCGATAGCATTGATAGATATAGAGATTATTATGCTAAGTGAAATAAGCAGTCCGAAGAAGACAAATACCAGGTGGTCTCACTACATGTGGAATCCGATGAACAAAATAGAAACGGAGCCATGGATTTATGGAGCAGATTGATTGTCAGAGGGGAGTGAGTTGTAGGGCTGGATGAAAGAAGGTGAATGAGTTAAGCAAACAAACAAACAAACAAAAAAACCCTGCACACTATATCTATATATATCTATATCTAGATATAGTGTTATATATATAGATAGATAGATAGATAGATAGATAGATAGATAGATAGATAGATATAGATATATATAGATTAGATAGATAGATAGATAGATAGATAGATAGATAGATAGATAGATAGATATAGATAGAGTGTGCAGATTATGTCTTTTTGAGTTGTACACTTAAAACCTATATGGTTTTGTGAACCAATGTCACCCCAATAAATTCAATAGAAAAATCATGTGTATTACAAACTTCATAACTTCAAAAAACTTAAAGTATGCCAAGTAAAACATTATTATGAAAGTATTTAATTGAACAGGAATCCCAATCCAGTTATATGTACAACAGTTTTCGCTTTTCTAATTGTTAAATGCAGCCTTACTTTCCCATTCATCTTCTTGCTTAAATGTATGCAAATAGCACTTAAAGGATTGGAAATTCTTTCAAACAAAATAAATTTTTTAAATAAAACTGCAATTTTCTTCTGTAAAGTAGCTTTTACTTCTAGCTTTGATGATGTATCTGGAAGTGTGCTCTTGTGCTATGCATAACTAAAATATAAATATTAAACAGCTATTATTAGAAATTGGGCTGTGGGGTGTACAGGACTTTTAACCATGAGTGAAGGGAAACAGTTGAAATGATCTCTATGAATATTCTTTCTATCTGAAGGCATTTTCTAGATCAGGATGTAGAGAAGAAACCCCAAACAAAACACAGTTGTAGAGACAAATATTTGAATTTGGAGAGTTTTAAATAATTAGAATTTGTGAAACAGGGTTATCAAAGAACAGAAAACAGAAAAAAAAAAGATTTCAGATATCTGTGGAAGGCTCTATTTAAGTCTCCATCTGAACACAAAGACGTTCATATGTTCAGAGACTACATAAGACAAAGAGGAAAGAACAGCTGACATGGAGCTAAAATCCAAAGAATTTCTAGAATGCACAGGGCTGGGAGCTATTCAAGTTTTTCCCAGGCAATATCAAGATGTTCTTGAACACCATCGCATTTAATACATTTCCATAAAATAATGTTTACTAGTAAACAAACCCTATAGTAAAGGTTAATCAGAAACAAACAAGCTGATCCCCAAGTAACTTAACTGCCTGCCAATACAATATTCAACTCTTTAGAGAAAGTTAACAAAATTCAGATACTCACCTACATAGCATTCACAATGTGCAGTATCTAATCTGACACTACATAATCAGAGAAGAAGAAAAAATGCAGTGAAAAAAATTTTTTAACAAATGAATCTGGGACAGATGATGCATTAAAAATGAGACACAATAACATTAAAATTAATTGATAAACTGATACACTAGACAGTTTTCCTGAACAAAGTACAGTTGACTGCTCCCAACACTTGCATTCACTAATATTCTGCAAGTCCTAGCCAATGATATAAAAATTAAATATATTTTATTCACAGAAGACAAGATCATGTATGTACAAAAACTACACTGAAGTTGCTGAAACTGAAAAGAGAATTTAGTGAGGTGACATGATACAAGGCCAATTTACAAATGAACCAAGAGAAAGAAAAATAAAAGCATAAAAATGAAAGATTTGTTGCTAAGAATAATTGTAAAAATATGTGCAAATCAATTCTCTCCAAAATCACCTAGAAATTTCATGAAATCTCAATAAAAATCCTAGGAGGCTTTTTGTACACATTGACAACCCAATTCTTAAGTTTATGTGGAAATACAATTGCTATAGAATACCCAAAGCTATTTTGAATAAGATTGTATGTTAAATCAATGTTATATTCTCACACTACTTCTTAGGTTGGAGGTTCCAATTTGCAACTGTATCTTTTCCATATAAATGAAGAGCAGTGTTTAGTTAAATAAAGAACTGATAACATCTCTTAAGCTCTAGCTGTAACCCCCCCCCCCCAAAAAAAAATAAAAAACAAAAACAAATCACCTATATCCATTGGAAAGATTAAAATTGAAATGTTTGTCTATGCCAGGACTTGACAAAGATATGGAGCAATGGGAGCTGTCCTACATCACCGACAAAAATATAATATGGTACTTTAAAGAGCTGCTTAACCATTTTGATAAAGTTATTTTGATAAAGTTAAACATAAGTTCATCGGATGGCCCAGCTATTCCACTTCAAGTTATTTACACCAGAGATATTAAGATATATTTCCAAACAAAACTTCTACACCCATGTTTATGGAAACATTATTTATAGCCAAAAAGTAGAAACAGTTCAACTTCTAAGATATATAAATGGATAAACATGTGATAAAATATTTATTTAATGCAATCCTACTCAGCCAAAAACATGCATGAATCTAGAAAAAAAAGTATGTTGTATTAGTGAATACAGACACAAAAGATCTATTCTGGATAAACCCATTCATGTTAAATTTTAATGAACACATCTAATCTATAATGACAAAATTGATCAGTGATTGCCTGCATTCAAGAGTGGTAGATCAGAATAACTTCAAATGGGCACAAGGGATGGAACTATTCTGAATCTGAGGATATAAATTTATATAAACTCATTGAATTGGATATTGATTGTCCAATTAATTATAAGCAAATTATATCTGAAAAATGTAAAAACAATAAAGAATGAGTGATCTCAGTTTCAGGGTATTCTAAATGCCTCAACCCTGGATTTTATTGACTTGTGCCCAGAGGACTTGGGTTCTAATATAGATTCCACAATTAATTAGCTTTGTGACCTATTTTTAATTTTCTGATAAACCTCCATAGTGGTGCATAAATTTACATTCCCAAAATGCACCAGGGTTTCCTATTCTCCACATCCTTTCCAAAACTTGTTTGCTGATTTATTGATGATAGCCATTCTGACAGGTGTGAGGTGATAACTCATTGCGGTTTTAATTTGTATTTCCCTGATGATGAGTGATGTGAGAATCTTTTCATGTACCTGTTTGGCATCTGTATGTCTTCTGTGAAAAAATATCTATTCTGATCCTCAGCCTTGTCTTTTTTTTAATTGGATGGTTTTTTTGTTTTTTGTTTTGCTATTGAGTTGTATGAGTTCTTTATATGTTTTAGATATTAACCCCTTATCAGATGTATGATTTACGAATATGTTTTCTCAATTCAGTAACTGCCGTTAGATTTTGTTTATGGTTTACTTTGCTGTGCAGAAGCTTTTTAGTTTGATATAGTCTCACCTGTTGATTTTTCCTTTTGTTGCCTTTGCTTTTGAAGTAAATTTTTTTAAAAAAAATTGGCAATTGATATACAAATTACCAATGACATATATTAGAGTATAAGAAATTACATAAGAACTTAAGCATAATGAATGTTATTTTATAGCAATAATAAAAGTAAATCAGTCAATGATTTTGAATTTAGGATATGTTTCAATTCTTGAACATTATTTCAACTTATATCTCTGTGTTAAAAATAATTAATATAGGATGCATTCAGTATATTTTAGGAAGCACTTTGATTCTGAGTCCAATAACTATAAAATAGTGCCTAAGGCATACAGTTACTGCGATTCTGACATGTCTAAGGCTGAGGGCAATCATATTAAAATAGAGTTAACATATATTAGCAATATTTTTTCATATTTTGCATAAAATTTGTGTGTGCCTGTAAAGTTTTAATGTGAGCTTTATGATTGATGCCTCATCTCTATTTTTAATATCACAGCTTTTTTACACAAAGTGACCTACTGCTAATATGTTTTATGTCTGTAACTACCAATAAACGTAAGTGCTGCTTCTACAGATGCTCCCTTTACATACATACATACATACATGCATGCATACATGCATACATACATATATACATACATACATAGCCTAGGTGGTGTGTTTATCCACACAATATCACTACATAATGGTGGAGTATATGCACAGCTACATTCTATCTGGATATAGATATATAAAACCACAAGAATAACTGGTGCAACCTTATCAATTATAAGCTTTTTATAGCCTAGGGCTAAAATTTTCCTGTCAGGGAGGTTGGTTGGTGAATCTTCCATTTGTCTACAGATATTTTTGCATAATCAGGACAGTGGATATCAATTCAGAGTCTTCTTTGCCTAGCAGGCATTTCTGGCCATAGAGAAGACAAGTGTGAGAGGGAATGTCTATATCTTCCCACCCAAAAAACTAGGTCACTGTCTGACTTGGGAGGTAGCTCATATGACTTTATTTCTTGATTATGCATCCTACCTACAGAAGTACCAGACTACCAGACTTTCTGAATTACAACTGTCACTGAGTTTGTTTTATCTATATCAACTTTATGAGAAGATTAAATATAGAAGCCTCAAATCTGGGAGATTTATTTTTTTAAGATTTCTTCACTTTGCCCTGGAAACAATTTTGGGAATATATTGTCATATCTACCTAAGATAAAATATTATTGAATGTATTTGAAATATCCATGTTGTATAATTTCACAGTCACCTGACAATCAAATTTCCAAGGAAAACAGCTGGAACCTCACAGCATCTTGTGGTACCATGTCAACTGTGAGAATTGTGGCAGACACCAAAGCTTTGTAAGTGTCACTTCTCCCAACTCAACATAGACTCACTGACATAATCCTCCCTCTTATATCCAATAACTATATCATTTTGAAGTACTTCAAGAATATTTCAAAAACAAAAGAAAATAAAAATAATTCTATACCATGACCAAGGGTGATTTATTCTATGTATGAAACATGAGAAAATCAATTATGTAATACACCAATAGATTAAAAAAAAAAAATCATGTGATCACATCAGTTGAAAAAGAGAAAAAAAGCATTTGGGAAAATGCAACACATTAAGGATAAAAACCTTCAGCTAACAAGGAAAACAGGGAGCTTCTTTGATTTGATAAAACATCTACAAATAACCTACAGCAAATATCATATTTAATGGTAAGAAATTAGATGAGTTCCCTTTAAGATTAGAAACAATTCAAGTATGTCCTTACCAATCCTATTTAATATTATAGTAAAGGTAGTAGCTAGTGTAATAAGACAAGAAAAGGAAATAAGATTTTACAGATTGGAAATAAAGAAATAAGACTGGATTTAAAAAAAATGACAGAATTAATTATGGTAGAAACCCCAAATTCTACAACTACAAAAAAAAAACAAACCCTCCTATAACTGAATATAATTACATTTAGGATACAAATTTTATTTACAAAAATACTAAAAAGCAATTGGACTTTGGAATTTTAAAAATTGCCATTTACAATAGCACCCCCAAAATTAAATAGGTATAAATCTAAAAAAACATCTACAAGACATATATATATATATATAAAGCAAGGATGAAAAAAAGTAAAGAATGTCTGAATATATGGAGACGTATTCCACGTTTATGGGTTGGAACACTCAACATTGTTAAGATACACTTCCCGAATTTATTTATGGATTCACTAAAATTGCAATCAAAATCTCATTAGACTATTTTGTGGACTTTGAAGAAATAATTTTAATTTATATGGAAAGACAAAGACCTAGAATAGCTAACAAAACACTGAAGAAGAACCAAGTGATTTCACATGCCCTGATTTCAAGACTTACTATAAAGCGAAAGTAATCAAACTGCATAGTATAGACAAAAGAATGGGCAAAAAGTGTAACTGAACAGAATAGAAACCCTAAAAAAATAGAACTACACCAATAGAATAAACTGATCTTTGACAAAGAGGCAAAATCAATTTAATGGAAAATGACACTTGGACATAGATCTTACACCTTTCATAAAAACTAAGTCAAAATAGATCATAGAACTAAAATTCAAAACTATAACACTTATTGGAAAAAATACAATAAAATATACATGACAGTGGGTTTTGTGATGAGTTTTAAATACAACACAAATAGCACTATTTGTGAAAGAAAAAATTGTAAGTTGGACTTTATTGCAATAAGAAGACTTCTGTTCTGTGAAAAACTCTGTTCCAACAATAAAAAGAAAACCTAGCTTACTCTCTTCACCTTCTGGTACCCATATGATGCAAACTTTGTTATGTTTGATGTTGTCTCAGTGGGTCATTAAACTTCCTTCATTTAAAAAAAAAATTGTTATTTCTTTTTGATGTTCTGCTTGACTGCTTACTGTTATCTTGTCAACTAAATTTCTGATTGGATCCTCTGCTACATTTAACCTGTTGTTAATTACTTCCAGTGTATTTTTCATTTCATATATTGTATTCACTGGCCCCTAACCACTCTTCCTGCCTGCCTGATCGCCCCTAACCCCTCTGCTTGCCACCTGATTGCCCCTAACCATTTGCCTGCCTGCCTGATTGCCCCTAACTGCCTCTGTCTGCCTGCCTGATCGCTCCGAAAGACTCACCTGCCTGCTTGATTGGCCCTAATGACTCACCTGCCTGCCTGATCACCCTTAACCGCCTCTGCCTCAGCCCCCAACACGTGGCTTCATCCGGAAGGACATCTGGAATGACGTCCAGAAGGTCGTTCAGCTGTCCATCTAATTAGCACATTACGCTTTTATTATTATAGATTACCACTGAGGTCACCCACCCATTCCTCCTCTAATTTTTTTGAGCATCCTTTTAACCATTGTTTTAAACTTGGTTTCTGGTATCTTGGTTTCTTCCATTTTATTTAATTCTATTTAAATTTCTCTTGTTCTTTCAGTTGGGGCATATTTCTTTGTCTTCCCAGTTTTGTTCTCTGTGTATTCGGTAGGTCTGCTATGAATCCCAAACTTGTTATGATGGTTTTATGAAGTAGGCTTCTTGTTGGGCTCAGTGGCACAATCTTCCAGATTACTTGAGCTCAATGCTCCAGGAATGTTTCTTGTGGGTTTTGTACACTCTCCTGTTTCAGTTGAGTCTGAATGCTGTTGGCCCTTTCGTGGGTTGAGTTAACCCTTCTGCTTGGCTTACTATAAAAATAAACCTTTATTACTGTGCATGAGCCTTTGTGCATGGCTCCCTCCCAAGGTGGAGTTGTGCCCAGCAGATCCCATTGCCTGCTGAAATACCCTTTTGAGTGTGCCACTTGTATGTCTAGATGAGTCAAGCTCTTGTGTAGTCTGAAGCCCACCACTGGATGTATTGGTTCTGGGTCCACTTGAGCAGGGTTCAGGTACAGTTCGATTTCAGACATTGTGTGTAACCAGCCTTGGGTTACCGGTCTGGAGCTACCAAGCTATCCACTGTTTGTGGCTGCATCTACTGGGCTTGGGTGTTTTGGGGAGGGGCCAATCTGTGTACAAGGGTTGGTTTCCTCCAACTTAGACCTGGGTAGAGATCTATAAAATGTCTGAGGCTCCCTGAGTTTTGCCTTCACCTATCAGCTACTCTGTCTTCCCCTGAGGTTGCCTAGTCTTCCTCCAGAGCTTTATGAAGAAAGGCTATAGATTGAGCCCAGTAATAAATAATGAAATTTAGCATGCAATACTCCTCAGTGAATCACCTCTTTAAATCACTGAAAATTGAAAATGGGTTTTATTTATCACTCAGATGGTTGCGCTAGTCTAGTACCTTCCCATATTACTAGCAATATTTGAGCCAGAGAGGTATTATCTAATGGAAAAATAGAGTTATTGGTGGGGATCTCTCTGGGTTTCCACCTGTTGCTAGGGGAAGTGTGCTTCTTATGATGTCATGAGAAAAATAATTTTCTGAGACTTGCACAGGAGAATGAGTGATATTTATTTCTATGGAGTTAAATCCCTGAGTTTCCAAGGTCCTATTTCCCTTAGTCCAAAAAAAAAAAAAAAAAAAAAAAAAAAGAAAAGGAAACTTTGCCTTTAGGAGGGATAGGATTAAAGCTTTTGCCCAGAGTTTTCATTCCATGTCTGCATAGTTCAATCCAGCATCAGGTAGTATAGTTTCTGTTCCCAGCGGCAGTCCATCCGTCCATTGCATGTAGGGTCTGCAGGACCACATGGCTGCGGAGGAAACATGGGCAGAAGCCAAGCTAGAGAAACAAGAGATCCAAGAACCAATAGAGGGAACTCCTTTGTCTAGGGGTTTGTGTATTCCCAAATTTTCATGGATGTGGCCTCACCTCCTCTGGCCAATGATCTATTCTCAGATTCGATTGACAGGCACCTTCCCTCTGTCACCCCGACTCACTGTGCATGTGCCCATCTTCCCCTTTGTCTAGTCTCTTCTCCCAGTGATTTGCTGGGAAAGGACCGGTGGTTCCCTGGGGAGTATAAAGTTGCAGCCTTCTGGTGAAGCTACCCAAATGGTCATGCTTATGGTGTCTGGTCTTCCGTTATCCCTTTCCTATTATTATAACCAGCTAATTACAACAGTAACAATACCAAGCTCTTAACAGAGAGATTATCTTCCCTTTCCAGGCGACAGAGACGACAATATTGACCATTCACTGAAAGGCACTATTCTAAGCATTTCACATATATTATTTTACTTAATGTGCACACAACCCCTGTGAGCTAAGTTTTATTATTATTTCTATTTTATGGAGGTGATGGTATATGGAGCAGTTAAATAACTTACCCAAAGTCAAGCAGTTACTAAATGGCCGAATACAGGATTCAACCTTAGGAGTCTGACCCCATTACTTTCCATACACATAAGCTTGGGTGAAATTTAATGATACTGTTTGAAGGACAACCATCACCCAGAGTAGATGCTGGCCTTGTTTCAGGAGCAGAGCCCCAGAGGCCCCTGGCATGGCGGCATTGGCAGTTGCTGGAGTGGAAGGAGGCCTTATGGTCCTGGGGTGGGACCTGGGCAGCAGCAGAGAACTTAGGAGGCCTGCAACAACAGCTTCCTACCAACCTGTACAGCATTCTTCAGTATTAATGACAGACACAGCCGTAATGGCAACAAAGTGAATCTCAGTCCTGCAATAGATGCACCTCAAAATAACTTACCCACACAGATTCTATTGAGCATCCAGTAACACATGGAAGCAGAAGCCATATTCAGGTCATTAGTGTTTTTCATTTCACTGTCTGTATCTTTTTTGGTCTTAAGCACATTTGCAGGTGTTTATTTGCAACATTGAAGTCAATGCCATCTTAAGGAGTTAATTGATTGACTATGAAACATAAGAAGAGAGTATGTCAAGCTCTGGAAAGACCTGATATCTTTTTTTTTAATGCATACCTGGAAAATATAGTACATGAACCTTATTTAGAAAATTCCAATACCTCAATATAGCTGAACTTTGATAAAATTACAAAGGAGTCAAAGACTTTCTCCGGTATAACTCATAGTAACACAAAAGATATTTAACTTTATAATAAAGTTTTCTGTTTGAAGAATATACTCATCTTGATGCCAGTTAATGGCAGGTGGCGGGGGGGGGGGATGGATATTCATTTACTGAGAGAAAATTATACCTCCAAAAAGCAAACCAGGTGTCTAAGTAAGTAGCTATTCAAATTAGCTAAGATTTGGCCAGCCATTTGATGGCTTTAGCTTAGGAATACATTTGGTGCTGTTATTTTTCTAGTAAAGCCAGCAACATGGAAATGAATGCAGAGGGTAAGAAAAGAGAAATGGGGAAAATGAGCTAACAAGAGAAATCCAACGTCCACTGTTGCACTGACTATGTGTCTGTGTGTTTTTTCAGATCCCTTTGAAGGTGAAAGGTTTTTGTATTAAAATTTTTTATGACCAGGCTATCACTGGGAGGAGGGAGGGGGGCGGGCGGGGGGGGGATCTGTGCAATGTTTGGGCATTTCCTGTTTTACAATATACAAGTGATCTGCTGCCCATCTTTATTACAGCTGTTCCTGTTCCAGAGAGCCTTAATCTTAAACCTTAAACAACTGGGAATATTTCCAAATGAGCACTGCAAAAAAAAAAAAAAAAAAAAAGAAATGTGTGCCTGTTCCTCTGAGGTGTTCTGGCAGTTTCTCCACGTGCAGAGTAGGGCCGTGCTGTGTTGTAGAACATGGGAACTTGGAGGGGTGACTCATCAAAGCCTCTGTGATTATATGACTCAGACCTAGCAATCCTCACCCAATGCCCTTCCTGAGTGCACCTTCCTTTTGTTCAAATGCCTGATCACTGCCTCAGAGATGCCAAGTCCCAAAGAGCACTACAAATGAGGAGACATTCTCTTGTGAGAGATATGCCCTACCTGTAAACTGGATGTTATGATGGGTGTGCCAGCAGTACTAGCATCTGGTATAACACATGACGGCCAAGTCTATTTTATATTCAGGGAAGTCAAATGAGCGCTCTAAGGGGCACCAGCTAAGTACACCCACATAGTTTCTGAGCCTCTCAGCTCTTCAGTGCACATGGAGCCCTTCCAGATTTCGCCTCGGAATCTGGCTGTTGGCCAGAATTCAGACTGATCTGTTTTTCAGTGGGCTGAGTATTCCCAGGTGCCTGCCGACTTTTATGCCTCGTCCTTATTTACAGTTTTTCTTAGGGCTGCTTTGAAGTGTGAACAATCAGGTTGCAGCGTGCTGCAAAGTTCTTTCCGCATGAGCCCTTTCTTTCCCTTTCCATGACAACTCTGCAGCCTTCTCCACCCAGAAGTATTTATCTACCACTATTAAGGTGCACTGTGAAAGGTAAGTTCCTTTACATATATTTTAGAAATAATTTTTATTCTCTTTGTGAGTAAAATAAAAACACGCACAGCCGATATAATTCCTTTTCTAGTACTTTAAAAAAGAGCAGAAGGTTAGCAAGGCCCTTAATTAGTAAAATTGTGTACTATTTGGAATTTCTAACAAATCTCCTAATATTGCTATAACTCACGTTGAGCATAGAATGTTACCTTTTGGGGAAAGGGGCGGTCTGTGACAGCATGTGTACAAACCATGTGTAAACATTCATCTTCCTAAGAATTCTGTCATTTTCAGGAAGCCCCAAACTGAGTGCAGATATTAAGTGTTTTTTAAGCTCTATATTCTCTCAGAATAAATAAAGCTCTGACTAGAATTGTGTGGAGGGAGGTAAAAATGCAGCCCACCCCTCCATCCCCTGAACTTTCTAAACCCCATTCAGAGGTGACCTTCTGCATCAGTAAGGACACAGCCAGTGAGCCCTGCATCCGGGAAGCTGAGGGGATGAGACAGATGGCCCTTAGCCCTCTGTTAAAGCAAAGGAAACAGTGGGCTCCTCCCAGAAGCCCAGCAACAAATGGTTATTTCAAACATAGAATGAACGTGGCATTCCCACCTAACAGATGCTTTACACTGAACATGTATTTTCAACCCCATTTTTTGCAAGTGTATGCCAAATCACACTTAAGATTGTGAGACCAGTTTTCAAACATAGGCATGCTTTAGTAAGTGGGGAGAGTAGGGGTGGTACACGAGCACTGGTAGCCCCGTGAAAAGGCTGTATCTCTGTGTTGTGCTACTCCGATTTGCAGCTCTAAGGAACTCTGATTTATGGTGCCAAGAGGGCACGGTGTGGGTGGCTTCTGTTCCGTTCAGAACTTTTCATCTTTCCTTTTTAAATGTCACAATTTAAATGCTTTTTTTCAGAGTTAGACCTAGATAAATGATGCCTGTGAGGACCATGGCAGTGATTATGAGCCCACTTACACTTGTGTTGGATGGCACATTAAGCAATAATGCTGATAGCATGCAGTGAGCAGTACCTATAGCATTTCCAGCCTGACCCCAAGCTGAGGTTAATGCAGAAGACAGATAGGAGGGAAGCACAGGCTGCATTTTGTCATCAGGCTATTACCTAAACAACAGACAAACATTCTCCTACTCACACCACCTCAGGGCAAAGGGAAATGCTGCAAATTTTAAGCCAGCCACTACTTAATATTGCTGTTGTCAAATCATTTTTTTACAGCAGACTGACCTGTTTGCAGACCATTTTTAATAGAAAGGAAAGCATGTGAGACTGAGCTTGAAGAACACAAGTGATTTCCAAATGACATTTCAGATGTAAAAGTTCAGTCGGCCAGCATTCCCCTCCTGTGAGGAGGCACACCACATACCTACACACGCACGCAAGCCCCAGGAACTTCCACGGACACTTCTTCATTACCATGAGAAAGCTCAGCTTGTCTTGGGGGAATTTTCCAAAGCATCGTTTCTCTTTATTCTCAGGCCCTAAATGACACCCCTACAAATGGCTTTCAAAATGTTATGCCCTAGTAAGAGATAGGGTTTGAGTTTTTAAAGTTGTAGAGAAAATGACTTCCAAGTCCATTTCTTTGGCTTCTCTGGCCATTGACACTCACCCTGTGTGTCCCCACCATCAAGAGCTAAAACACTGAGTGACAGACAGTCACAAAGCCACATGGGCCGATGCTATAGGAAGAAATGTGGACTCGGTTAACGGTGTGAGAAGATTGTCCGGAGTACGGCCTTTTTATTTTCTTAACGCAAACACAGTCTTTATAGAGTTATTTTGAATGTTTGTTATCCCTTCAAATGACAAAAGGATTCAGTGTAGAATTTGCTTTGCAAACTGTTGTTGTTCTCATATAACACTTCAGGAGTATACATTCAGCCAAATTCCTGGATGCCACAATGACAGAATGAAAGAGTAAAACGCTGATGGGTTTCATTCTTATTTCTTGCCCAGTTTTCTCCTCTGTATCACCAGACCCTGTTTTATGTTGACACCATACTCTTTGGCGAAAATAAAAGCATGATTTTATTTTTATTACAAAATGTGGTGCCAAAACACCCAGCAGAAGTGTGACCCACAGAAATGTGCCACTAGAAGGTCAAAATTCTTATGAAATGGCAATACTTCATTGTGAAGTTCAAGGACGGTGTTTGTTCCGTTCACTCTTCTGGTGGTGTGTGTTTCTTTACTTTGAAGATATGAGATAGCCAATCAGAATCATATGACATATAAAGAAAACAATATTGTGACAAGTTATCTCTTTCATTATGAGTCCATTTCCCCCTTCTAGGATGCATTACTCTCTAGTAAAAATTGGAATTAACCCACAAATTAGCACATAGCCTAGCAGCTACATATATTGAAAATAAATTTTGCAGAAAAAATCCTCCTGGCTATTTTTAAATTACAGTATTTCATCCAGACAAGAAAGTGCTTTTTTTTTTTTTTTTTTTTTTTGCTTATTTTGTTTTTTAAAAATTTCTGGCCTGGCATGACTTAAGTATAGCTTCATTCTCAACCATTAGCTTATGATGTTGACTGGTGCCATTAGGAATTTCAGGGATAAAAATAAAATTACCAGGTTATTTACTTGGAAAAGTAGCTTCTGCACATGTGCTCTATTTTCTTTTTCAATAAATATTTTATCACTCTTTTTGAAATACAGCCATATTCTTCAGCGCATATGGGAGGCAGCTGGCTCTAAACCAAGCGGATGTCCTAAAGCTCAGATTCCATCACTCAGGACCAAATTCAACTCCTTTTAAGTATCTCAAATACAGATATATGCATGGCAAGCCCCTTAATATCAGACATTACCACTAGAAACCTCTTTATCTAAGAACACATTTTAGATTATCGTGTACTGTGTATACTGCACTTCAGAGAGAGAGGGCTGGAATACTTGTTTTGCTGGCGGGGCTATATCTATCAGTTACCATTCTGTGTGGCCATGCTTCCAAGTTAATTGATTAGTTCCTCCACCAATCAGAAAAGTACATTATCCTTGCCTCTCCAGACTTAGCCAACCTAGGAGGATGGTGAGTATGTACAGAAGAAGAAAGAAAAGACTGAGAATCAAAGCTCCAATGATAACCAAATGTGCCTCTTTGAAGTATGCAAGAAGTTGCATCTGCCAAAATTAAACAGACAAGGAAGACTTTATCCCAGGTTTTTGCAATGGGAGTCAATTGTATTGAAATAGAGGTACAAAAGGTGGAAGGATTCTTAAGCACTGAGGCAATCTAGTGAAACATACTGGTGGGTGTTCTGGAGGTTGGTTCATGCGATTAGGCCATATGTGCTTGCTAAGTGGCATTTATGTAGGTTCCTACCTTCCCACAGAGACTGGGAGCTTGGATCCCTATACTTATTGATGGTTACATTTCAAAGGGACAGCTCCAGGTTCTTGAGATACACTCTTAGGTTGTAAAACTGGTAAAAGGCTAGGAAAATATTTACATCTCAAAGGGGCACGCATAGTATTGACAATGACAAGTTTTCTAAAGTAAATGCTCTAAGAAAAGGGGCCTACAGTAAAAAAAAAAAAAATGTATTTAATGTTTAGTTAAGTTGAGGAAAACATTAAGGCTGTTTGCTCAAAAGCCATATTAAAGGAGGGAAACCAAGGGCGTAGGAACCAATCTTAAAGTATTTAAATGCCAGGTTTCCATGCATTTGAATTCCTGGGTCCCTCCAAATTGACAGGTTCTCGCTCTGTCGCTGGCTTAGAGTTACCAGGGAAAGGAGAAACACAATGAGGCCCTTGGGTCTTTACTTGTTTCTGCTATATCACTTGTTTATTTTAAATGGAAATGTCTGTCCCCTTCCTAGTCTTGGATAGTATTAACAACACCTGTGCCAGCTATCTTAATTGTTCTTCTTTACAGATAATCAGGGTCAATTTGTTTTTCTTTCCTTCTTTCTTTTTTTGGTTTGGATCCTCTCTCAGGACCTTGAGAGAGGACCCAAAGTCCCCTGGGGCCTAGTACATACAATATTTGAAAGTCAGGACACTTAGCCCTAGCTGGTTTGGCTCAGTGGATGGAGCATCTGCCTGCAGACTGAAGGGTCCCGGGTTTGATTCTAGTCAACGTCACATGCGCAGGTTGCTGGCTCAATCCCCAGTAGGGGGCATGCAGGAGGCAGCCGATCAATGATTCTCTTTCATCATTGATGTTTCTATCTCTCTCCCTCTCCCTACCTCTCTGAAATCAATAAAAATATATTTTTTTTAAAAAAGAAAGTCAGCACACTCAACACTATATGTCATTCATTAGGGGACCCTTAGAACTTATATCCCGGAAAATCTATCAGCAGCGTTCTGTGCCACCTCATCCACATTGCCTGCCTCTCTTGCTTTATTTTTATTAAAGTATCATTGATGTACAATATTTTAATAGTGTCAGGTTTACAATATAGTGATTTGACATTTATATACCTTACAATATGATCAACAAATTGTCTAGTAACAAAGTTATTACAAGATTATTGACTATATTCCCTATGTTGTACATTATATCCTCATGGCATTTCTTTTATAACTGGATGTTTGTACCTCCCACTCCCCTACACCTCTGGCACCTATTTCCCCTTCTCCATATCCTCTGGCAACCAAGAGTCTTTTCTCTGTATCTATGAGTCTGTTTCTGTGTTTTTCTTTTTTAAAATTAATTTATTTTCTTTTTTAGGTTCCACATCAATGTGAACTCATTCTCTGTATGACCTATTTCACTTAATATTTCATTTTTTTAATGGTTGAATAATATTTCAATCATGCATATGTCTTCTGTGTCCATTTGTCTATTGATAGACACTGAGGTTACTTTGATATTTTAGATATTGTAAATAATGCTGCAGCCTTTGAAAGGGATGCACTTTTTTTTTCAAATTAGTGTTTTGGATTTTCATTTTTTTTTTCAAATGAATGTTTTGGATTTCTTTAGATAAATACCCAAAACTGAATTGCTGGGTCATATGGTAGTTCTATTTTTAAGTTTTTGAAGAACCTTCATATTATTTTCCATAGTAGCAACACTATTTGCAATCCCACCAATACTACAGGAACATCCTTTTTCTTCACATCCTCACCAACATTTGTTATTTGTTGACTTTTTCATAATTGGCATTCCTACAGGTGTGAGGTGATATCTCATTGTGTGTGTGTTTTTCTTGTAAATATGTTTTTATTGATTTCAGAGAGAGGAAAGGAGAAGGAGAAAGAGATAGAAACATTGATAAGAGAGAAACCTCAGGCCTAGTTTGTTTGGCTCAGTAGATAGAGCATCAGCCTGGGGAATGAAGGGTCCTGGGTTCCATTCTGGTCAAGGTCACATGTCCAGGATGCAGGTTTGATACCCAGTAGGGGGCATGCAGGAGGCAGTCAATCAATGATGCGCTCTCATCATTGATGTTACTATCTCTTTCTCTTTCTCCCTTCCTCTCTGAAATAAATAAAAATATAATAAATAGAAAAAGAGAAAAACATCCTGCACATCACTACTGGGGATCAAGCCTGCAACAGGGGCATGTGTCCTGACCTGGAATCGAACTGCGACCTCCTGGTGCGTGGGTCGATGCTCAGCCACCGAGCCACAGCAGCCAGGCTCTCATTGTGGTTTGTTTTGATTTGCATTTCTCAGATGATTAGTAATGTTGAACATCTTTTCATATGTCTGTTGACCATCTGTAAGTCTTCTTTAGAGAAATGTCTATTCAGCTCCTCTGCACATTTTTCACTTGGATAGTTTGCTATGTTAGAGGTTGAGTTATTTGAGTTCTTTATATAGTAAAGTTAAAATATTAATTCAATGAAGTTGCAGGATATAAAATTAATATATATAAACCTGTTCTATATACTAATATCAAACTATCAGAAAGAGAAATTAAGAAAATCCCATTTATAATTGCATGTATAAGAATAAAATAACTAAAATAATTTGTTCTCCAGTTTTTTCTTGTTTTCTATTGTCAATTACAGTTGATATTTAATATCATTTTATATTAGTTTCAGATGTATAGCATAGTGGTTAGACATTTATATAATTTATGAAGTGATTCCTCCCAATAATTCTAGTAACCACCTGGTCGCAGGAGGTTGGCCTACTGGCCAAGGGGTGGGGCTACGGGAGGTTGGCTGGCCACAGGAGGTTGGCTGTGGGAGCACACTGACCACCAGGGAGCAGCTCTGGTGTTGAGTGTCTGCGCCCTGGTGGTCAGTGCACATCATAGCAACTAGTCAACTGGTTATTCCGGTCGTTATAGTCTTTTGGTTGTAATGCTTGCTTAGGCTTTTATATATATAGATGGATGCTAGATTTTGGCAGATAATTTTTCTACATCTATTAATATGATCATATAATTTTATCCTATATTTTTGTTACTTGGCATATCATACTAATTAAGTTATGGATGTTGATTAACCTTATGTAACAGAAATAGATTTCATTTGATCATGATATATGATCTTTTCCATGTCTTGCTGAATTTGGTTTGGTAAAAATTTGTTTAGGATATTTGCATCTATGTTCATTATGAATATTGCTCTATAATTTATTTTCTATATAGTGTCTTCATCAGGTTTGGAATCAGGGTAACGGTGGTTCCTTAAAATGAGTTTGAACACCTTCCTTCCTCTTGAATTTCTTGAAATAGTTTGGGAAGGATAAGTGTTAGTTATTCTTTAAAAGTTTGGTAAAGGGGCTGAAACCGGTTTGGCTCAGTGGATAGAGCGTCGGCCTGCGGACTGAAAGGTCCCAGGTTCGATTCTGGTCAAGGGCATGTACCTGGGTTGTGGGCACATCCCCAGTAGGGGGTGTGCAGGAGGCAGCTGATCCATGTTTCTAACTCTCTATCTCTCTCCCTTCCTCTCTGTAAAAAATCAATAAAACATATATTAAAAAAAAAAAAAAGTTTGGTAAAGGGTACATGCGAAGCCACTTAGTTCAGGACTTTTGCTTGTTGGGATTTGTTTGATTACTGATTTGATTTTGTCAGTGCAGTAAAATGTCAATATAATAGACTAATTCAGGTAAGGGGTTTCCTTTAAAGTTGAAAGTCCATCTATAATAGTAAAAGTGTAATATACAAATCAACTGAATGACCAAACAGCAGAACGACTGTCTGGACAACCTTCTGGATGACCATGCTATGACATGCACTGGCGCCAGGCCATCCAAGGCAGGTGCGATGTGATTGCTCAGGGGGCCCCGCCATCACCTTACAATTGCCCCACAGAGGGAGGCCCAGACCACTGGCCAGTGGAGCGATCAATCAGGGGGCAGGCGCTCCATGATCACCCCAAAGAGGGAGGCCTAAGCCACTGGTCAGTGATGCTGTGGCGGGTGTGCAGGGCTGGCCAGCGATCGCCACGCAGAGGGAGGCCCAGGTCAGCCAAGCGATCACATCCCATGCCTGTCACCCACAGAGGGTGGTGACCGATGGTGGGGGAGGAGGGGCAGAGCTGCACACATGGCAAACAGTGGCAGTGGCAATGGCGGGGCCAGCTACTGGCAGCCGGGGGAAGGAAAGCCCAGATAGGCCCTGATTACCGGCCAGGCCTAGGGACCCTACCCGAGACGTCCTGGATTGCAAGATGGCGCAGGCCGGGCTGAGGGACAGCTCCTTATGCAAGAATTTTGTGCATTGGGCCTCTAGTCTATCCTATATAATAAAAGAGAAACATGTAAATTAACCGTCCCTCTGCCATGCTCAAGCCACGCCCACCATCCCACGCCTACCAGCCAATCAGGAGCAAGTATGCAAATTAACCCAACTAAGATGGCGGTGGCCACGGAGCTGGAGTGAGCAGGAGGCTTGGGTTGCCCAGGGCGATGGAGGAAGCCAAGCTTCACTCCTGCACTGGCTGGCCCCCAGCTCCACTCAAAGTTTCAATTATAGAAGATAAATAAATCCCAGAAAATAAAGAAAAAAAGAAAAAAAGGAGAGGCTGGGAACTTGAGTCACCAGAGGGCATGGCCAGCCTGAAAAAGGCCCTCAGCCCTTCATCCAGGGTGGCCAGGCACCCCAGCGGGACTCCCCCAACCTGAAGGGGCTGTGGCCAGCCTGCAAGCAGCCATCAGGCCCTCACCCAGGCACCCCAGGGGGTCCCCAACCCTGAAGGGGCTGTGGCCAGCCTGCAAACAGCCATTAACCACTCACCCAGGTTGTCCAGACACCCCAACAGGACCCCCTCCCTGAAAGGGGGTGTGGCCAACCTGAAAACATCCCTCAGCCCCTCACCCAGGCTGGCCAGGCACTCCAGCAGGGACCCCAACCCTGAAGGGGGTGTGGCCAGTCTGAAAACGGCCCTCAGCCCCTCACCCAGGCTGGACCCCCACCCTGGTCTGGGACACCCTTCAGGAAAAACCAGCCAGCCCCCACCCATGCACCAGGCATATAATAAAAGGGTAATATGCAAATTGACCCTAACAGCAGAACGACTGGGAATGATGGGTCACTATGACACACACTGACAACCAGGGGGCAGACACTCAATGCAGGAGCTGCCCCCTGGTGGTCAGTGCGCTCCCACAGGTTGAGCTCTGCTCAGCCACAAGCCAGGCTGATGGCTTCCAGCACAGCAGTGATGGCAGGAGCTTCCCGCCTCCTCAGCACAACTAAGGACATCCCCCAAGGGCTCCTGAGCTGCCAGAGGGATGTCTGACTGCCAGTTCAGGCCCGATCTTTCAGGGAGCGGGCCTAAGCCAGCAGGTGGACATCCCCTGAGGGGTCCCAGACTGCGAGAGGGCACAGGTTGGGCTGAGTGACCCCCTGAGTGCACAATTTTTTGTGTACTGGGCCCCTAGTATATATATATAAAGGCCTAAGTGACCGTTCGACTGGTTGACCATTCGACTGGTTGATCGGTCGCTATGACATGCACTGACCACCAGGGGGCAAATGCTCAATGCGGAGCTGCCCCCTGGTGGTCAGTATGCTCCCACAGTGGGAGCACTGCTCAGCTGACCAATGGGCGCCAGACACAGGTCTCATGGCTAGCCACCGCCATCCAGAGACCGCAGCGGAGCGGCTGCAAGTCTACCAAGCAGCAGCGGCGGCAGCGGAAGGCACAGTGGGGCCAGGATGAGCAGGAGTGGCAGGCGGGAATGGCAGGCAGAAGTGGCAGGCCGCACCGAGGGACCCCACCAGTGCATAAATCCATGCACCGAGCCTCTAGTTATATAATAAACTAGTTTTTTCAAATGCATGTTAAAAAATTGATTAATTAGTTCACCTGTTTTTACATATGTAGACACATTTGTGTAATTAAAATTATCTGTGAAAAGTTTAATTTCACAGAAAAGTTTTCTATATGTATTACTATAATTTAAAATGTATACTGAGTAGATCTAGTAAATGTGTGCATTCACCAGTCACTGCGAGCAAACAAATGCACATGTCTGGGCATGGCTTAGCGTGGAACATGGCCAGCACACCACACAACAACAGAACCATTACTGTGTGCATTGAGGCATGATCATGTGCTACTCGTTCACAGAACATTTATGAGTGGTGACTCTTGAATTTAAATATGTAGACTATAGGTGTAGATATGTAATATTTATTTATGTCGATGAAATTACTCCAATGTTTTTCCCAATATAAAGCCTACTAGCTAAAATTTGTTTAAAATAACAGTGAATTGCCTGGCCAGCTTGGCTCAGTGGTTGAGCATCAAGCTATGAACCAGGAGGTCACAGTTTGATTCCCGGTCGGGGCATATGTCCAGGTTGCAAGCTCAATCTCCAGTGTGGGACATGCAGGAGGCAACCAATCAATCGTTCTTTCTCATCATTGATGTTTCTATCTCTCTCTCCCTCTCCCTTCCTCTCTGAGATCAATAAAAATATATATTAAAATAACCTATTAATTTAATTACAAGGAAATCTTGGTTAAAAGCACTGTAAAATTAATGGGTGTTATTTTTCACATATGACAAATGGACTAGAAATTTTGTCTTTTAAATTCAAATTCCATTAAATTGAGGTCCACAAAATTGAGGGTTTACTATAATCTGCCTACTAAGATTTTCTGTTTCATCTTGATTCAGTCTTGGAAGATTGTGTTTCTAGGAATTTACCCATATCATCTAGACTGTCCAATTTATTGGCATATAATTGTTTGTAGTATTTTGTATAATCCATTGTATTTCTGTGGTGTCAGTTGTCACTTCTCCTTTTTCACCTCTGATTTTAGTTATTTGGCTCTTCTCTCTTCTTTCTTTGATGTGTCTGATTAAAGGTTTATCAACCCTTTTCATCTTTTCAAAGAACTAGCTCTTTGTTTCACTGACCTTTTGTACTTTTTTTTAGACTGTTTTTTCCCCCCTTTTTCTTTTTTAAAGAATAGTTTATTGATATTAGAGAGAGTGGGAGAAGAGAGAAACATCAATGTGACAATGTAGCATTGATTGGCTGCCTCCTACACGCCCCCTAATGGAGATTGAGCCCTCATCCAAGGCATGTGCCCTAACCAGGACTCAACCCCGCAACCTTTTGGTGCATGGGACAATGCCCCAGCACCTGAGTCACACCAGCCAGGGCTCATTTATTTTTACTCTGATCTTTATTATTTCCCTTCTTCCACTCACTTTGGAATTTGTTTGTTGTTCTTTTTCTATTTTTTAGTAGAAGTTTTGATTGTTAATTTGATGTTTTTCTTCTTTCTTAAGGTAGGCATATACTGCTATTAATTACACTGTTAGGACTGCTTTTGCTTTGTCACCTAGATATTGTTGTGGCCTCACCCCATAACAAAGAAACAGAATTTCCGGAGGATGAGGCCCAGAAATCAGGATTTTAAAAAGATTCCCAAGTGATTCTAATGTGCAGCCAAGGTTAAGAACCACTGGTTTAGAAGCATATTATTGAGCCTCCGTGTGTGTGTGTGTGTGTGTGTGCGCGCTTTGTAATTGATTTCTAGTTTCATATCATTGTGGTTGGAGAACATTCCTACATGATATCATTCTTCTTAAAATTACTGAGACATGTTTTGTGGCCTAACATGGTCTACCCTGAAAAACATTCCATGTGCACTTGAAAAAAATGTATATTAAGCAGCTTTAGGGTGAAATGCTTTAAAATATCAATTAAATCCACCTGTTCTGATTGTCATTTAAGGAAGCAATTTCAGGTGCTCCAGGAGTGGGTTTGTTGGCTTGTGTGTGCCCTCCTGTTGTAATTTAACCTTGTGTGCTGTTGGCATGTCAGTGTGTGGATGAGCTTGACCCTCAGGCTGAGTGGCTGTGAGGTCTGGCTACCATCCACGCTTGTAAGTTGTTGTGTGAGGAATCACTGCATGGAGTGGGATTCACACCAGCGGGCTCTGCGGCCTCTCTTGGGTTGATCACTTGTAGAGCTGGAGCTCTGTTGTAATCTGAAGCTGGCCACCATGTGAGTTGGTTTGGGGGTCTTTTTGAAGGAACTGCAGTATAGGTCAAGGTCAGCTGCTGCTTGTGACCAGTCCAAGGCTACCTGTTAGGAGCTACCATACAAAGCAATCAACATTTGGTAGCTGCCTGGGCCAGGCATGGACTCTCATGGGACAGGTCACACTGTGAACCGAGGCTGGCTACCTCCAGTCCCAGTTCTGGGGCCATTCAGCAGGAGGCACAGGGGACCCCCAGGTCTGCCATTACCTGCTGGCTGCTCAGAAGTCTTAACCACTTAAATAGTCTCGGGCAGTTCGTGAGTTGGTGTGACAGGATCTCAGAGGGTCGCCAGGGCTTGGCAAGTGATGTTCACCAGTTGATGCAGATTCAGAATTGGTGCCAGTGCTGTGTCCAGGGCGACTCAGCAAAAGACACATGGCACATCCAGGCCAGATGCTGCCTGCCTGGCATCTGCGGACCTGTGAGAGGTTTTCAGAAAGATTGCCACACAGGCAAAGGCAGGCTGTCTGACACTGAAGGAACCTTTAGGGGCAGAAATAGAATATTGGAAACTGACTATGAGAAATACTAACCATGCTCTGTTAACCATGATTGCTCTTTTCTGGTTAGAGAAAGCACATTTTTACCCTGCTGGGAGGTGTGTGTGTGTGTGTGTGTGTGTGTGTGTGTGTGTGTGTGTGTTTTGTTTTGTGTTTTGCTTTTTGTGTGTGTGTGTTTTGTTTAGACTAAATAAATAATTTCATAAAATTTACAATAGAATACTACTCTTAGATTAAAATTGTTAGTCCTTTAGCACCACAGGAATTTTAAACTTTCATTTAGAAAATTAAAAAGTATAGAATACAGAGGAAACAAAGATGGAAATGAATGTTTTAATTAGTAATGTTGTGGGTGTTTTTTTTTTTTAATTAGGAAGGAACATGCGTCATCAAATAAAATTAAAATATTTGAAGTCTTTGAAATAATGATACCAGTTAGACTGGATTTCTAAACTAAATTTCAAAAAGAGTGAACATAGTGAATAGGTGACCAGCAGAGAAGAGTCCTTGAAAGTAACCCTTGGATAAAATGGACTAGATTGTAACCAATCTATACTTGTCAAACCTGTGAGAACTCAAGGAGGTTTATTTTTTAAAGATATTTGTAAAGTGTTTTTCAGAGAGCCTGGAACATATTAGACAAACAGTAAACCTGTCCATATCTATCCTTTATCCTTCAGATGTTCTGCCATAGTATTTGTGCGTGTGTGTGTGTGTGTGTGTGTGTGTGTGTGTATGTGGTGGAGCCAGTATTCCACAGTACTCTAGTATGTGGAGAGCCCCTTCCTTTAGTTTCTTGATTTTGTTTGTTTTTTGTTTGTTTGCCCTTACAAACACAATTTCCACATTAATATTGAACAGTTCCCTCTGGTGATAAGATCCTCCTTGAAAGAATGAGCAGATCTTACAGATCTGAAAATATAGAACACAAGTCAACATCACATACACAAAATAATACCTCAGAAATGAGAAAATACTGTAAATAGAAAGATATGATTTCATTAAAGACTATTGGAAGTATTCATTTTGCAGAAATTTAGCTCTCCATAATTCTTTTATTTCTTTCACAAATTGGATAATTAATGTGAGTTAGTCATAATCCTCTATGGTTACATTCTCTGTGATTCTTTAATATTGTAACTCTATGGGCTCATTTCTCATTTTTCTCCATACCTCATTTAAGTCTTGAAGTCAGTGGGAATTACCCCAGGCAAGATGAATTAGAGACTATCTGCCTAATCACTTAAGGCAGACTGTCAATTTTTAAAATTCTTAAGTACATCTACACAGTCATTTGAAAATGTGGGTTTTCATAAAAATCCACATCTTACATTTGTAATATATATGGAGAAAATTCTCTTTTATTAAAACTTAAAGCCTCACAGGATCATAGAATTTTTTTAAAAGTATCTTTACTTTATCTTTACTGTTGAAATATTAGAGATGCCCCCTCTCCCTTTCCTCCCATTTACCCCTCTAACCCGCACCTGTCCCTCCCACCCAGGCTCACTGCACAATTGTGTGTGTCCATGGGTTACGCTTATATGCATATAAATTTGTTGGTTAATCTCTTCCTAATCCCCCCACCCCTTCCCTCTGAGATTCATCTGTCTGTTCTGTGCTTCCATGTACCTGGATCTATTTTGTTCATCAGTTTATTTTGTTCATTAGATTCCCCATATAAGTGAGATCATATGATACTTGTCTTACTTTGACTGGCTTATTTCACTTAGCATAATACTCTCCAGGACTCTCCATATTGTCTCAAAGGGTAAGAGATCCTTCTTTTTACTGCTGCATAGTATTACACTGTGTAAGTGTACTACAGCTTTTTTTATTCTCTCATCTAAAAATGGGCACTTGGGCTGTTTCCAGATCTTAGCTATTGTAAGTAGCAGTGCTATGAACATAGGGGTACATATATACTTTCTAATTGATCTTTCAAGATTCTTAGAATTTTAAAACTATAAGAGTATACAAATTATTCATTTATTAGTCATTTATTTAAAAAATTGTCTATTGAGAACTCTATGGGCCAAAAATGTAACCTATTTGTTATTTCAACTTTCTGAGCCCCAGTTCGTTGGTCAGTTGAGTGAGTAAGGTGTGGAGGATAAAGTCTATGCACCTCCAATTGCAGTATTTCACATTTCATGGCTGGTAACTTCTCAAAAGTTGCCTTACTGTAGTGGCACAACTAACACTACACTCAGAAGCTAGAATTTCCTGGTGACTCCCATCTTGTCCTCTGCACTGTAACACATTAAGTTCCTAAGTTAAAAAATAATACATTTTGCCCTAGCCGGTTTGGCTCAGTGGATAGAACTTTGGCCTGAGGACTGAAGGGTCCTGGGTTTGATTCCAGTCAAGGACACATTTTCCTGGTTGAGGGCTTGATCCCCACCCAATAAGGGATGTGCAGGAGACAGCAAATCAATGATTCTCTCTCATCATTGATGTTTCTATCTCTCACTCCCTCTCCCTTCCTCTCTGAAGTCAATAAAAATATTAAAAAAATAATAATACACTTTAAATTCTGAAAATGTTTTCCCATGCCTATAAAAAGCCACTTCTGGCCTTGCAATGCAGCATAGATAGTTACATGTGAGCTATTTTAATTAAGTGGCAAACACTATGAATTATATCTAAAAATTCAAAACTTTAGTACCAGGTTATTTTATGTACAATGCATATTTCCTTTCTTTTCTTTTTACAAATAATACACCATTTGAATGTCACTCATATAGCCCAATGCTTCAATTATAAACTTAGTAGGGTTTGGGGTTCAGAGCTATCTCAGGGTGATCCAGGGCCCAGGTCAGGTGGCACTCTGCAAACCAACATATTGAACCCTGACTATATTTTTGTAATGGTAACAGCTTGCCTTAAATCCTGAATATGCCACTTATTAATCGAGTGTCTATGAAAGCGACTCTCATAATCTTTCTCCACCTCAAATTTATTGAGATACAATCTATATCTATAAAAGCCTAAGTGACCCGACAATCGAATGACCTGACGACCGGCCGGTAACTATGATGTGCACTGACCACCAGGGGGCAGACGCTCAACACAGGAGCGGACCCCTGATGGTCAGTGCGCTCCCACAGTGGGAGTGCCACTCAGCTGACCAACGAGCCCCAGATGCTGAGCTCACAGCTGGCAAGTGCAGCTGCAGCAGCGCAGCCTCCCCTGTAGACACTCCCCCTGCTCACCCGAGCGGTGGTGGCCGTGCCGGTGGCAAGCGCAGCAGGGCTGGGATGAGCAGGAGCTGCATGGTGCCCAGCCTGGGCTCAAGCTCCTCCCTGGCTGCATGCCATTTTGTGCATTACTTTGTACTGTGCGGGATCAACGCAGACAGTGGGCTGAAGCCGGAGGAGCTGGTAGCTAAGGCTGGGCTGCAGTGGTGCACAGGTCCACTGATCCCCTCAGACCAGGGCGAGGGACCCCACCAGTGCACGGATCCATGCACCAGGCCTCTAGTTTATATATAACACTAGGAGCCCAGTGCACAAAATTCGTGCATGGATGCAGTCCCTAAGCCTGGTTGGTGATAGGAGCACGAGCATCAGGTATGAAAGGGCAGGTCCCAGCTGAACTCTGAGCCCTAGGCAGCACTTGGGCCCTTGGGGCCTCACATGCCCCCGTCTGTCTGAGTCATGCCCCCGAGTCCCCACACACAGATGCAGTGAGCATGGCTGGATGCTGTGGGCTGGAGTGCAGCGTGGGCCTCTGCGCCGCTCAGCAACACTGCACAGAAGCCAGGTGGGCAGCATGTACTCTCTGCTGGCCAGCCTCACAGACTGGCTCCTGTAAGAACCCACAGGGAGCCCGACCAACCCACCTCTGTGGTCCCTACAGCTGCAGCCCAGTTCAACCGGAAGAGGCCATGGGTGCGGGGTGGGGCGGGCTCCCCGCAGGCACCTGGCACCTGAGCATGCAGGCTTCCCAAGCATGTGAGACCTGACATCCCCGGTGGGGAGGGTAACAGGGAGAGTGAGAGCGAGCTTAGCGGATACCCCACATTCTCACTGCACCTCCATCCATGTCACCCCTGCCCCCAGGTAGCCGGCAAGAGGTCGCAGCTCCTTGCCTAGGTGCTACGGGAGGTTGGTCGCTGCCACCCACCTCCAGTTCCCTGTCCCAGCCCAGGGCCCAGACCCGATTGGGCAATCAAGACCTGCTGGCCGCTGGTCACCATCTGCGGGGAAATCGGCGGGGCGATTGGGACCCTGCTCACACCAACGTTGGCCTGGCACCGTCAGCTCACCTGCTCCATCATCCTGCCACAGTCCCGCTCTAGTCCGGGCCCATTGAGGCTAGCAGCACCTCCACTGCCGCCCACTGCCAGCACTACGTTGCCCCCTGATGGTCAGCACACATCATAGTGAGCGGCTGAACTCTCGGTCGAACTCCCAGTCAAGGGGACAATTTGCATATTAGGCTTTTATTATATAGGATTGGTTTGATACACTTACATATTGCAATATGATTACCACCTGCTGTGTTAGCTAACAGCACCATTGTGTCTCATTTCCTTTTTGTGGTGAGAACTTTTTCTACTTACTTTCTTAGCAAGTTCCATATATGTTTGGCATAATCAGTTCTGCATATGTAAAATTGTAATGTTAGGACCTACCCTATATGGTTGGTTGTTGTAGAGATTTAAGAGTTTAGTTTAGGCTGTTTAAAAGAAGCCTTAGTAGCTTTTGTTGTTAATGTTTTATGTATTGAGTATTTTTCCACTGTGCTAGTTACCAAGCCTAGAAATCATGCTGTCATCCTGAAACCCTCACATCTAGCACTTAACATGTCTTTGCAGTTCCACCTCAACAATATCTTATTAATAAAAATTCTGTTTTATGTAGTTCTTACTGTCTTTACACCCAGGTAGATTTTGTTATATACAGTAAGTTCTTACTGTCTTTACACCCAGGTAGATTTTGTTATATATTAAATACCATGAATTATGTGGATGCAGAGTGATAATTTATCTCTCTGGCTGTAATTAGTCTCTCTCTTACTCTCTTTCACTTTTGGGGTCACAGTTATACCTTACATAACCTTTTTTAGGGCTGGATTAGGAATGAATATCATTCCTAATTGCAGTTAAGTTCTTGGAAAGTGTGACTCTTAAGCAAAAAGACAGATAAGGAAACTAGTGAAGTTAATTTTAGATTCTAGATTTTAATTTAGATGATTTAATGTTTATTTAGTACTTAGGATGTTCTGGCTACTTTACTACAACTTAGGGATACAAAAATGAAGACATGGTCACTGCTTTTAAATAACTTCCAGTCTTTTACAATAGAACCCCACAGAAATAATGATGAAGACCTGTATTCTAATTTTATTATGTTACCAACTTTATCAGCCTAGAAATTACTTAAGTAAATATTAGTGTGCCTTCTTTTTTGGATAAATACATCAGGAATTGTAATCTATAATATAAAATGCATGATTAGTCTTTATACAGATATTTAATAAATTACTATAAAACACTGGTCAGTATTCTTTAAAAATGCTACATGAGACATCAAACTAGATTCCCTCCCCCCAAAAATTCTGATAATTATAACTACAGTAAAATTTAAGAATGTCCTAACATCAAACATCTTCAGGAGCTCTGACCAGTTTGGCTCAGTGGCTAAAGTGTCAGCCTGTGGACTGAAGAGTCCCAGGTTCGATTCCGGTCAAGGGCATGTACCTTGGTTGCGGGCACATCCCCAGTAGGGGGTGTGCAGGAGGCAGTTGATCCATGTTTCTCTCTCATGGATGTTTCTAACTCTCTATCCTTCTCCCTTCCTCTCTGTAAAAAATCAATAAAATATATATTTTAAAAAAATCTTCAGTAAATTGATAATACTCAATAAAGAGTAGGTTTTCTATGGATATACATACTGAGGGTAACCTGATTAGACCAGCATCATATTCTGCCTAAATTTTAAGCTGCAAAGCTATAGAACAGCATGCTAATTTCTAGACTTTAACTTGAAAACATATGTTTAAGAGATGTATGTCTGTTATTTATTCACTCAATAAAGTAGCAAGATGCCTTGCTTTCAGATTCTATCTACCAATAGTAAATGCTATTTAACAAATAAGTAAACTGGAGACATATCAGAGGAAAAATTTTCGTGAGTGATATTATTGGAGTAATTATTTCGTAAGAATTGTTTGTTGAGTAAAAGATATTATTTTCAAAGTTTTATAATCAGGAACATACCTAACAATTTACCTCACATATAGTAGAATTTGCAAAATTAAAATGAAAATTTTTACATCTTTAGCCATTGAGAATAACTTGAGTTTGAAATATTTTACTTGCTGCAATATAAATTAGACTGTATTTCATTTATTGTCTAATATGCAAAAATCAGCTTCCCTACACCTCTTATTCCTTCATACACATCCTATTCATCAATATCAAATTCTCACACTAAAATGCAGAAAATAAATGTTATATATTCAGTCTTTAAAAGTTTGTTGTGGATCCTGGTCAGGAATTAAATACCTTGAATTATGTGGATGCAGAGTGATAATTTATCTCTCTGGCTGTAATTAGTCTCTCTCTTACTCTCTTTCACTTTTGGGGTCACAGTTATACCTTACATAACCTTTTTTAGGGCTGGATTAGGAATGAATATCATCAGCAAAAAGTTAAAATCATTTATATTTTGTTTGCAGTGATGAATCAAACCATGTCCTCTTGCAGTTTTATGCATGTTCATATGTGTCCCAAAGATAATTAATCATCTTGCATTAAGCACCATATGTTTTAACCACATACATAATAACGTGCATCCTGCGTTTGTAGGTGCATGCTTGCTCCCTGTCTTTCTTCCGAAGAGAAGTTATGATCCTAACCAAAAGTTCCAGGTGTATTCAAATTAGGGGCGTTTTTGTTTAACACTGTATTTTCCACTCTGGGAAATACAAAAGACGTGTTGCTGACAGCTACAGAAACAATGGTGTTTTGTTTTTTCTGTTTTTTTTTAATATATTTTATTGATTTTTAGAGAGGAAGGGAGAGGGAGATATAGATAGAAACATCAATGATGAGAGAGAATCATTGATTGGCTGCCTCCTGCACACGCCCTACCAGGGATCGAGCCCGCAACCCAGGCATGTGCCCTTGGCTGGAATCGAACCTGGGACCCTTCAGTCCGAAGGCCGACGCTCTATCCATTGAGCAAAACCAGCCAGGGCAACAATGGTGTTTTCTTTGTTTAAAAGACTAAGCTCTCCCAGGAGTTCCATCACAAAAGCACAGTTTTATAGCGTCCCCAACACTACTGGCCATGCTAAGAGTAGATGGAAATAGAACCTCTTCTACAGAACAAAATAGCTGGTTTTCAAGGAAGTGTTCCCTTCTGAATGCCTGGCCCTTTGTTTTATGGCTGCATAGGAGCAGTTCCTGAAATTACCCCAGGAGGATCCTCCTATTTTTTAATTCCCCTCCAGCAAGTCCACTAGCTGTGAAGTAGTGGGCGTTTGCACTGGGGGTCCTGCTGAGGAATTCCAGGCTCTGGGAATCACACTTCTCAGGAGAAACAACTACAGACACTACAAAGGAGACAGCGGAGATAGTCTCAGCCATCGAGCTGGTTTCAGGAGACTTGCCCCTCCCACTATTTTACATATCACCGTGCAGTCAAATTGAATAAATGGGAGGTTATATTTCCATAAATATTTTGCAATCAGATGGATGATACTTTTGAGTCCTTTCTTTCGTCTCTGATATTTACCATTAGAAGGTCATTCTGGAAATACAACTTAACAGGAAATCTATGAGTGCTGAACTTACCCATACTGGCAACAAATCAGAATACCAGAATGCAAATACTGTTTTTTATCTGCACACAGGAAAGCTGAGTACCTTTAATCCCATTAGAAAATGCTGTGATTAATTGCAGGACCTCACTGATTGTTCGGGTAACAGATGGACATGCCACAGTGACATATTTCCCCTATTTATTTACAAACAAAGAGGACATTTATGTGGGCAGAAATTAAAACACTAGTGGAGTACTAATTCCCTCAGCTTAAATATGTTCACATTAACACAGATCCTTTATTATGGAAAGTAAACATCTTTAATATTGTGCAATGGCTTGGACATACAATCCATAATATTTTATAATTTCCTTTCTGTTGGGTTGATTTATTCAGTAAGAATTATGTACCTACAACATAATGAGGCAAATGTACTAGAGCACAAAAGGTTGTGTTTTTTTTTCTGTTTCAGACAAAAATTGCTTCTAAGATAGAAGAAATATATGCATTATTTTTGGGACCATCTTCCTTGTCCTCTGTGGTGATTTTGTTGTCAGAAACCTTAAACTGTATTATAACCAAAAGAACTGAAAAACATTGAAATGACAATTGAAGTAAGATGTGCCACCTGCTGTTATAAATATTTTAGGAGGTTTGCCAATGTGATAAACTTTGGTAAATCATATCTGCAAATGAAAACCACTGTTTTTTCTGACTGATAGCTGTGTTAGGTGAGAATCAGAACTTGTATTATAGTCAAATACCTTAGAAAATATTAAATGATTCCAAATGTATTTAACTAAAATACATTTGAAAAGTTGTTAACCAAAAAAAAAAAAAAAAAACAAAAAAACAAGGATATAGTCCACAAAATCCTTAGCTCACAGGGTTATCCTATACAATAAAACTCTAATATGCAAATCTACCAAACTGCAGAACAACCGGTTGGTATGATGCACACTGACCACCAGGGGGCAGACACTCAACGCAGGAGCTGCCCCCTAGTGATCAGTGAGCTCCCACAGGGAGCGCAGCAATGGTGGGGGAGCCTCTCCTGCCTTCACGGCAGTGCCAAGGACCCCTCAGGGGATGTCTGACTGCCAATTTAGGCCTGCAGACATCCCCCAAGGGGTCCTGGAGGGTGCAGGCCGGGCTGATGGACCTCTTCTCCCCAGTGCACAAATGTCATGTACTGGGTCTCTAGTATTAAAATAAACTGCATTTATTATTTCATTGCACATCCTCTTTCCATTTGAAACTCTGTGTTATGAAGGTATGCCACAAGAAACGCAAGGAATAAAATAAATTACACAACTCAGGGAAAAGTTCCAAAGATTACAAACTGACAGCTTGCAGGATAATTTCTCATCCATGTTTAATTAGCCCTTATTACATTGGTTAACACAGTATAGTTTTGGTATTGTTTGCTTGGATAGACTACATATGACCATGCCCTAAACCTGCTTCCTTATAGAGCTAAAGGGGTTTTGCAGATGGGATGGAATCAAGTATCTTGATGGGGAGGTTATCCAGGATTATCCACGTGGGCTCCACGTAATCACAAGTTTCCATCTAAGAGGGTCACTGGAGGGATCAGGACCAGTCAGAAGGGAATGTGGTGACAGAAGCAGAGAGACAGAGATTTGAAAGTGCTACTCTGCTGGCTTTGGATATGCACGAAGGGGACCATGGCTCAAAGGATGTAGGTGTGCTCTGGGATCTGTAAGGGCCAGAAACGTTATTCTATCCTGGAGCTTCCAGAAGGAGCTTGCTCTGCTGACCCACTACGGGTGTTTGAACTCCACTCAGTAAGAGAATAAATGTGCGCTATTTTAAGTACTAAATTTGTGCTTATTTGCTTCAGCAGCCATAAGAAACCTATAGTACCTGAAGTTAATAATTAGAAGACTTCATATAAAATTGAAGATATATATCTATAGATATCTATCTTACCTAATAATAGACAAACATGGTAATTGGCCATACCTTCGCTACGCCTCTCATTGACTAATCAACGAGATATGCAAATTAACTGCCAACAAAGATGGCGGCCGGTAGCCTCAGAGCTGCAGCGAGCAGGAGGCTTGCTTGCTCCAGTGATGGAGGAAGCCAAGGTTCCCCACCTGCCGCGGCCTGGCTCTAAGCTACACTCAAAGCAACATAGTTTCAATTATAGAAGCTAAACAAACCCCAGATACTTGCTTACAGCCAACCTTGGCCATGGAGCTGGAGTGAGCAGGAGACTTTCCCTCCCACCTGCCCTGGCCGGCTCTGAGCTCCACTCAGGCAACAAAGTTTCTATTATAGAAGGTAAATAAACCCCAGATACCTGCTTTCAGCCAGCCGTGCCCATGGAGCTGGAGCCTTCGGTTGCCCCTGGCGATGGAGGAAGCCAAGCCCTGGCCAACTCTGAGCTCCACTCCAGGTCACAAAGTTTCAATTATAGAAGGTAAATAAATCCCAGAAAAAAAAAGAAAGAAAGAGAGGCTGGGAGCCTCTGTCGCCGGGGAGGTTTGGCCAGTCTGAAAACGGCCCTCAGCCCCTCACCCAGACTGGCCAGGCACCCCAGTGGGGACCCCCACCCTGAAGGGCAAACCAGCTGGCCCCCACCCATGCACCAGGCCTCTATCCTATATAATAAAAGGGTAATATGCAAACTGACCCTAACGGCAGAAAGACTGGGAATGACTGGTGATTATGACACATACTGACCACCAGGGGGCAGATGCTCAATGAAGGAGTTCCCCCCTGGTGGTCAGTGCACTCCCACAGGGGGAGCTCTACTCAGCCACAAGCCAGGCTGCCAGCTGCCAGTACAGCGGTGGTGGTGGGAGCCTCTCCCACCTCCTCAGCAGCACTAAGGATGTCAAACAGCAGCTTAGGCCTGCTCCCCCCTGGAAAGTGGACATCCCCCAAAGGCTGCTGGGCTGCCAGAGGTATGTCTGATTGCCAGCTTAGGCCCAATCCCTAGGGAGCAGGCCTAAGCCAGCAGGTGGTCATCCCCCGAGGGGCCCCAGACTGCGAGAGGGCACAGGTCAGGCTGAGGGACCCCCCACACCCCTAAGTGCACAAATTTTTGTGCACTGGGCCTCTAGTCCTATCTAATAAAATAGAAACATGGTAATTAGCCATAACTTTGCTACCCTTCCCATTGGCTAATCAGGGCGATATGCAAATTAACTGCCAACCAAGATGGAGGCTGGCAGCCAGGCAACTGACGCGAACAGGAGGCTTGCTTGCTCCAGTGACGGAGGAAGCCAAGGTTCCCTGCCTGCCGCTGCTGAGCTCTGAGCTGCTCTCTAAGAAACATTGTTACAAATATAGAAGCTAAACAAAACCCCAGATACCTGCTTTCAGCAGGCCGGGATATCAGAGCTTGAGTCGCAACAAAGTTTCAAATACAGAAGGTAAACAAAGCCCAGAATCCTGCTTTCAGCAGCCGAGGTCTCACAGCTAAAGCCGGCTCACAGCTCCAGTGACAGCCATAGAAGGTAAATAAATCCCAGAATTAAAAAAAAAAAAAGGAAAAAAGGAGAGGTTGGGAGCTTCAGTCACCTGCCAGCCTGAAAACGGCCCTCAGCCCCTCACCCAGACTGGCCAGGCACCCCAGTGGGGACCCCCACCCTGAAGGGGATATGACCAGCTGCAAACAGCCATCATCCCCTCATCCAGGCTGGCGAGGCACCCAAGCGAGACCCCCACCCTGAAGGGGGTGTGACCAGCTGCAAACAGCCATCATACCCTCACCCAGGCTGGCCAGGCACCCAAATGGGACCCCCACCCTGATCCAAGACACCCTTCAGGGCAAGCCAGCCAGCCCCCACCCGTGCACCAGGCCTCTATCCTATATAGTAAAAGGGTAATATGCCTCCCAGCACTGGGATCAGCGGTGCAGCGAGGCCTCTAAGCACTGGGATCAGCAGAGCAGTGAGGCCCCTCAGCACTGGGATCAGCAGAGCTGTGAGGCCTCCCGGACTGGGATCAGTGGAGCCACAAGGCCTCCTGAGCCTGGGATCAGCAGAGCCGTGAGGCTTCCTGGCACTGGGATCAGTGGTGCCCCAACACCCCCATGGGCCCTGCTCTGTGTGTGATGGGGTGGAGCCACAACCTCCCCATCAGCCCTGCCCTGAGTGTGACAGGGGGGAGTGCCCCAACCCCCTGATTGGCCCTGTTCTGTGGGTGACAGGGGGCGGTGCCCCAACCCCTCAATCGGCCCTACCCTGAACGTGACTGAGGGTGGCATCACAACCTCCTGTTCTGCCCTGCTCTGTGCGTGACAGCGGGGAGCTCCCCAACGCCCTTATTGGCCCTGCTCTGTGCCTGACAGGGGGCAGCGCCCCAACCCTCTGATGGGCCGGCTCTGTATGTGACAGGGGTGGCACCACAACCCCCTGATCTGCCCTGCTCTGTGCATGACAAGGGGTGGTGCCGCAACCTCCCCATCGACCCTGCCTTGAATGTGACAGGGGCGGCGTCCCAACCCCCCAATCGGCCCTACCCTGAGCGTGACTGAGGGTGGCATCGCAACCTCCTGATCCGCCCTGCTCTGTGCATGACAGGGGGCGGCGCCCCAACTCCCCAATCGGCCCTGCTCTGAGCCCGACCAGGAGCTGCGGGGCAGGCACCTAGGGACTGGGCCTGCCCTCTGCCACCCGGGAGCGGGACTAAGCCAGCAGGCCGTTATCTCCCGAGGGGTTCCAGACTGCGAGAGGGCACAGGCCGGGCTGAGGGACCCCCTCCCCCCGCCAGTGCACAAATTTTTGTGCACCGGGCCTCTAGTATATAGAGATAGATAGATGATAGATAGATAGATAGATAGATAGATAGATAGATAGATAGATAGATAGATATAGATAGATAGATAGATATAGAGATATAGATATTGATATAGATAGATATAGATATAGATATAGATATAGATATAGATATAGATATAGATATAGATATAGATATAGATATAGATATAGATATAGATATAGATATAGATATATAGATATATCTATAGATATATATCTATATCTATATATATTGCTCCTCTTAAAAACTGGATGATCTGGCAACAATTGGAGTATGACTACTTCCTTGGAACAACCACTGGTTACAGCTGATCCCTTTAGAAGTCACATGCTCTCTGGTTTACCAAGGAATTGCTGAGATACTATTTCTTTCCTTTTTTCTTTTTCCCCTTAAATTTGGCATCAGGGAGATATTGGAGTTTGTGACCTCTTACAATAAGGTCTTGAATTTTACATTTTAGTTAACATTCCTTTTCCACTTCCTGAAATGCCATTCCCATTTGTTTAGTCATCTCCACCATCCACCGATTTTTGTCTTTACTTTAAACTTTCAACTTGCAGGTTGTTTGGGAATCTTCATGATTCCCAAATTTATATCACAAGCCCTCATCTCATTTTTATCAATATTTACAACCACATTTAGGGCATATTTTCCTTAAACTTACGATTTCCAAAAGTGAACCAATTCTCTGGATTGGCAAGCCTCTTGGTCTCCCCATATTTTTTAAAATTTGTTTTCCTCCATTTTATTCTTATCACTCCTTGTTTAGGCCTTGGTTGTCTTGTGCCTGGACTATGCAGTATCCTATTAATCGGTAGCCTGACAATCAGTCTTTCCTCACCCAAATTTATTCTCCACATTTCTGCCAGATTCACATTCTAAAATTCAAATGCAATCATCTAATTCTCATATGTGAAAAAAACTTAAACAACCACCTGCATCCCTAGGATAAATTTAGAATTTTGACTCTCACACTGAATGTAACGTTTAACCTGGCCCTACTCTAACTCTTCACACTCCTTTTTCATCACTTCTATTCAACTCCCAGTCACACCAAAGGGCTATTTTCCTAGGGATATGTCTTCTACTTTTCCACTGACTTGAATTTTTTTTTTTTTTTTTAGCTTCTGCCTAAATAACATTCTACTTAGAATTCTCCTCATTTTCAAAGCACAATTTCAATGTCACTTCCTCAGAAATTCTTTTTTCTATTTTCCAATATCTCTCTTTACATGTCTCCAAAATAGTAAGCAGTACTGTTTTTATACATCTCTCTCTACGAAGAGTACATTGTAAGCCAAATGTCTTGAGGGCACACATAATGCTTCATTCATTTTGGCTGGCACCCTCCTAAAGCTTGCCTCCTAAAATCAGTGTTTTAGAGGTAAACCTATGGAGCAAACACCTGAGCTTTACTGTTTGCTTACACTGTCTATGCCTCAGTTTCTTTAATTTTAAAATAAGGAGCTCTGTGATATTATAGTACAGAGTACACGTCTATCGTCATCTTTATAAAGTATTTACAGGAGGGCCGGCGGCATTGTAAGGGCTATAATGCATTAAAGTGAATAAACGTTTGCTGAGTTACATTGGATTATTATCACATATACAAATCAAGATTTTTAAAAAATCAGAATAAAGATGTTTAATAGTACCAAAAATGAAATAAGGTGTGCATGAGAACGTATGAAATTATTCAGAAAAAGTAAATTAGTACAAGACATTATTGTCATGAGACAAGAAGAATAGAAATATAAGGGCATTTCTTATCTCGTTCCCCTGATGCTAGTTCTGAGCACATGGTTACCTCCAAAAAAATAAAATAATAAAATAGTCCTTTGGCTGAATTAAGTCCATGGGACCACAACACAAAATGAGAAATTATCCTTTTAATTAGCTTTAGTAAGGCTCAATTAAATTATTTTCTGAGAATTAATAATAATGGAAGAATTTTATAGGTCTTCCTTTGAAAAGAGACATTTAAGTTCCTTTAAAAGTCAAAACTATTACATGAAAAATTTTGACCAGACTAGAGAATTCTCTAGATAACCATAATTTAAAAAAAATAAAATTAAGAAATATAATATTGGCATGATGCTTCTAAATCACTAATATCATCATATGATTTGCCCAGTAGTCATTCTGTGCAAAGCCCTTTTAGACCAGAGTTGAAATTGAATCTGCAAAAGGAAGAATACAGGAAGCATTGTGTTTTGCAGTACTTACAGTTGGATGGATAAACCTTCAAGGATAAGGAATCATCAGATTTGTGGAGATAAAGAGTAGGAGAGGAGGCACCAGAACGAGAATCATGAATAGATTTTTGTTTGACTTTACTTTATACTCAAAGTGTGATCCAAGGCATGTTACCTAAACCTCTTTGAGTCTCAGGTTCCTTGTCTGGGGCTGCATTGATAACATAACTTTTAGCTCTAACTATCATTGCTTCTATGTAAAATAAATGGTATGTACATATATAGTATTATGGTGATATTCTTACCATTTTCAAAAATAAATAGATGATATTTTGAAACGTGTTAATGATACTCTTTCCAAATAGATACTTGCCCTGTTGGGTTTATGGCACCCATTTCCTTCATAGGATTCTAGGATTTGTATGAAAATAGTATTCCATTTTCAAAGTTCAAAATGAGATATTTTGGTAAGGCAACATACCAGCAAGCCATGTTATTATCTTTTTAAAAAATATTTCATTGATTTTTTACAGAGAGGAAGGAAGAGGGATAGAGAGTTAGAAACATCGATGAGAGAGAAACATCGATCAGCTGCCTCGTGCACACTCCCTACTGGGGATGTGCCCGCAGCCATGGTACATGCCCTTGACCGGAATCGATCCCGGGACCTTTCAGTCCGCAGGCTGACACTCTATCCATTGAGCCAAACTGGTTAGGGCCATGTTATTATCTTAGAAGATTTACTAAATTCTCTCAGCTACCATTTATCACGATAAGGGCTGAGCCTGTGGACTTTTCCATACACAGTTCTCTCATAATACAAAAAAAGTGCTCATTTTGACTATAACATCTGGCTCTGAGGCTTGCTGTTCTGAGATAAAAGGGAGATGTGATGTAGAGGCTTAGGAAAATCCCCACCATTTGGGCACCAGGGTAATGAAGAGTTCATGACCTGATATCTGTTCTCTCTTGGTTTCATCAGAAATTGCTGCTTCTTATTGCTGACTCAACATATCTACCGCCTGGCCATAAATTCACAAAATGGGAATGGTTTTGCCCTAGGCAGATGGCCCCGTAATGCATGGGTAGAGGGCTACCTTTATACCTATTTGCCGCTACATATTTTGCCAATCTCTCTGGACAGGTATATTCAGCTTCCTCGCAGGCACACAGGTGTTTCCAGATCCTTTGTACACCATAGGAAGAGCCACTAAGAAGTATTTTCTTAAATTCGTTCTCTCTCTCTCTCTCTCTCTCTCTCTCTCTCTCTCTCTCTCTCTCTCTCTCTCTCTCTCATCTAACAATGCTGGGCCACCTCTTTCCACATGACACACCTATCTATCTAGCTTTACCTTTATTTTTTTTCTTCCTCTTTTCTTTAGTGTGGCGCTTACTTCAGTAATACCCTTCTTCCTGACTAGTACCATGGATTAGTTTTAGTAGTGTACAGGGAGTTGAAGAAAAAAAAAACTTGCTAATAAGTACGTACAGAGTTATTTTTAAAACATTACATACATTTTACAAACTAGTGGCCATGACTTCGATTCTATATGAAATTTTAGCATAGGCTATAAAGTGTATATTTCATACACACTTAAAATTAAATCCGGGGGATGGAACAAGCATAGTGTATTTTGATTTCTGAAATATATCCATTTCTCCCAATAAACACTTATTTTTTAAAAGGCAAAGCAAGTATATTAGTTATTTGTACATTATTAAATTCAGTTTTTTGAATTATCATATGCAAAAACATGCCAGTTATTATTTTATACATTTGGAGAGAACTTACTCATAGTATACCACAGATCCTCTTTATTCATTGAATCTATTAATAACACAGAAACAACGTTAGTAATAATAATAGCTGCCCTTTGTTCAGCCCTTAATATGGACAAGAGAGTTACTAGTCAGGAAGAAGAATGATACTAGTCAGGAAGAAGAAGAAGAGGAGGGTCTCGCCAGGTAGCTCCTTTCTTACCAGCAACTAGCATTTGTTGGATAAGAAGTCAGACCAGATTCTTTTGGTAGATACAATAATAATCTCCTTTATCAACATTTATAGGCAAATCTGAGAATACAGATCCCAAGTTTAATCAGAAATGTGAAGAATAGATAGCCTTGCTTGGGTCTATAGTCTATGCCGCATATAAGGCTGCAATTATTAATAAAGTATAACATTGATTCTCATTTATCTATTGTATGTAATCTCCTCAGAAACTCTGTGAAGAGGGAGGTATAAAGATTAAAAGGGAAAAATTTTACTATTTTTGATCCCAAGTTATAACACTATCAAAACAATTTTGAAATATTACACCTAAATTCTAACAGTACAGCAGGACTATTGAAAGTGACATGATAAATGTAAATAATTTCAATTAAGTTTAAAGTATAAACTTCAACTTCAATATATCAATATAGAAATATTAAAATTAGGAATAATACCAATTGACTTAAAAACAGCTTGGAGATTTTAGCTGAATCTAAGATAGAACTGAGTCAAATGCTTGTCAATTCAATCAGTACAATATTAAATGGATAGAAATATGGTACCTTAGATAAGGTAAATGTCTCCACTGTTATCTTTAAAAATCTACATTTAACTTTTTGCTTTAAATTTTAAGCATATTTTTCACTAATAACAATATGATAAAACCCCATTTCTCAAACTAAATTTGTTCTGGAAGGCTGTTCGAAAACCGAATCATTTTTCCCATTAGAAATAATGTAAATTGAATTAATCTGTTCCAGACCCCAAATGATTCCATATTTTACCCTTTCTTATATACAATACATGCCTATTGTATTGTTTAATCTATAAATAAACACTTTAAAACAAAAAGGAGATGAAATGTAAATAAAAATTTAACAAAAAAGAAAGGAAATATACAGTAAAAAATGAAAATTTAACAATTATAAGCAGCAACAAAAGAAAAAAAAACACAAAAAATTCACAGTACAATATCCTGAGATTTTAACAGTGGTAAACTCATATTCAGGCATTCTCTCCTTTGATTGTCACCTGAGAGATGCATGATCATACGGGTATCAGCATGAAAGGGTTGTCAAGTTGAGAAGCGAATTGTTCGAGATGGAAGATGCTTGAGAAACGAGGTTCCACTGTACATGAAAAAAGACTTACTTCGATTATAACAGCTTAGAAATCAATTCATGAGTATATAGTGAGGGGATTAGGACCATTTCTCCTACAGGAAAAAGAGATATGAGAACATCAAGGCAAAAATTTGAATGGAAGACATTTAAAAATAATTTAGTTAATATAACTCCCAAAGATCAGTGGGTAGCAGTTTAATCAAGCATAATTTTTTTAGGATAAAGAATGTTATAATTGGAGACCCTAAAAATAGAGTGAGCAATTGCTAAGTTATGATTTCTCTGCAACTCTCTTATATAGTGGATCTCAGGAGAATAAAATTATGCTTAAATATATGACATTAGTTTATTACATATTTTACTCACACAAGAATGTGTAGAACATAATTTGCAAGTGACTACAAATAGATAATTAGATTTGTAAATTCTATATTGCCAATTAATTTTCATACCTTTTTTTGTATTTGCCAAACAGTTGTATCCATAGTCAACCCATGGTTGCAATTGTTGAATAGAAGTAGTTCCAACTAACTAATTTCATTTACATTAATAAATAAGAAAAAAGTGAAACGATAAACACATGTTCATTCAGATCTATTCATTATTTCACAACTTCACTTATTCATCAATGATGTGAATGATGACTTAGCTACATTGGATCATCGTCTTAGAATACTAGAAAAATATTTCTTTAACTTCTTTGTGCTATTCACAAAGTAACAGCTACATGTATGTCACATCTTAAATTTAACTGCAGTTTTTCCATTTTCTTTATTACTTTCTCAAAACCATAAAACACACAAAACAATAAACCAACACTGATTAGTGGTGTTTACCTATTTCCAAGGTGTAAATACTCCGACCATAGCCAATTTTAAGCTACAACATAAAGACATCTCATAGAAAGAGATGTGTAGTACCACTATGCTTTATTATTTTTAAATTTTATTTTTCCATTACAATTGACATTCAATTTTTTATTAGTTTCAGGTGTACAGCATAGTTGACTATTACATAACTTATGAAGTAATTCCCCTGATCATGCTAGTACTCAGCTGGCACCATCAGAGTTATGACAATACTAGAGGCCCGGTGCACAAAATTCATGCATGGAGGGGGCAGGGGTCCCTCACCCCGCTGGCACCCTTATCAATCCAGGACCCCTTGGGAAATGTCCGACTGCCTCTCGCAATCCGGGACTGCTGACTCCTAACTGCTCACCTTCCTGCCTGACTGATCACCCCAAACCCCTCTGCCCGCCAGCCTAATCACCCCTAACTGCTACCCTGATGGTCTGATCGCCCCTAACTGCCTCTGCCTTGCCGTGCACCTGGGAACCAGGAGTCTCTCCTCTGGTCCATCGCAAGCACCTAGGACCTGGGCCGGCTTTGCCCAGGCCAGCTGCAGCCACAGGGGACTGTGGGTGGGTGGCTTTGCCTGGGCCACAGCTGTAGGCACCTGGGACCATGGGACAGGCTTCTTGTCCCTCTCCTAGGCCGCAGCCACAGGCGCTGGTGCCCGGGACTGCAGGGACCACGGGGCGGGTGGCTTGTCCCTCTCCCCGGCCATAGCCTGGCCGGTCCCCATTCCTCTCTCCCACTATTGAGTGTCTGAGCCATTATGGCATGAGGGCATGGCAACCATTTGCATATTAGCTCTTTATTATATAGGATTATTGATTATATTCCCTATGTTTTACTTTATATCACCATGACTATTTTGTAACTACCAATTTGTTCTTAATCCCTTTATATTTTCCATTTGCCCTCCCTCCCACCCCCCCCACCACCACAACCTCCCTCCAATCTGGCAACCCTCAGTTTGTTCTATGAGTCTATTTATGTTTTTGCTTGTGTATTTGGTTCTTTTGGTTCCACAAATAAGTGAAATACTATGGCATGTGCCTTCCTCTGACTTATTTCCCTGAGGATAAGCCCCTCTAGGTTCAACAGTGTTGTTGAAAATGATTAGATTTCATTCCTTTTCTCCACTCCTCTGACAAGCACTTGGGTAGCATCTATATCTTAGCTATTGTAAGTAATACTGCAATGCACATAGAGATGCATACATTTTTTTAATAAGTGTCTTTAATTTTTAAATATGTATACCCATAAGTAAAATTGCTGGGCAAAAGGTACTTCTATTTTTTATCCTTTAAAGACTGTCAATACTGTTTTCCATGATATTTAAACAAATTTGCAATGCCACCAACAGGGCATCAGGGTTCCTTTTTCTCCACTTTCTTGCCAACAGTTGTTCTTAATTGTTTTATTTATGACTAGAGGCCTGATGTATGAAATTCGTGCAAGGGCCTCAGTCCCCGCTGCTGCCATGGCTGCCTCTGCCTCAGCCCCCACCGCTGCAGCTTCAGCAGATTATTTGTTCTAGCCCTGTAATGCCATTGGTATTTTGATAGGGATCATATTGAATCTATAGATTACTTTGGATAGTGTGGCTAATATAAGATGTTAATTATTAATATCCATAACAATGGTATGTGCCTTCAGTTCATTGTATCTTCTTTAATTCTTTTTTTCAATGTCTTGTAATTTTTAGAGTATAGGTCTTTTACCTCTTTGGTTGAATTTATTCCTTGGTTTTTTATTTTGTTTTTGATGCAATTGTAAATGGAATTGTTTTTTCTTAATTTCTCTTTCTGATAGTATTGGTGTATTTTTTGCTTACTTTCCCTTTCTGAAACTTTGTTATTGTTGTATAAATATGCAACTAATTTCTGGATATTATTTTTTTTATTCTTCTCTTTTACTGAATTTATTAGTGCATCATTTTTTAGTGGAATCTTTAGGATTCTCTCTATATAGTATTATGCCATCTATAAATAAAGACAGTTGTACTTCTCCTTTCCCATTTGGATGCCTTTTATTTCTTCTTGTCTGATTGCTATGGCTAGGACTTCCAATATATGCTAAATAAGAGTAATGAAAGTGGACATCCCTGTCTTGATACTATTTAAGAAAAAGTTTTTTTAGCTATTTCCCATTGAGTATGATGTTTGCTGTGGGATTGTCATAAATGGCTTTATTACTTTGAGGTATGTGAGATATTCCAACTTTGTTGAGAGTTTTTGTCATAAATGGATTCTTTTTTATCAATGCTTTTCTTCACCTATTGATATAATAATATGATTTTTATCCATTATTTTATTTATGTAGCATATCATATTAATTGATTTCCTGATATTGAACCAACATTGCTTCCCTCTTGATCATGGTGTATGATCTTTTTAATGTACTGCCGAATTTGTTGTATTAATGTTTTGTTGAGGATATTTGCATCTATGTTCATCAGGGATATTAGCTAATAGTTTTCTTTCTTTGTAGGGTCTTTTTCTAGTTTTGAAAATACGATAATACTGACCTCATAAAATAAGCTTGAGAATATCCCTCCTCTTGAATTTTTTGAAATACTTTGAGAAGGATAAGTCTTAGTTCTTCTTTGAATGTTTCATAACATCAGTTTAGGACTTTTGTTTGTTGGGAATTTTTTTTATTACTGCTTCAATTTTGTTGGGTATAATTTATCTGCTTAGATTTCCTGTTTCTTTCTGATTCTGTTTTGAATGATTGAAGGTTTCTAAGGATTTATCTATTTCTTCTAAATTGTCTATATTCTCAACATATAAATGCTTGTTATTTAGCCTTCATGTGTTCATATATGTTTTTTTGTAATTAATTTTTAATTTCATATAATTGTGGGTAGATCAGTTTCTTGACATGATTTCAGTCTTAAATTTACTGAGATTTTTGGGGGGCATAATATGTGGTCTATCCTAGAAAATGTTCCATGTGCACTTGAAAAAAATACTTATTTGGCTGCTTTGGGTTAATATGCTTTCAAAATATTAATTAAATCTACCCACTCTAATGTGTCATTTAAGGCTGCTATTTCATTTTTTTTTTCTGTCTGGAAGATCTATACATTGATGTCAATGGAGTGTTAAAAAATCCTCTACTTTTAATGTATTACTATCAATCTCTTAATACCCTTCGATATTTGTTTTATATACTTAGGATCTCCTATGTTGGGTGCATAAATGTTTACAAGGTTTACATCCTCTTGTTGGACTGAGTCATATATTTTTATGTAATGTCCTTCTTTGTCTCTTATTATAGCCTTTGTTTTAAAGTCTATTTTGTCTGATATAAGTATTGCTACACTACTTTTTTAAAATTTTTATTTTCAAAAATTATCTTTTCATATCCCTTTACTTTTAGTCTATCTGTGTCTTTTGAATTGAAGTGGGTTTCTTGTAGACAAAATATACATGGTCTTGTTTTCTGTTCTGCTTTATGCATTTTGATTAGAGCATTTAATTCATTTATATTTAAAGTGGTTTTGATAGGAGCATAGTTATTTATTTTATCATTCATATTTATGTTTCTTTTTTTTCCTTCTTCTTCTTAAAGAAGTCCTTTAAAAGTTCTTATAATAATTGTTTGGTGGTGATGAACTCCTTTAACTTTTTCTGCTCTGGATAGCTCTTTATCTCTTCTTCAATTTTAAATGATAGCCTTGTTGGGTAGAGTAGTTCTGGTTATAGGTCCTTACTTTTCATCACTTTGAATATTTTGGGACAATTGCTTCTGGACTGAAAAGTTTCAGTTGATGACACAATTTTATAGGAGCTCCATTTGTAGGTAACTATCTTTCTCGCTGCTTTAAAAAAATCCTCTCTTTGTCTTTAATCTTTGCCTTTTTAATTATGATGTGTCTTGGTGTGAGCCTCTTTGGGTTCATCTTGCACATGCTGCTGTACTTCACATTGTCCCAGAAGTTCCTTAAACTATATGCCTTTCTTTTTCTTTTTTCCCTCTTCAGATTAGGGTATTTTTTCCATCTTGTCTTCCAAATTGCTGATTTGACTCTCTGCTTTATGTCATCTGCTGTTTATTCCTTGTAGTGTATTCTTCATTTCAGTTATTTTATTCTTCTTTTTTTGACCTATTTTTAAAAATTTATTCTATGTCTTTTTTTAATTGATTTCAGAGAGGAAAGGAGAGGGAGAGAGACATAGAAACATCAATGATGAAAGAGAATCATTGATTGGCTGTCTCCTGCATTCCCCACACTGGAGATTGAGCCTGCAACCCAGGCATATGCCCTGACCAGAAATTGAACTGGTGACCTCCTGGTTCATAGGTCAGCACTCAACCACTTAGCCATGTCGGTTGGGCACTATGACCTTTTGTATGCTTACTATCTCTTTGTTGAAAGTCTCACTAAGTTCTTTGCTCATCCTTTTAACAAGTGTTTTAAATTCTAGTGGATTGTTTGCCTTTATTTTATTTTTTTGGGGGGTGGGTGGTATTTCTCATTTTCTTTCATTTGAGATAATGTTTCTTTGTATTTCTATTTTGTCTGTTCTCTGTGTTAGTTTCTATGTACTAAGTAGATCTGCCCATGTCTCTCAATCTTGGTAGGGTGGTGTTAAGAAGTTGCTGTCCTCTAGTGCCACTGGTGCAATCTCTCTGATCACTTGAGCTAGGTGCTCCAGGAGTGTTCCTTCTGTGGATTGTGTGTGCCTTCCTGTAGCAATTAAGCCTTAATTGCTATTGGCATGTCAATTTTTGAGATTGACTCTCAGACTGGCTGGCTGTATTTGCCACTGTCACAGAATATGAGCTACTGTTCGAGGGCTGACTCCTTGGAGTAGATTTTACCCCAACAGGATCTGGTGCCTGCTGTTACCTCCCTGTGAGTATAGTACTTAAGGAGCCTATTGAGCTATGCAGTATTATGGTTTGAAGCCAGCCACCTGGTGTTACAGATCTGGTGTTATAGTTCTGGGGCCTCTTGGGGCGGACTCTGGTGCGGGTCAGTGACCTTTCCTGTGACAGGCCTGGGGCTACTTGACAGGCAGCTATCTGTGGTTGGTAGTTGCTTGTACCAATATGGGAGGGGTTTAGGTGTGATTTGAGGTCTTCTGCCCACAGCACTTAGCCTGGGGTAGGTCAGCAGAAGGCTTCAGTCACCCTGAGAACTGCTACTGCCCATCAGTTGTCTGTGATACTCTGCCACTGGAAGAGCCTTGGGCACTATGTTAGATGTGTGAGGTAGGGTCTCAGGAAGTCGCCAGGTGGGTGAGATGTGTTCACCAGGTTAATATAGATTCAGATTCCGCACCAGTGTTTACTTTGAGGCCACTCAAAAAAACTGTCAGAGTACAGTGAGGATAGCCACCACGTACCTGGTGCCTGTGCACCTTTACGGTGACATGATGTTTCAGGGAATCATGAGGGTGGAGCTAGCAGAGTTCACCAGGCTAATGCAGATTGAGATTAGGCTCTATGGGAGGCAGAGCTCAATACAGGAAAGGTAACACCTATATCTGTCAAAGATGCAGGAAGATTACCCTCATCCTGAAGTCACACAATTCCATTTCTCCCTGTGTGTCTCTGTCACCCACAAACTTGACCAGAATTTCTCAAGTGCGTTTTGTTTTGTTTTGTTTTGTTTTGTTTTGTTTTGTTTTGTTTTGTTTCTAGAAAGACTTCAATGTGGGCCCAGGCTGGTTGTCTGACAGAGCCTCTGGCCGTGGGCAAGCTGTAAAGGGCAAAATCTCAAAGAATGGTCAGGGTGGAGCTACTAGAGTTCACCAGCTAAAGCAAGTTAAGATATGACCTTCTGTGTGGAGGGTTTTACACAGATACGGTGGTGCCTGTTGACCATGCAGGAAGAGAGCCATCACCCAAAGCCATACAGCGCATGTTCTACCTGTGTGTCCCTGGCACTCCCCACATTCACCTGCTTTACCAGAATTCCTTGAGAGTTTTCAAGAAAGACTGTAACAAGGGCCCAGGCTGGTTCCAACAAGAGAGCCTTGGGCTGGGCCTGAGTAGGATAGGGCCAGGTCTCAAGGAGTACTCAAGTTGGAGCTAGTAATGTTTACAAGGCTAATGATGTATGGGGAGAGGGTTTAATACAGGAAACATGGTGCTGTGGGCCATGCAGGAGTAGGGCTCAACATAGGGACATTAGCCCTCCAGCCCTCGCCTAGAAGCCATGCAACTCAATCTTTGTATGTGTCTGACACCCCCTGAGCCAACATTCCTCCTTTGGAGCCCAGGGTGAATGCCTGCAAGCAAGAACTTGTGCACTGGCTCTTTAAGAGTATGCCTAGGTTGTCAGAGCCTTTTGTCTCACCTAGGCAGACTGAATTCCTCTCTCTTTTATAGCCAGATGTTACCTGGGCTCCTCTTCCTGTCACTGGTTTTCTAAGCTGGTGCTGGTAGCCTTTGCTATTCAGGGGGGGACCTCTGCAGCTGAGATATTTCTCCAGATTCTCATCCACCATATGTGGCTGCAGGGCCTTCCCTTTTTAAGTCTCCACCCCTCCTGCTAGTCTCCACCTCACTTTTTGTTTCTATGCTTAATGAGAGGACTTCTGGTCAGCTAGTCTTCAAATGGTTATCCAGGTCGATTCAGTTGTAATTTTGATGTGGTCATGTGAGAATGTGCATGTGCGTGCAGCTTCCACTTACTTACGCATCTAAACTCCCATTATACAATATTTTTATCATATTTTATTATTATTATTATTATTATTATTGCCTAAAGTTTTACATATGTCTTCTTTTTCCCCAATTGACCACCCCCCTCCCAGTCATTGTCACCCCGGGCAAGCCCTCACTGCCCCAGTGTCTGTGTCCAATGGTTATGCTAATATGCATGCATACATGTCCTTTGGTTTCATTTTAACAAGACGTGCAAATAAACTGAAGAGTATATGCATTAGTAAATGTAGTAAAATAATTAGGATGTGATGACTTTTGAGTATTTGATACTTTTATTTTTAACTTATTTAATCATGAGTTTATATAATTCAAGTTTTAATGAGAATATATTTAACAACTGGCTTGCAAAACTACTTAATATTCAACTATTAGCTCTGATAAGCCAGAGCAAGTGACTTCAGCATGCCACTGGGATTATGGCACTCTGTGTACATAAACCTTTAGCCATATACATACTAAAACACAGACTTCAATAGAAAACACTGCAAATCACATTTAAGAGAAGCAATTTACCTGTTTCTGAGGGCAGAAACACTAGTTTTAAAATGTAGTACATTTTATATTTGAAAATCCCTATTACTGGATTTATCCACTAGCCTTATTAATTAAGTCATATTATTTGTTGTTGTTTTTTATCACACATACACATCATGACATCAAAGAATTTTAAGTGTAAGGTTTAGGAAAATATTCTGCGTACAGACTTACATGCTTTAAATATTGTAAAAGAAAAAAAATATGAAAACTTCTCTATACCCTAGAGTACCACTGCCAAAGAAAAGACGACCTTACCTTCTAATCGGAAATGTTCATATTCAGTTTAAGAAAAGTCACATTCATAAATTCAGTAAACCCATTTATACTATTCCAAACAAAACACAAAAAAAGACAAAAAGAAATAACCTGCGCAATTAATAAATAGAAATAACATTCTATTTTCTTAATCGGGGGTTTTCTTTGCCCCAAATATTAAAATGTGATTTAACCAACAATATCTATTTTTAATTAAGGCCCTGCATTTTATTATTTTTCATTCCCTGTAATTAGGATATATATATATGAAATATGACTGAAGTTGTGATAAATCCAAAAAGGATTTATAAGCCTGTCCTGGAAATAAATGTAAACTTGGTCATATATATTTTGGTGATATGCAGAACAACTATGTTTACTTTTAAACTAGATATTTGGTGTAATGTAGACTCAGACAAACACACAAAAATTCAGATCAGATCATATAGATTTGTGCAATAGACCACAAAAAATACATGAGAATTAGATTAATAATGCCTATTTATTTTAAGTGTTTGATAAGTTGTATTTAAGATTATTTATTGAATATAATTACTTATATGTTCATAATAAAATAAGTTGTTTATTTTTAAAAGAGCTAAATATGACTACATAATATGAAAATGTTATTTTTTTTCAAATGGTACTAAATTTCAAATTTTATTGTCTTACTTTGGAATCATCCTACCACTAACTTCAGCATTACATCTAATAATTTAGGGAAATAATACTGAAAGTCCACAAGAAGCCAAAATTAAATTCACTTTAACCTTATGTTTACATGAAATCTACTTTTCTTATATTTTATATCTGTATTTCCATCTTTAAAAAAAAAACTAATATATCAAAAATATGGAAACTTAAAGAATTAACCTACATTTATATACTTTCATTCTAATTTGTCAGACATTTCAGCTTGTGTTTTGCCCAGCTACTTTTAGTTTTTTTCTATTATATTTGCTCACCTGTACTGAATTTTGAAAATTTTGACAGCTATTAAAACGATTAGTTAATGCCCTTAGTAAGATCCAAGAAGTCATTGAAATACAAAGAAAAAATAGAATTGTTTTCATTTCTACTCAATTTATTGAGAAACATGAAATTTCCGTTGAGATTTATATCTTAAGTAGTATTTTACTTATCTATCCCTGTTATTTGTTTGTTTGTGTGTAAACAGTATTTTGAACTACTTCAACTTGTTGGTTTTAAAACTTCTTTCTTTAAAAATATCTGAAGGACTAATTGCTTAGATCTGTTAAGTGTGGAACCATACTGCACATTTCTTATAAATGTTAAGAGCCCCTGCCATTTCTCCCCTAGCAAATAAATTTTATATGTAGCTTCAAATTATATTATTTTTTTCATAAGATTATTTGCCACATATATTAATTTTAGATGAATTGACTAACAAAAGCCCCCCTTTTAAAAAAGTGAACTCTTAAATCATCTAAAAATAAATACTCATAAGCATGTACATATATATTATGCATCTATAAATGTATATATATACATACACTCATATATATGTACACAGACACATACACACGTGTCTAGTATTTGAAGTACGTTTAAGTTAATTTCTAATTCTTAAAAGGTTTTCACTCCTTGAAGAGTATTTTTATATCCTATTTTATTCTTCACTATTATTAGAATTTGATGCATGAGCCTCTTAAGTATTGCTTTCAACTTTTTAAGAACCTTTGGTGTCTCCAGATTTGAGTTACTTTATTATACAATTTATTGAAGGCTAATAATTATTAGGGCATGTGGTAGGCACTTATCACATGTAACATCACACTACTGACTCTATGTACAAGCTACAATAGGGCAAATGGTACAATTAGAGGCACATTCTTTGGTGCATAACAATAGAAGCCTAGTGACACTGCCAGATTAGGAAAAGGCTAAAACATCTCTAAAAGTACTCATTACCACCAGTCAAAATGTGCATATTTGACCTTTATAGTAATCAGAGAATCTCGGCTTTTGCAGGAGGCGGCTAAATAATCGTTATTTTTCATACACAGTTTTCCTTGAAGTGACCTAAGGTTAACATGGTTGATCCTGAAGTAGGCGCAGACATTGAATCAACTCATCAGCAGTCACATGAAAGGCCACTCACTATCTTCATTGCCTAGGTTACAATAACAGGATAAAAAGGGTGTTGCAGATTGTTCTCTGCAAGAGACTTAAATGTTGAACTTAAATGTTGGCTACTCTGCACTTTTGGAAGGTTACGAGATGGCTTGCAAACGTCTCCCGGAGGCGCAGATTCACTCTGTGGTATAATCATGCAGATTACATCAAAACGAATTGCTTAGTTTATTACTTTGTTGTCTTATTTATATTAAAGCCTCATGCTAAATGCAGAAATATCTTACTCTTGATCTTTCTTCTTCCTTATATGTCTACTATTAACCCTACTTATTTTCATTTTGCTATAGTAACAGTTATAATGAAGAATCTGAAAATTAAATTGTTACCTTCAAATAAGATAAAATCTACACAATACCTAGAGCTGATGTAGCAATGCTAACATTTGGGGGTGGGGGAGGGTTCTTTATCATGTGGAATACATTAAAATCCTCTCTCAATAACCCTCTCCTCTCTCAAATGTTATGCCTGAAGATCTAGAAATCTGTACCTAGAATAGTTGTATTTCTTGAATAATGGGCACTTACAATCAAATAAAACTAATTTGGAGTTGGATAGCTCACCATTCTCCAATTTTTGTAGCAAAACATTATACCAAGAAACTATAAGATAACTGTCATCGATGTTATTTCTCTGGTGGCTTTGGAGCGGGATAATGTTCCTTGTAGAAACAGAATAATTTAACAGTCATCAAAATTAGAGCAGGGAAATAAAAAATTTTAGGAAGGGTAGCCAAAGAGATTCTTTAAAGACATAAAACCCAAAGTTTTCCAATATCCGTGGGTTGGTTGGCACTTAAAATGAGTCATTTATAATTCTCCCTAATGCATACAATATAAATCAATGTGTACCCAGAAAAGCTGGCTACTCTCTGTACTTCAAAGTCATTGCATTTGCTCTGAGACCTAGGAAGCGCTTGAGGATTTATTATGATGCGTGGCATACATAAGCACTAAGGCATGACAGGGAGCGTGGTTATCATAAGATAATCACACCCCTGGGTCATTATAAAGCAAAAGGTGCGGAGGTGCACCCCTCATTCCCTCTGTGCTGTGATTTCAGTAAGCACACTCCGCGCCATCACCTGATTGCTTTTATAGAAAGTCATTCCTGGGAAGGAAACTTTATATTTTTTTAAAGTTTGCTTAAAGAATAAAAAGTTGGCAGTTTACAACATTAACAGTAGCTTCAGCTAAGGCAGGTAGGTTATGTATACTAATCCACCCCTTTTAACAACTGCCTAGGCCACTCATAGTCATCACTTTAAGATAAAACCCATTCAGTGATTTTGTGTTCAAATGACTCAACCTTAGGGATCGGGGGTGGGGGGGGGGGGGGGGGGGAGGGAAGTGTGCTATTATCACACAAAAAGAATATAATACCTAGGAACAACCGTTAAAAGAAACAAATTGTGTCAAAAGTTATTTTTTTCCAGTCATAGGCTAAGAAAAGATTAACCAAAGTTAAGACTTGATTAGCCAAAATACAGCCTAAAATAGTTGACAGACCAAGCATTAGGCAGTAAAATTACTAGTATTCATATTTTCCCCATTTAGTTTCCCACCCAAATTCAGGTGACAGCTTAATTTAGGGTGCTAGATTTGACACCAAATCTTATCATTGTCATTAAGACAATGATATTTTCTTAGAAGTGTACAGATTCTTGTCTTTACACTAATCCGTTTTGCTTTATTCAGCACTCTGCTACCTAAAGACAGACCTAATCTCAGGTAATAGCCCTTATCTATCCTCCAAACAGTAATTACATTATGACAAACATTTAAAACATTTATCTTCATAAAAATTTTGTGTGAAAGATAATAAATGCATATTATCATTCCCATTTTATAGAAGGATAAGATAAGGCATAGAAAGTTAAATTATGTGGATAATTCAGTTAACCCTAATGCTGATACCCTAATTCTAAAAATGAATACATTTTTAAAAAGAGCATTTACAGGAAGTTATGATGGAAAGATATCTTAACCTCTTTTAGCTTTAGTTTCCTCCTCTGTGAAATAGCAGTGTTAAGGTAAATAGTTTACTTAGTGCATCTTAAACCGGAAATTTAGAAAATAATTTCTTGTATTGTAGTATTAACTTTCATGGTAGTGTTAACTTCAAGCAGTTGGCTCCATTATCAGACACTAAATATTCAGATATTAGTTTGAAAAACACAGGGCATGTTGTTAATGAGAAAAGAAAATAGGTGAGAGCATAACCCATTCATTGAAAAATGAGAGCAATCTGACTTTGACATTTGTTACATTATTGTTGTTTTATCTGATTTGGCAGATGAAGTGGTAACTGGTGTCATTTTTATCATTTAATGATTAGAAAAAGATGACCTACTTGAAAAATAATCTGGATTAGGTGATATGTCTATAGAACTGCAGCTCCATAGTAAAAGCCCAAATGAATTTCAGGATGATTTATAGGAAAATGCAAATGCAACTCTACCGATAAAATAACTAGGAAGGCATACTCTATCATTAGATAGCAATTATTATATTTCATATTGACTTTGAAAGAAACTCATGCCAAACAGACTGAGTTGGTCAGCTCTTCATATTTTCATAAAGAAAAGTTAGATGTGATTTTTTTGTTGCATTTGGAGAGAAGGATGACTTCTTTGCCAAGATTAGCCCTCATTATTCCGAAGGAGGAAAAAAACTTTTTTCTGCACATTTTGAAGAGGAAAATAGAGGCGCATCTCTACATTGGTCCTTTTGGCTTTCTTAGAAAATGACAGACATAGTTGGTCAATTAATCATCACTATTTGTGACCTATTTACTACACAAATGTTCTGCCCATTGTGGGTGTCTTGGCATACACAGTGTGCAATTGTGGGCCGTGTAACTTTATACCTGACTTCAAGGCATTGGCAAAGCTTCACAAGGAGCTGTTAATTCTCCCCTGAGTCCCCACTAGCACCACAAGCATTCTCTTTTGAATTATGTCCTAATTCTCAGGTTATAAAATATTCCTCCATTAATATGTTTACAGAGAATTCCAAAACCTTCTAGAGCACGAACTGTGCCCAATGCTAAGTAGTTCTGGATTTGGATCCTTCAACCCACCCTCTCACCATTGCTAGGTTATCCGCATCACAGTTTTTGTTTGTTTGTTTGTTTGTTTATTTTTAAGCATAGCTTGTCACAGAACAATTCTATGTATTCCTAGTTTCTCACACCAAGCCAAAGGCTGCCTTTGTTACACTTCCCAATTTCATGAATAGATAGTGCCATACCTCTGAGTTGGGGATACTCCACCCCTTCATCAGGAAAGAGAGAAACAAAGAAGGGATCCAAACTCTGGAACAGGGAGACCCAAGAGGGCAGCAGAATAGGTGGAAGATATACTCATCTCTTCAAAAACCTACTGGAATTACAACTACATTATGGAACAATCAACCTGAATAACAAACTGAATACCAGCTGAACAGAAATCTTATAACCAAGGATTTTCTGAAGAAGACACATAGAAACTGATAGAGATACAGGGACGTGAAAAGGGCTGGCCCCGCACCCACATGCAACAGTTGAGAGTTGGAGTGGATAGCTCAGCTGCAAAGGTCCCCACTGGGGAGAGAGGCCATCCACCCACACCTGGCTCCCAAACCGAAGACCGGTGCTATGAAGATAAGAGCTCATCACATCTCGCTGTAAAAATCAGTGGGCATTCCATGCACCAGAGTGAGACTTGAGTCTGCAAAAAACACAGGTGCCCTCTTAAAAGGCAACTCACAAAATATCATTCACAGGCAATCACTCTGAGCTTTGGCAGAGGGACAGTGGTCCAGCATGGACTGAAGCAAAAAAAAAAAAAAAAAAAAAAAAAAGGGTTGTATGGTTTTAAGGAGGGGGCTACAGGGACAAACACCTATCACAGACACTATCTTTCCTGGGTTGAGCACTCCCCTTAATGCCACATCAGGCTGGGGGGACGTGTTACCCCATCCTCTGACTCCCTGGGACCCCACCTTGCCAAGCTCACACCCTGCAGAGGAGTCTGCTGGCTTCTGGCTGCAGTCAGCCTGGGCCCATGGTACACACTTTCTTGGAAGGCACTCAAGGAAATCCATTTTCTGCCACATGCCCAAACTGATGCTTCCATTTTTGTGCAAAGCCCTCTCTCCACATGGCCAAATCCTAATCAGTTTTAGTTTGATGACCGCTATTGGCTTCACCCAGACAAGTCCATGAGACCACACTCTACCACAAAGGTCTTCAGGCCTCAGGTGGGTGGGGGCTCACCATGATGTACTCTGAGACTTTTGCTGAGTGGCAACAATCTATAAACCTGATGAATACCACTCGCCTACCTCCTGGTAACTCATTGAAAATGTACCTCATGCAACTTGAGAATCACCAGAATCTATTTCTGTGACTGAGCCTAATAAGCAGCCACAGGAGGAGGTGAATACTGGGGCGCTTTGGGCTTTTAGCTGACCTGCCCCTAGGCCAGCCGTGGGCAAACTATTTCAAACGGACCCGGCCCGTTTGAAATGAATAAAACTAAAAAAAAAAAAAGACCGTACCCTTTTATGTAATGATGTTTACTTTGAATTTATATTAGTTCACACAAACACTCCATCCATGCTTTTGTTCCGGCCCTCCAGTCCAGTTTAAGAACCCATTGTGGCCCTCGAGTCAAAAAGTTTGCCCACCCCTGCTAGGCTCAGTGCTGGTGGTCACCTGCCTTGGTATGCAGCTTGCCCCAGTCCCACACACACCAAGGCTCAACAGAGGAAGCCACAAACTGTGGCTAGATTTGTAACTCCTAATAGGAAGCCCAGGGAAAATCACCTGATACTGACCTGCACCTTAGTCTCTCCTAAGAGGTCCCAGAAACAAACACCCAGTGTCTGGCTTCAGAGTATATCATAGAATGACTTGATTAACTCAAAAAGCAACACACCCAAAGGGAGATCTTGGCAGGCACCAGAACAAGTTGTTGCAAATTTGGCTTCATTCAGATCAGCTGTTACACAGCAGCTCATATACTATGGTTGGGATCAATTTTCATAATCAGCCAGCCTGACAGCCAACCCCACCCATGGACAAATCAACAACAATGGATTCTAAACTACAACAGAAGTGCTCACCTAACCCACCCACACAAGGGACTTTTCTGGAGCAACTAGCTCAGGGGATTAAAGACTGCACCTGAATCCCACAGGACACCTGTTATATAAGGCCACCCTATCAAGACTTAAAGACATAGCCATTCTTCCTAAACATATAAACAAATACGGAGAGCCAGCCAAAATGGGGAGACAAAGCAACATGCCCCAAATGAAAAAAAAAAGAGAAATCTCCAGAAAAATAATAAATAAAATGGAGGCAAGCAGTCAACTAGATATTGAGTTCAAACCAATGGCTATAAGGAATTTAGTGAGAAATACAACAAAAGGATAGCAAACATAAAAAAGGACTTAGAAACCATAACAAAAGCAGTCAGAAATGAAGAATACAATGTCTGAAATAAAGACAACACCAGAAGGAATCAACAGCACATTACACAAAGCAGTAACTGAATGACTGCCGGGGGGCAGAGGGGTTGTTACCCACATCTACTAGGGTTCAGGAATCTGGAGAAGGGGCTGCGAATAAATTAAATAAACTAGACATGAAATATAAATTTGGAAGGCATTTTTGAGGGAGCCAGGGAGGCTCAGTTTTAGTAACTAAGTTCTTTTGAATCTCTGGACCCCTTGCTTTTTATTAACACATTTTGCCCTATAGCAAAGCAGATATACATATCAAAGGAATGTTTGGTAAACAATTAAAGATTTCAGGATGGGGACCTGCCCTCAGCTATCTGGCAGCAGGCCATAATGTGTGCAGATCTTCAGGTTTGGGAGAAATGCTTTCAGCTATTCCAGCAGCAGGTAATATGATTTAGCCCTGCTGAAGCCCCAAGGTTCATCAACCTTTTGATGAACTTCTTACATTTATGACCTGCTGGAATTAGCCTCCAGCAAATCACCAATTTAGAAGACCAGGTATCAAAAAACACCCTATCTGAGCAGTAAGAAAATAAAAAAAGAATTAAAAATTGGCAGATTTTAATATATCTTGCATACATCATGTAATATGGCAACAGCCACATAATATGAGTACCAGAAGGAGAAAAGAGAGAACAAGGGATTAAGAAACTATTTGAAGAAATAATGACTGAAAACTTTTCTAACCTGCTGAAGGAAAAAGGCACTCAAGTCTAGGAAGCACAGGGTCACAAACAAAATGAACCCAAAGAGGCTCATGCCAAGACACATCATAATAAATATAGCAAAGATTAAAAGCAAAGTAAGAATCTTAAAAGCATCAAGAGAAAGATAATTAACTACAAAATAGCTTTCAAAATACTGTCATCTGATTTCTCAACAGAAACATTTCAGACCAGACAACATTGGCACAAAATGTTCAAAGTGGAAAAAAAGCAAGTATTTGCAACCAAGACTATTGTACCCAGCAAGGTTATCATTTGAAATTGAAGGAAAAATAGAGCTTACCAAGAAAAAAGTAATGAAGTATATTACCACCAAACCAGAATTATAAAAAATTTTAAAGGGACTTTTTTTCAAAAACAAGGAGAAAAAAAAGAGAGAAAAATAATTATAAAGAATAAAACGGTAATAAATACATACCATCAATAATCACTTTAAAAGTCAATGAGTTAAATGATCCAATCAAAATGCATAGGGTAGCAGAATGGATAAGAAAACAAAACCATACATCAAAATAAAAAGCTTCTGCACAGCAAAAGAAACCATCAACAAAACAACAAGAAAACCCACTGCGTGGGAAAACATATTTGCCAATGTCATATCTGATAAGGCCTAATCTACAAAATTTATAGGGAACTCATACAACTTAACAAAAGGAAGATAAACAATTCAAGCAAAAAATGGGCAAAGGATCTAAATAGACACCTTTCAAAAGAGGACATTCAGAAAGCCAAGAGACATATGAAAACAAGCTCAAAGTCACTAATCATCCGAGAGATGCAAATCGAAACAACAGTGAGGTACCATCTCACACCTGTCAGACTGGCTATCATCAACAAATCCACAAACGACAAGTGCTGGAGAGGATGTGGAGAAGAAGGAACACTCGTGCACTGCTGGTGGGAATGCAGACTGGTGCAGCCACTATGGAAGTCAGTATGGAGTTTCCTCAAAAAACTAAAAATGGAACTCCCATTTGACCCTGTGATCCCACTTCTAGTCTAGGAATATATCCCAAGAAACCAGAAACACCAATCAGAAAGGATATATGCACCCATATGTTCATAGCAGCACAATTCACCATAGCTAAGATCTGGAAACAGCCTAAGTGCCCATCAGTAGATGAATGGATTAGAAAACGGTGGTACATCTACACGATGGAATACTATGCTGCTCTAAAAAGGAAGGAACTCTTACCATTTGCAACGGCATGGATGGAACTGGAGAGCATTATGCTAAGTGAAATTAGCCAGTCAATGAAGGAAAAACACCACATGATCTCACTCATTTATGGATAATAAAGACTATTATAAACTTATGAACAATAATAGATAGAGTCAGAGCTGCCTCAAACAGATTGTCAAACTTCAGCGGGAAGGCCAGGGAGGGTTGGGGGGCAGGAGGGAGGAGGGGTAAGAGATCAACCAAAGGACTTGTATGCATGCATATAAGCATAACCAATGGACATAAGACACTGGAGGGTAGGGGAGTCTAGGGGACTGTCAAGGGCAGGGGGGAAAAAGGACACATATGTAATACCCTTTGTAAAAAAAAAAAAAAAAAAAAAAAATAGAACAATCACACTTAAGCTACATAATCTTTACTACCTGGAATGGAGATAAGAAACGCCCTAACCTTTGGAATAGAAATTGATAGGATTAAAATCAACTGGTATAAATACAGATGTAACAAAGCAGTAAGACACAGAACCTGGCTGGAGATCCTGGCTAGAGATCCTGGCTAGGCTGCTGATCAAGTGAACGCTGTCCCTGTGTCATTCCTTCTTCACGGACTCTGTCCACACCTTTGGGAACCCCTGGACCTGCTGGGGCTGGAACCCAACAGGTGGCACCCGGACAGGATTCCCCTAGTTAGCACCCCAGACTCCACCACAGTGGCTGCGGCGCCTGGACGAGGCGAGCAGCGGTGGCCCATAACTAGTGTCGGGGCTGTCTGGCCTGGGGATGGGGTGGCGGTAGCTAGGTGCTCCTCCGCCTGTCGCTGCTCGGCCTCGCCCTGTACCTGGTGCCTGGCTGGCCGTGGGGGCAACCGTGGCCTGGTGGGGACTGAGCCGTGAGCCCTGAGGTCAAAGCACCTTGTCCTCGCTCTTTCAGAACGCGCGGCGTCAGCGAATCTGTTCACCATGCCCCCGGCCAAGTCCTCAGCCAAGGGAAACCTCCTAGAGCCGCAGACCCTGCTCGAAGGACCGACCCCGCCGAACTGCTCCTGCTGGGCAGTTACCAGGGCAAGCCAGGGTCCCCGCAGCCCGCCCCGGTCCCCGAGGCCAGGAACCCGCGGGAGCGACAGGTCCGTCGCCCTCCCACCCGCACCTCGCGGCCGGGTCTTTCAGCTCAGCGCGGGCATCACATTCGCTCCTCGCACCCCGCTCCTCTTTTCGGACCCTCCAGGAGGCCTTCCCGCAGGGCTTGTGGAACTTTATCAGGTCGGTTTTTAATAACACCTCGAAGACAATATCCGATTCAACAGGCCAAATATTCCGTTCAGGGGGTACTTCCCACAGTGTCCTGGAATGGTTATCGCAAGAAGACTGTGCCATCTCCTCCTAATTCCAAGATGGTGTGCAGTCCAGTGACAGTGAGGATTGCTCCTCCTGACAGAAAATTGACTCATTCTCCAATAACAGAGCAGTTACTCAGCTCAACACTGTCCTCACCATCAAGTAATGCTCCGGACCCATGTGCAAAGGAGACTGTGCTGCCTGCCCTCAAAGAGAGGAAGAAAAGAACACTGGGGAAAGAAGAACATATACTCACTGATGGCCAGGAAAATAAAAGAAGGCGCCATGATAGCAGTGGGGGAAGACATTCAGCATTTGAGCCCTTGGTGGCCAGTGGATTCCCTGCTTCTTTTGTGCCTAAGCCTGGGTCTCTGAAGAGAGCTCTCAGTTCCCAGAGCTCAGATGACCACTTGAATAAGCGATCCCGCACCTCCTTTATGAGCTCCATGATGAGCACATACACAGGAGGCATTCTTAGCTCCAGGAGCAATGCCATTACCAGTTCTTACAGGTCTACTCGAGGTTAGTCAGCTATGGCAGAGAAGTGGTCCACGTTCATCACCCTTTTCCAGCCCAGCCTCATCTCCCTCCCAGATTCCAGAGAGGCCAGCAAAGAAAATAAGAGAAGAGGAACTTTCCCAGCATTCTAGTCCTTCAACTCCATTAGTAACCGACAAGGAATCCCAGGGAGAAAGGGTTGTAGATACAACCACAAGGAAGAAACAGAACTTGAGGAATTCCCCACCTACACCTGGCAGCTCTAGGCAATGTAAACGGAAGTTTCAGCTGCTGCCCTCCAGGCGAGGGGACCAGCTGGCCTTGCCTCCACCTCCCCAGCTTGGTTATTCAATTACTGCCGAGGACCTAGACTTGGAAAAGAAGGCTTCAATACGATGGTTCAACGAGGTCTTGGCAGGTAAGACTAATGCTGCCTCGAGCTCAGTCACTGAGAACCCACCTGCCACTCAGCCTGTTACTTTTACCCTGCCTACTGCTGGGACTGCTCCCTCTCCAACCTCTCTCCCAGCCCCAAGCACCAATCCTCTATTGGAGAGCTTGACGAAGATGCAGGATTCCCCGGGCCTAACATCCTTCCCAGATGATTCAGCTGGAGTGGCACCTCCTGTGGCCCATTCGCCTCCGAAGACACCCAGCCTTCTGGGCCCTCTTGGCTCTTTGCAGTCAGCGCCCCTTCCGGGCACCTCCGCAGACTCCAAACCCACAGTATCTTTCTTGGGGCTGTCCCCTGCTTCTTCCATACCAGTCACTGACACCACCAAGTCACCTCAGGCTGAGACATCTGCCCCATCCCAGGCCCTGTCTGCCCCAGCCCTCAGCCCCAAGCCAAGTCTTCTGTTTGGAATGCTGAGCACTCCCCCTGCTAACCCTCCTGCCTCTGCAGCTCCTGCTGTGTCTTCAGCATCTCCCATGTTCAAGTCCATTTTTGAGGCCCCACCTAAAAGTGAGAATGAGGTCCCCCTGCTATGTAGCCCTTGCAAGGTCACAACCACAGCATCTTTTAGCTCTGCCCTTCCCACAACTACCAGCACCTCACCCATCACTTTCAAATCTGTTTTTGGCAGCATGGGGCCACCTACATCTGTGTCCTTGTCAACTCCCTTCTCCTTCAATCAGACAACTACTGCAGCCACAACCACAAATGCCCCGCTCTTCACTGGCCAGGCCAGTGCCACCTCAACAATGGCTTCTGCGACCACAGCAGGCACCTCTGCCGACTCAGCTTCGAAGCCTACTTTTGGCTCTGGTGTGAGCAATGTGACCAGCACCATGAACAGCATGACCAGCACCACTGCTTCCACCTCCCAACCTTTCCTCTTTGGGAATCCCCTTGCCGCTGGTGTCAGCTTTACCCCAGCCATAGGCTCCATATTTCAGTTTGGCAAGCTTTCTGCCATTCCTACTTCAACCACGACGACAACCACCACCACCTTTGGCCAGTCCCTATCCAGTGCCGTGCAGGCAGCCACCAATAGCAGCACCGCTGGCTTCAGTGGTTCTGGCAGCACCCTTACAACCTCAGCCCCGGTCACCACCAGCCAGCCTATCCTGACATTCAGTAGCTCTACCACCCCAACATTCAGCATTCCCTTTGGCTCAAGCACCGAGGCCCCTCTCCCATCATATCCGGGAGCTAACCCCCAGCCTTTTGCGGCTACTGATGGGCAGCAACTGGAAGCTACCAAGCCAACACTTGTCCCCAGCTTTGGCAACTCTTTCACTTTTGGAAACTCTGCAGCCCCAGCCCCAACTGCAACTCCAGCACCAACCCCAACCCGGCCAGCCTTTGGCAACACTGCTCAGTCAGCTTTTGGTGGTTTGAAACCCACAGCCTCCACCTTTGGCACCCCTGCCAGCACCCAGGCAGCCTTTGGCAGCTGCCTTCTCCTTTGGTGCAGCCACCACTTCAGGCTTTGGAGCTACAGCCCAGACCACCAGCAGCGGGACCAGTAGTTCAGTGTTTGGCAGCACAGCACCATCGCCCTTCACATTTGGGGTCTCAGCAGCCCCAGCTGGCAGTGGGGGTTTGGGGATCAATGTGGCTCCCCCAAGCACAAGCTCTACCTCTGGAGTGTTCAACTTTGGAGGAGGACAGAGTGGGACCCCTGACAACACCGCCCCCTTTGGGGGAGGCTTGAGTCAGAACACATTGGGCACACCCAGCCACAGCACACCCTTTTCCTTCAATGTGGCCAGCATGCCCGAGAGCACCCCTGTGTTAAAAAGGCTATAATAAATAACTGGAAAGGATTTTATGTACTAATATACAATCAATCCAACAAGATAATATAATCCTTGTGAACATTATGCACCCAATTTAGGAGGACTTAAATATAAAAAGCAAATTTTGATGGACATAAAGGGAAAACCAACAGTAAGACAGTCATATTAGAAGATACACATTGACATTGATAGATAAAAACAAAACAAAAAAACAAGAAGGAAACAGGGGCCTTCAATGACATTTTAGAACAGATGTACTTAGTTGATATTTTCAGAGCATTTCACCCCAAAGCAGTAGAATATACATTCTTTTCAAGTGCAGATTAGATAATGCTAGGCCATGAAATAAGTCTCAATAAATTTAAGAAGATTGTAATCATATTAAGCATCTTCTCCTACTACTATAGTATGAAACTAGAAATCAATTATAAGATAACAGTTAAAAAGCACACAGATACATGGAGGCTAAATTATATGTTACTAAAAAATTAATGGGTTAAAAATTAGATCAAAAAAGATACCCTGAGACAAATGAAAATGAAAACAACATGCCAAAATATATGGGGGGAAAAAGGAAATTCATATCACTGAAGGCATATCTTAAGAAATAAGAGAAATCTCAAATAATTTAACCTTACTTGAAGAAACTGGAAAACAGTAAAACAAACAAACAAAAACAAAGACCCAAGTGAGTAGAAGCAAGAAAAATATAAAGATCAGGGCAGAAATAAATGAAATAGAGACTTCAAATATCAATACAATCAATGCTTTGAAAAGATTAATAATATTGATAAATCTTTAACCATACTCATCAAGATAAAAGAGAACCAAATATATAAAACCAGAATGAAAGTGAAGTAATTGCTGACAAAAACAGACATACAAAAATTATAAGAAAATATTACAAACAACATTATGAGCTATGTGGGTTCCTCTTGTTTGGGACTCTGTGCTTTCTGAACTTGTATGTCTGTTTTCTTCACCAAGTTAGGTAAACATTCTGTCATTATTTTTTCCAATAGGTTTTCAATTTCTTGCTTTTTTTCCTTCTCCTTCTGGCACTCCCATGATTCAAATGTTAATATGATTGAAGTCCTCCCAAAGGCTTCTTAAATACACTAATTTTTTAAATCTTTTTTTTTGTATCTGTTTGGATTGGGTGTTTTTTGCTTCCTTATATTTCAAATTGTTGATTTGATTCTCAGCTTCATCTATTCTACTGTTAATTTCCTGTAAATTATTCTTCATTTCAGTTAGTGTATCCTTCATTTCTGACTGGTCCTCTTTCATGCTGTTGAGGTTCTCACTAAGTTCATTGAGCATCCTTATACCCAGAGTTTTGAATTCTGCATCTAGTAGATTGCATGTCTCAATTTTATTTAGTTAGTTTTCTGGAGTTTTGCTCTGTTCTTTTATTTGGAACATTTTCTTTGTCTTCTCCTTTTGGCAGCCTCCATGTATTTGTTTCAGTGTAATAGGTAGACTTGCTATGTTTTCTAAGCTTGGTAGAATGGCCTAATATTGTAGCCCAATGGCACAGCCTCCTTGATCATCCTAGCTGGGCACTAGAGGTACACCCCTGTGTTGGCTGAATATACCTTCCTCTTGTAGTTGAGCCTTGATTGCTGTTGTCACACCAATTAGAGGGATGGAGCCCCAGGCTGATCAGCTACAATGACTGACTATGACCACTGACCACAGACATCTGACCATTGTGGAGATTAGCTGTGCAGAGGACCACCCCATAGTGTAAATCTTACTTCAGCAGAGCTCTGGTACCCACTTTTATCCCCTTGAGTGTGTCATTTGTGGAGGTGGTTGGGTGGTGGTATTTTGACATGGCCTCAAGTTTTCTACTGGGTGCATTGTGTCTGGAGTCTCCTGAGAGGTGCATGTCAAGGTCAGCCACCCCCTGTGTTCTGCCTGGGGCCACTAGGCATGAGCTACAAAGTGATCTTCAGATGGCTGCTATATGTGTTGGGCTTGGAAATGCTCAGGCAAGGCCAAGCTGTGAATCAAGGCCAGCTCCTTCTACTGCTCAGCCTGGAGCCACTTAGCGAGAGGTAATAGGGCTCGCTAAGGCCAGATACTGTTTGTTTGAAAGATTTTTGGAAAATCTGAAGCACCAGCCAATAGAGGCCATTCATATGGAAAAGCCACTGGAAATAGCTTGGGTGGGCCCAAAAGTTGGGTGGCCAGATTGATGGAGATTCAGATATGGTGCCTGCCTGTGTGCTCTGTGTAGGAAGGCTCAGAAAAGGTATAATGGCTTCTGCCTGCCCTTCTGTCTGGGAGAAAGCTGACCCCTAGCTCTTGCCCTGATGCTGGACAATTCAGTTCCTCCCCATATGTCTCTGGTCCCTTTCAAACTGCCCCACATTGGAACTGAAAGGGAATGAGGCTTAGTTAGTCTGTGTATGGGCCCTTTAAGAACTGCCTGCTACTCCAACAGCCTCCATCTCCCTCAGTCTTATCTTGGGCACTTGGTGTAGGGCTGGGACCCTCAGTCCTCAGGGGAGACCTCCACAGCTAGATATCCTTCCAGATTTTTATCCACCGCACATGAGTGTGGGACCAGCTCCTTCCACTTCTGCAACCCTCCTGCCAGTCTCAATGTGACTTCTTTAATTCCCTAGTTATAGGACTTCCATTCAGCTCAATTTCAGGTGGTTCTGAATGATGGTTGTTCTATAGTTTAGTTGTAATTCTGATGTGATGTGGGAAGGGGCGAGTACCACATTTACCTATACTGACATCTTGACCTAAAGTTTCAGGGGTAACATCTTTATAATGACAAAGCAAAAAGCTGTCAACCCAGAATTGTAATCTTATAAAAAATATACTTTAAAAGTTGTGGTGAAATGAAGACTTTTTCAGACAAATAAAGGCACGATATTTTATCATCATATCTGTACTAAAAATATTATGAGTTTGACTATTTTAGATGCCTAATAGAAGTGAAATTATTTTTATTTTTGTGATTGACTTACAATGTAGCATAATGTTCTCAAGGTCTATTCACATTGTCATCTGTGGCAGAAATATAGGAAAACATATCTATGTTATTGTACATGGCAAGAAATTATAAGAGTCATCTGTATATTTTGGATAGTAATGCCTTATATGATATATTAGTACCCTGATGCACAAAGATTCGTGCAAGAATGGGCCTTCCTTCCCCTGGCTGCCAGCACTGCCTTCGCCCAGCCACTCCTTGAGTGGAGTCCAGGGCCGGCGGAAAGCTTGGCTTCCTCCATTGCCAGGAGCAACCCAAGCCTCCTCCTCACTCCAGCTCCGTGGCCACCGCCATCTTCAGTCATCTTCAGTCTTCACTCCACTCCTGCGTATGCAAATTAACCGCCATCTTTGTTGGGTTAATTTGCATAGTCGCTCTGATTGGCTGGTGGGTGTAGTGGCGTGGCAGAGTGATGGAATGATGGTTAATTTGCATGTTTCTCTTTATTAGTGTAGATGGTTTGCAAATATTTTCTCCAATTCCATAGAATGTGTTTACACTCTTTTCTGTGTAGAAGCTTTTTTAATTGATATAGTTTCAGTTATCTATTTAACTTTTTTGCCTGTGCTTTTAATGTCATATCCAAGAAATCAGTACCAAGACCAACATCATGAAGCTTTCCCCTGTAGATTTTCTAGGAATTTTACATTTGTTAGCCTTATGTATAAGACTTTAATTCATATTGAATTGACTTTTGTGTATGGTAGAAGGTGTTTAATTGCATTCTTTTGTATGTAGATATACAGTCTTCTCAGCATCATTTGTTGAAGAGAATATTCTTAACCCATTTTGTATTCTTGACACCCTTATGGAAGATCATTTGACCATAAATGCATGGATTGATTTATTGGCTATTTTATTCCATTGTGTGTCTTTATGCCAGTACCATACTGTTGCACTTACTGGATCTTTATAATATATTTTGAATTCAGAAAGTGTGATGGCTCCAGTTTTGTTCTCTTTTCCTCAAAATTATATTGGCTAATTAGGATATTTTGTGGTTCCATGTAAATTTTAGGATTGTTTATTCTATTTCTGTAAAAAATGCCAATGGGATTTTGATAGAGATTGCTTTGAATCTTTAGGTTACTTTGGGAAGTATAGTTATTTTAACAATGTTAAGTTTTCCAATATATAATACTAGAGGCCTGGTGCATGAATTCGTGCACGGGTGGGGTCCCTAGGCCTGGCCAGCAACCAGGGCCAATCAGAGACATCTTGACAACTCCCGATTGGGGCCGAGACAATTAGGGCCTACTGGAGTGGGGAGGGATGAGGGGAGAGACCGCGGGAGGTTGTTTGGCCAGCCAGGGGAAGAGACCGGCCAGGGGGAGGAACTGTGGGAGATTGGTTGGCTGACCATGGGAGTTTGGCTGTAGGAGTGCACTGACCACCAGGGGGAAGCTCTTGCGTTGAGCATCTGCTCCCTGGTGGTCAGTGCGCATCATAGCGACTGGTCAACCGGTCATTTCATCATAATGGTTACTTAGGCTTTTACATATATAGACTTGAGGCCCGTGCACAAAATTCATGCACAGGGGGTGATGTTCCTCACCCTTGCCTGTGCCCTCTCACAATCTAGGGCCTCCCTCTGTGGGGTGATTGATCACAGGGCACCCAGATCGATCACCTCACAGAGGGAGGCCCTGCTCACCCACTGCAGCACTGCCAGTCGGCTGGTGTGAGCCTCCCTCTGTGGCCGCTCCAACTGATTGCTGTGCAGAGGGAGATCCTGCCCACTGACTGGGGCTCCACAATCGATCATCCAGCAGAGGGAGGCCCAGGGTTCAGAGATTGATCACTGTGCAGAGGGTGGCCTGGGCCTCCTTCTTTGGGGCAATTGCAGAGGCACCTCCACTTCCCATTGATTGCCCCGCTGGCTGGTGTCCTGGGCCTTGCTCTGCAGGGCAATCAATCATGGGGCAATGGCGGAGCCCCCTGACCAATTGCATCACACCCACCTTGGCTGGCCTGGCGCCAGTGTGTGTCATAACGTGGTCATCTGGAAGGTCATCCCGATGGTCTTTCAGTCAATTTGCATATTACACTTTTATTATTATAGATGTGATGCTTGTATCTTTAATTTCTTTTATAAATGTTTGTAGTTTTCAGTGTACAAATATTTCCCTTTCTTACTTAAGTTTATTTATAACTTTTTTTTTTATTTTTAATGCTATTACAAATTTGATTGTATTACTAATTTTCTTTTCAGATAGCTTATTGTTAGTGTATAGAAACACCACTGGATTTTACATGTTAATTTTTTTCCTGCAACTTAACTGATTTCATTTACTAGTTCTGACAGTTTTTGTGTGTGTAGTTTTTAGAATTTTTCTATATATAAAATCATGTGATGTGCATAGGAACAATATTTCTTTCTTTCCAACGAGAATGGCATTTATTGTTTTATTATTTATTTGAATAATTGCTCTGGCTAGGACTTCCAGTACCATGTAAAATAAAATTAATAAGAGTGGCCTTAGAGGGAAAGCTTTCAGTTTATGTCTTAAAATTTGGGAGACTGATTACTCCAAACCTCCTCTTCTTATTTTAGCTTTTCTAGTTTCCTTGTTTTCCATAAAAATATTAAAATGATTTTTTTGTATGTCTATACAAAGTTTTACTTGGATTTTGATAAGAACAATGTTAAACCTACATATCAGTTTGGGGATAATTTATATCTTTATTATATTTAAACACCTACTCTGTTCATAACACTCTGGAAGATTCTATGAAGCTGCATAATCATGATGTGACTCTCATAAGCTAAGTGCAAAGTCTGGTTGTGGCAATTACACACTCAGATAAAAAGACAAAACATAGGAGATCATTGTAAGCATGCTGGGACACTCCAAGGTTCAGGGTAAGTTCCAGGCCCTCGACTCAGATAATTAAAAATTCTCAGTTCAGCTTATTTCTTTGTGATTTCACTGCTTTCTCTTCTTTGCATGAATATGCCACATTTTTTTCTCTTACACAGTGCATTTGTGTTGGTCATTCCTTGAAAAACTTTGCTCCTAGTCTCTGCATAGCTGGCTCTTCTTGCAGTCGATTCTCAATTCAAACACTACTTCTTCAATGAGTTTCTCTCTGAACACCCAATCTAACTAATTCTACTGGTCACCATACATGAATCTGTTTTATTTATTTTATAGCCCTTGTTACAACCTTTAAAAAAGAGGAGAAGTATGTTTGCTGTCTCACAAAAATTGCTCACTAGAACACAGTTCTTTGAGAGCAGGGACCATGTGGGTTTTGTTCACTACTGTATTCTCTCTGTCTAGCACAGGGCCTGATTCTCAGTAGTTGCATCATTCTTGCTGAATGAATGACGGAGTACTTTTTGTTTAGGCAGAGAAGACAGAAGGCGATTGGAAGAGATTATGACTAAATTAAAACTTGGGAAGTAAAAGTAATACTTGAGCTCCAGTGATCAAAGCAGTATAAGGAAGAAAAGAAAAATCTAATGGGACCTTTATGCTTGATTGTGGAGGGCTTCCAACTAGGTGATTTTATTTTTGCCCGAAGGTAATGGGGATGCTTTTTAATGTGGTTTACATAATAATATACTCTTTTATAAAATTTAAGAGAAAGCAATACAGAAAATTAGAGTGGAGTTTGGGGAGCTCAAGTAGAAGCAAGATACCAGTTGGGAATAATAATTGTGATTATGCTGTTGTGAGGGGAGAAGACCCAGGATGTGGTGGTGTCAGTCATCATAGAAAGAAGACTTTCTTGGAGAAAATCTGAAAACTTTAGTGTTTTTCAGCTGGGCCTGTTTAACAAACTCACCAATTAAAACAATAGTACTGATAAATCTGAACCATGATTTGCTGACTCTTTAGTGTCATTTTTTTTTCAAATATGTTCCTTCTGTCATTCTACCTCACAGTTAATGAGTCTGGTTCCTTCTGGCCTAGTTGAATAAAATTTCTTTTTTTTTTTTAATATATATTTTATTGATTTTCCACAGAGAGGAAGGGAGAGAGATAGAGAGTCAGAAACATCGACGAGAGAGAAACATCAATCAGCTGCCTCCTGCACATCCCCCACTGGGGATGTGCCCGCAACCCAGGCACATGCCCTTGACCGGAATCGAACCCGGGACCCTTCAGTCCACAGGCCGATGCTCTATCCACTGAGCCAAACCGGTTTCGGCTAAAATGTCATTTTTATGTTAGTAAAATTGTTTTCTCATTTTAGAACTGTAGAGATCATATGTTGAACTGATCTAGAAAACACAATTTAGTTGAAATAGAAACAAATTATGTGAACTTTATTTACCTCTTAGCACTCTACTCTGTCATATTGTGAATGATTTGTACATTTAGTCCTTAAAATGAAAAGTAATGACCACTGGAGTCCCTGGTCTCTGTCCCAGATTTTGTGGTGTGTTGTTCATTTTCCTCAGTGTGCACTCCTGCAGTGGTCTATGGCAGCCTTACAAAGTCACACCAGCCTAAGACAGCAAAAGAGCACTTTTATTGTGAAGGGCTGCTCCTAGCTCATCTGCTTAACTCACACCGCACACAAAAATTTCAAAACCATCGACTGGCATCAAGATTTTTAGGCCACAGTATTTTTGCTGTGAATAATTGCCATGATTTTCACGACTGTTCTGTATTCTTTTCATTCCATCCTTAACCCTGGCAGAATACTGCTCTTTAAAACTAACTACCAAAAAGGCAGTTGCTGTAAGAAAACCAAATCATGCTGACACTCTACTTAGCACGTTTCTCTTAGAGTTCATTTCAGAGTCTGACAATTAGAAGAAACAAGGAAGGGCTTGGTTTTGTTTTTCCAGACTGTTTCAAGGAACACACGAGTTACTGCCTGCCAGCTCGGTTGTTTGTGTAAAGAAAAATATTTCCACTCAAGTCACAGCTGCATTGTAATGGAAAATTGCTCCAGGTGCCAAACCCACCAAGAACATCAACATCACCAAAGAAGACCTCTGCGTTAAACTAATGTCCTCTTTTTTTTTTTTTTTTTTCTTACTTGCAATGTTTCAGCCACAAGTTATGAAGTGTAACGAACTTGGAAGGAGGACTAAAGTAGTCAAGGCCAATCTATCCCCACTCTAGGTTGATAGGCAATAGATGCTTTCTGAAATGTAAGGTAAATATTTTCACTTGGCGATGAAGCAAAGCAATTCTTTCAGAATTTGGCTCAGATTCACACCTTCGCACTAAGTCTTGCTCTATATAGTATTTGTGATGATGATTAAAGTAGGCTTGAATGTTAAAAAGACAGAGACAGAGCAGCTTCTAGGCCTGTTTTGACGTCTCTTACTATTAATTCTTATAAGGTCATATGAGAGATATTATTACTTGTACACATTACTGTTAGTTAAATTACAGTGTACCTCTCATTCCATGTCACACTAGAGAAAGCTGAAAACTTCTAAGAGACAAGAAAATTATTATGTAAGGACTTGCCTGGAAAAAACTAATCCCCCCAAAATGAATGATTCATCTCCACGGTGCATGAAAGCCATCATATTATTAGTCTAATACATAAGTAACAGAAATGATTATTTCATATCTATACATAGCTATGCTGGATAGATCAACCCCTACAAACATATTTATGAATTCATGGACATAATGTAATTATAAAATATGCATTATGGCTTAATTGTACAAAAGTGTAGAAATTACCTACATGGTCAAAGTTTAAGGTAAAACCCCCCAGTTTGATGAAAGGGTTTTTGATTCTTCTTTTAGAGGGATTTACACTACTCGTCAGTGGTAGAGTTCACATTAGCATCCAGTGACTTGGCCTTGCTTGTATATATTTCTAGCTGTCAACAGAATGCCCTGAGGCAATCGCATCCTGATTCTATAGCTATCTTCTATTCTTTTATAATACACAAGAGTCTAATTTTCCATCAGCACAGCAGGAAATCATGTAAGAAAACACATAACCAGCATGTGCAAACAAGTAGCACCTTTTTCTACACATAAAAATGCTTCATAAAATAACAGATAAATTAAAATCTTCTTGTTCAAGTAAAGAGATTGGAAATCAAGACCTTCTATACAGAATTAGAATGTTCTGGACAGAGAAGACAGTGTCGTGTAGTTCAACTAAATTTGTTCACCACCTTACATGTTAATATGTGTGACCATGTCATTTTTCTTTGATTTACAGTGGAACTGGTTTATTTATTTTTTTATTGTTGAAAATACTATAGATATCCCTTTGTTCTCACCCATTGACCTCCCCCACCCTGCTCCCGCCTGTTTTATATCAGGAACATTTTATGTTACAGACCACAGCCACGCAAGCTTCATTAAAATCAGTAGTTAGCAATTATCAAAGTAACAAAGTAATGAGTGAAGGATATGATGTGTTTAGCTTTAACCCTCATTCAACGCTGTGTAGTAAAAAGACATAGAAACCAAGTGTTCATCTTTATTTATTCATAGTTTGGGTTCAGTGGGACAGGCAGTCAAAGTAAACATGAATCCTCAAAAACGACATTATAAAATATACTAAGTGACACAGTCAAGATTTCTCTTCCCTCTCTGGAACATATCTAAGTTTCACAAACTGTTTGAAATTATCAATTCAATGATGCCCTTAAAAGGGTTAGCTTTAGCCTAGATTTAAAATACATGCAAGACATATGTCTCTTCTGCTGCGAGAACTACAGAAAGCTTGGTTTTACATCAGTGAGACGACTGAAACTGCTTAGATTATTATTCTCTATATGCATCTCACATTTCTACAACTTCGGGGTATTTTTAAACACTTTCTACTTAATGTACAATTTACTTAGCACATGGCATTCATATGTCTAGCTGTAAAATAACTTGTTGTAATTTAAGCAAACATGTTTTAAATAAAAGCTAGCTAAGGCTTCTAATCTCTTATGTATTGAGTGGAATGAAAGCTCCCATAAAAATGGGTTTCCCAGGCAGCCAAAGGCCTTCGAGGCTCCTCTTAAGAAATATATTAACCTATGAATTACCCTTGTGCATTTCTATAAATCTGACCGACCACTGTCACCAATGCTGTGATGTCATTGATAAAATAGATTGAAAACAGAGAACGGAAAAACATTCCATCTATTTTTTTTCTATAAAACCTCGTTTTGTTACTTCAAATATTAACCATCAATGTAACAACAATTTCCCAACAGCTGTTTTTTTAAATGGATTTAATGAGTTATAATCAGCATACTGCATATACTTAAAGGCACAATTTGATAAGTTTTGATTATGTGTACTTATAAAAACATCATTGCAATCAAGTGGATAAACATATTCATCATCCCCAAAACTTTCCTCCTGTCCCTTTCTTCACAATTCCTCTCTTTCACTCTCTCTGTAGCCCCAACCTTGTCCCCAGGGATCAACGTAGCAAATTATTTGCCAAGGATGCCTCTTGGATGGCATAAATAAAGGTTTTGTGTGTTGTTGTTTTTTCACAAGTATCTGTTTTCTTCACTATATGTGACTTTGCATTTTTTAGAATTCTATAGCAATGGGATCACTATAGCATGTACTATCTTTTGGCTAGCTTGTTTCACTTCACATAACAACTTAGAGATATATTCATATTGTAGCATATATCACCACTTTATTATTTTTATTGCTGTGTAACATTCTAGTTTATGGATGTACCATAGTTTGTTTATCCATTTACCTATGGTTGGACATCTGGGTTGTTTCTGGTTTGAGCTGATACATAAAACTGCTATATGCATTCATGTATAAGTCTTCCTATAGACATATGCTTCCATTTTGTTTGTGTAATTGCTTAAACATGGAATAGCTCGGTCACATGCAAGGTGTGCGTAACTGTTTAAGGAATGGCCAGGCTATTTTCAAAAGTGATTGAAACATTTTACATTCCCATCAGGAGTGTGAGAGAGATTCCATTTTTCTGCATCCTCACTCGGTATGGTCAGCTTTTTGGTTATTCTGTTTCTCACTCGAAGCAGTAGCTAGGTGTCATCAGTCCTACCACCGAGTACTAACCCAAGAGAAAGTATTCATTCACTGTCCAGAAGTAGCTCTTGCCATAGTCATTTCCAAGTAAACAAAACCCATGCCCACCCTTCAATAAGTACTGAACCGGAATACAAAGTGCTACAAGCTCTTTGCATTGCGAACACCAGAATTGGGCTGGTTTGTGGAGAAAGCAAGCTATATAACCTCTGAAGATTGTCATCTTTCACAATGTCAGGAATTCTGGCCAGCATCTTCCCCTACAGAGAGATTTTCTCTAAGCCATTGCTTTTAATTTTTTCTTGAATTTTTCCCCTTTCAAATAATTCCTTGTCCTGAAAATGGTTATTAATCAACATGGACACATTTAAAAACCCATTTTTAGCCCAGTTGGTGTGGCTCAGTGGTTGAGCATTGACTATGAACGCAGAGGTCACAGTTCAATTCCCAGTCAGGGTGCATGCCCAGGTTATCGGCTTGATCCCCAGTAGGGGGTGTGTAGGAGGCTTCTGATAGATGATTCTCTCTTATCATTGATGTTTCTATCTCTCCCTCTCTAAAATCAATAAAAAAATTAAAAAAAAAAACATTTTTAGTCTTTATTATATGTAAAGTTGTCTCAAGCTTTTAGATAATGCCACATAAATAGTAGTATAATAAAGGCACCTTTGGTTGGGGGGGAAAAATTATATATATATATATATATATATACACACACACATACCCAGGATTGTAAACTCAGTACTGGGTAATTTGGCATAAACTCTGTGATAGCAGCATTTTATCATTAATTGATAAACTAATCAAAATATTTATTGGTCAAATGCTAATTTAGAAAATATTATAAGCCTAAAAGACCAAAAATAAAACCTTGCATATTTGCAATTGTGCTTACTCATCATTTATTACTGCCCTACTTTTTCTACACATAGAGAAAAGTGTCAAGGAAAAAATATTCTCAAGAATGATAATAAAACCATGGATTTTAAACTTGTCAAGAATTTTAAGTTACTTTAAAAAGGGCAGAATATTTCATGAATAGAACAAGTCTGAAACCCTTGATAATACCCAAGAAAGTCTTCTGCATGAATTTGGAGACAATTACATCAAGAATTTAGATGAAGAAAATAATAATAAACCCGTAGAATAAAAATAAGAGCCTAAACTATGGTGGAAACTATGTAAGCATTATGAAAAGAATCACACCCACACAGAACTTTTAAATGTTGGCATTTTGGATATGTCAAACCCAATTTCAAAAGAGTATAGATACAGAGATATAGAAGTATGGCATATACTGTCAAACCTCAGAAGGAAGGTGGGGGAGGGTTGGTGGGTGGGAAGAGACCAACCAAAGAACTTATATGCACATATGCATAACCCATGGACCAAGACAATGGAGTGGGGTTGGAAAAGGTCAAGGGGAGGAAAAGGGGGCCATATGTAATACTTTCAACAATAAAGATTAAAAAAAAGAAAGAGTACACCCTAAAAATATGTATAGCATATAAAGGCAACTTTTCAAGAAAATACGTTGTAGACATTTCACAAGTTTTTTCATGGAATTGTATTACTCAGCAAAGATTAAGTCCAAATTTTTTGAAGCAAATTATTCATCAGAAAGAAATTACTTCAAAGTTAGTAACGGCAGAAATGAAATGGTAAAGAAGGAGAGAAAGACAGAAAAACATTGAAAGTGATAATGAACCAGGAAGCAAAACATAAACTCCTATCAAACTCATTAAAAAAGAAAAGAGGCTTAAAATCAGTGAACCTAATTCTTGGCCACTTTGTAATAGCACTTTCATTAGTTCCAAACTTTATCTTGATATTACAGAAGCATAAAACAAGAGACAGCCTACTTGTAGTCTAAGGAAGGAGGAGGAAAGGTCATCAGACACTAGATAACCAACATCCTGATGGGAAGTAAGTCGAGTGCCAGCAGGGACACGTCCTCATTTCATTTGAAGAAAGGAGGGAAAAGTGACCTATCTATTCTAAGTGCCCCTTCATCTTCAGTGCAGTGCCTGCCAACGTGCTGCAAAGTAAAAGGAGATGGCGACCCCATGAAACCATCTGATTTCTGACCATCTGAGAGCAGTTTCCATCGAAGAGACAGAATGGCTGTAGGATCGTCATAAGAAATCTTTGCCTGCCCTCGGCATAGCTCAGTGGTTAAGCGTAGACCTGTGAACCAGGAGGTCATGGTTCGATTCTGACCTGGCACATGCCAGGGTTGTAGGCTCAATCTCTGGTGTGGGTGTGGGGTGTGCAGGAGGCAGCCAATCAATGATTCCACTCATCATTGATCTTTCTATCTATCTCTTCCTCTCCCTTCCTCTCTGAAATCAATAAAAATATATTTTAAAAAAAGAAATCTTAAAATTCCTGTGCACACCAAGTTCTTTCTGTTGCTGAGCAAATAAAAAATGCAACTGCAATCCTTGAAATAATACTTTAAATCCTTTAATACTTTATATTTCTGAAAAGGGGCACTTAGCTTCAGAAAGATCAGGAACCCTGACCAACTGATGTTTACTTCATTGATTCATCCACATACACTAATGGAGGGACTACTTACTAACAGCCTCTGGGCCTGGGCCGAGGGTAGGGGGGTGTGAGGGTGTGTGAAGAATTGGACACAACCCCTGCCCCCTGGGGACTCTGGTCTACTCTGGTGAACTTTCAAACCCCTGAACAGAAATTTTGCCAGCGAATCCTGTAATCTAACTTAAGAATTAAAATGCCAGCATAGTCCACTCCTTTCTCTATAGTTCCTCTCTACACAAAAGTCAAAAAACCTTTATTCTTGAGATACATGAATTCTGCTTCTTGTGATTAAGAGTGATCTAATGATTGGATTAAATGAAAATATCCCAACAGTTCTTATAAGCTTGCTATTGGGTGACAGAGACAAATTTTTGTTGTAATTGCTACTTTTTCTTTCACACATTTTATTTTATACTAGAGGCCTGGTGCACAAAAATTTGTGCACTCGGGGTGGTCCCTCAGCCCAGCCTATGCCCTCTTGCAGTATGGGACCCCTCGGAGGATGTCCACCTGCTGGCTTAGGCCCGCTCCCTGGAGGATTGGGCCCAAGCTGGCAGTCAGACATCCCTCTGGAAGCCCGGCAGCCCTTGGGGGATGTCCACTTACCAGAAGGGAGCAGACCTAAGCTGAGGTTGGACATCCTTAGTGATGCTGAGGAGGAGGGAGAGGCTTCCGCCACCACCGCTGTACTGGCAACCGTCAGCCTGGCTTGTGGCTGAGCAGAGCTCCTCCATGTGGGAGCACACTGACCACCAGGGGACAGCTCCTGCTTTGAGCATTTGCCCCCTGGTGGTCAGTATGTGTCATAGTGACCAGCCATTCCCAGTCATTCTGCTGTTAGGGTCAGTTTGCATATTACCCTTTTATTATATAGGATAGAGGCCTGGTGCATGGGTGGAGGCCAGCTGGTTTGCCCTGAAGGGTATCCTGGATCAGGGTGGGGTGCCTGGCCAGCCTGGGTGAGGGGCTGATGGCTGTTTGCAGGCTGGTCAAGCCCCACAGTGGGGACCCTCACCCCATGGGGGTTTGGCCAACCTAGGTGAGGGCCTGAGGGCCATTTTCAGGCTGCCCAAACCCCCTTCAGGGTGGGGGTCCCCACTGGGGTGCCTGGCCAGCCTAGGTGAGGGGCTGATGGCTGTTTTCAGACTGACTAAGCCCCCCAGTGACCGAAGCTCCCAGCCTTTCTTTTTTTGTTTTTGTTTTTATTCGCTTCAGCTCAGTGGCCATGGCGACTGGAAGCAGGTATCTGGGGTTTATTTACCTTCTATAATTGAAACTTTGTTGCTTTGAGTGGAGTTCAGAGCTGCCTGGGAAGCTTGGCTTCCTCCATCATTGGGGCAACCAAGCCTCCTGCTTACTCCAGCTCTGTGGCTGCTGGCTGCCATCTTGGTAGGGTTAATTTGGATATAGTCGCTCTGATTGGCTGGTGGTTGTGGCTTAAGGCATAGCGAAGGTACAGTCAATTTGCATGTTTGTCTATTACTATGTAAGGTAATTGCTGCCTTATAGAAGACATGATTTGAACTGCAGAACACTAACATCAATTTTGTTACATGAAAGGAGACTGACAGATGCTAAATAGCAGTATCTTCTTCTCACTCCTGATAGGGTGTCATTGGTAAATGAGAACCAAATATGCTTTCAAAAACTTGAATATAAGCAATTCTAAAGTGACCCTCAGTAATGTCTCTAATTCTAACCTAGACAGGACATTTCTAGTTAATCTCAATGCCTTATGTGTCAGTTCAACCTTCTTCCTCTGACCACATGGCCTTCAAACAGCAAATCATTCTCCATATTTATTGTGTCCTTAAAAACAACATTTATTGTGACTGCATAAAATGGAATATATTTACTGCGTCTCATGACAAATGCAATAATTAGTATCTCTCTACAATACTGAATCACGTGAGATTGGTTATCTCAGAATTCAAGTATATTCCTTTACCAGTTGAGTTTTTCAATTTCAGAGAAAGGGGATTTAGCCTTTTCATAATGCAACAAAATAGAACCTAGAAATTCAATGTGTAGGTAGCTTCTATAATTTCTAGAAGACACTTTTTGAAATTCTGTGTATAATGTTGGAACTTGGGAACAGAAATTTAATACTTTATACTTGTGAATTTGAAGTTAACTGTAGTTTTAAAAAGGTTCACTTTCACCATATAAATTAAAAACAACAATGCAAACAAGTCTTTTTTTAAACCACCTCATAAGTTCACATTAATTATTAAGACAACCAGGGTCCTAAAGAAAAAAATAATTTACTCCAAAAATAATTCACATGAATTAAAAATAGGGATGATTCTTACATTAACCATGTGGAATGTTATTTTTGAACAACAAAGAGACTATTATAATGTAAGCACAAGTGTAGGAAAACTGTTTGCTCATATAGCTGTCTTTTAAAGTCACCAGAATGAGTGTTTTGGAGTTGATTGTTATTGTCATTCCTAAGAAGGAGCCTGACATTTTATCAATATCATAGTATTTTCAAGGAACATAGAAAATAGCAGAGTGACACTTCCAAGGATCTTTATTAAAGCAGAGAATTAAACTGACAATTAACCCATCAATAACATAAGCTCCTATCAGATTTGGTTCAGCGAAAGTACTCTGAATGTTTTTCATAAAGTATAGATTCAGAGCAGATGTATACATATCTTCATAATTTACCATTTTAGAGACATACTTTTCATCATAAAATTATAAAATCTTATGGCAGGGCTTTTATTTTATGCAAATTTGCAGAATTTGATTAGTTCCTGAGGCAGTTTTACCTGGGTGTTCAGAGGAATAGCAATGGGAAGTGAAAAAGAATATTTCATCATTGAAGTGTGTTTTCCCTTGGGGGACACCACCACTTGATTTTGACATTTATTTGTCCTGTGCTGTAAAGGACAAAACTACAATTACACTTTTTTTTACTACTGTGTAGTGGCCATGGTATCAGAAAAATTTAATTCAAAGAGAATATGTTTGCACACAAAACAAGTTCTAAAACTGAACGTATTAAATAAACCCCCATTTAAAATCACAGTGCATTAAAGAACACTCTTTGACTAATGCCCAGTGTTGTGTGTATAGAAAGCATCCATGAGAACCCAACCCAAAGAAACAGAATTGCATCTATTGCACGGTATTGTTGTCTTGGCTCTTTGTAGCCAAAAAGAAAAGAAAAAAAGAAGAAAATGTTCAATACTTGATTACTATGCTCCTGTTAGCTTTATTTTATTTTTTGAATCCTGAAATAAAAGTGTTGCCTGATAATTAATTTGGTTACTATACTATAGTATTGAATAAATATTTGCCAAAATGCAGTTTGTTGCATTTTAAGTGTTTTGCAATCTATTTTAAACCTGAAATCTAAATTACTTTCCTTTCCTCTGTCATAAAATAATTTACAACCACATGCATAGTTGCACTCATCATTTTCAAAACTGGACTTTGGTCATATTAAAATAAGTTAGAAAATATATTTGATTTGTCTATTTAGCAAAATACAAATTCCTTGGCAATGATTACCCAAAGCAAGAAGTACAGGAAAAAAAGACTGAGGATAACCAATGAGAGCTATAAATATTCGTAAAGGAGATAGTGCTTATTCCTTAATTATCCTCATGTCAAGCAATTATAAACAATTCAGTAAAGAGCCAACAAATTGAAACTTTCCTGACAATATGGTTTTCAAGCATTTTAAAAGCTATTTCTTCCCACATCTGTGATTCTCTTTAATGCATGTCTTTAACCAAAGAAAATAGCTACAAAGTGCATTTTTCTTTAGATAGCCAAATAAAACAAAAATTACCTGGATCCCAAGCACCTAGAATTAATGCCTTTTTGTGGATTTCAGGAAAATTTCTTTTTCCTTTATATTTTATTTATGCTCATTCTGTGTTTGTTTATTAACATTATAAATCTAAATATAAATAGTTATTATGTAGCTTGAACATGAAAAAGTGGCTATGATATAATTAGGGCCAAAGATAAAACTTAAACCATGATATGTGCCAATAGTAAAGATAACCTGATAAAAATCCTCTCTAATTAAGGCAATCTTGAGTCAGGAATGATGCGGGATTAGGTTTAGGACTAGGGTTAAAAAATACAGTTCCAAAAATTTAACCAGAAATAATCCTCTTTCCAAAAGCAAAGTATTCTAATAATTTAAAGCTTTGAAATTTTTCCATTACTTTGAAGGGATAGAAAATTAAAATTATTTTTAAAGAGGCCAAATGTTGAACCATAAATTCCTTTCTCTGCCCCTTAAAAGATCCCTTTTTTGGTTTTAATTGGAAATATTTGTGTCAGAATTCAAAATCATTAATATAATTTTAAAAATCATTTTAGGTAATGAATTAATCAGAAAACCAGGCAAGTATTTCTTTTCTTCCTTTGATTTTTCACCTTCCGAAGAAGTAAGCCACTCTACCATGCATTTTCTAGAATGGCTCTGAAGAGGGACAGCCAAAGAAATAAGAAGTAGGGCACAACTAGTCCAGATTCTTATAAATCAATTTATAAATGGATGATGAAAGCTTTCTTAAATTAATTCATGTAGCCTAAATACAACTATTACATCATGCTTTCCATCACAGAATCAGTCCTCTTTTTGCTACAGCAGTTTTGTATTGTGTTGTTTTTAGGATAATTAAGATGACGCAGTTCATTTTCTAGGAGATATCCTATTTAATAAAGAGCTAATATGCTAATTAGACCAAACAGCAGAATGACTGTCTGGACAACCATCCGGATGAAGCCGGGGCTGCGAGGGACGAGGCAGCCAGAGCTGTGCGGGCCAAGCCCCTTGCACGGATTTCGTGCATCAGGCCTCTAGTATTTAATATGTATAGAGATTGACTTCTGCTAATGAGGCAAAAGAGTAAACAATGTTACAAGAGTCAAGTGAGATTATAAATACGACAAATTTTTATCAATAGGCAAGTAAAATACTAATGTAAGAGGTTGTTTATGATAAATTTAAGAGATCTAAAAGATGTGGAGGAGAGGTTGGAAGTCAAGCAGGAATCAAATCCGTGCCTCACAAGCTGTAAACTTCTTATGAGCATGTCACACCCCCTACAGTGTGTCAGAGCATGCATTGTAGTGATAACCACCCCATGGCCACTCAGAGCTCTTCAGGACATCATGCTTATGAGACCCTTGAAACAAGCCTAAAGCAAAAACAAACAAATTGGCACTTAAAATTGTATTGATGTTATGACTATATAAATCCTAGCAATACCTTATCCCTTAGAAAACTGAGAAATATTATGTAGAGAAACATGCCTGCATTATAACAAACTAGCATGATGAGCAGAAGAAACAGAATCTGTCATTGATGTCTTAAGAAAAAACATGATTGTGGCCCTTCGCGCCATGCTGCTTTTTGTCATTAGAGCATTTTATCTTGGATCATATTTGCCACAGTGGACATGGGAGGTACTCAATTCTGGCTGAAGAGAACTGATCAAGTGTACAAACTCCCTTTGTTCCTGAGCAGGTGCTATGTAAAGTGTTTACTTATGAGCCAGGAAATTTCCTTCAGGAAATCATGCACATTCCATACTAATCCTGGTTCCAGCCCAGGTTAGGCCTGGTGATGTGGCTCAGACTTGCAGAGGCAAAGGCTACTGCAACAGTGGCCCTGTATGAACACATAGTGAATGCCTGTCCGCACAGGACACAGGTGACAGCATCAACCACAGGAGCAGTCAACCAGGTATGAGTCAGGGGAGGGTCTATACCTAAGTGAGATGCCATTCCTAGCTACAGCTTTAAAATATCTGACACACAGAAGAACCAAGATGGCAGTGTAGATAAACGCTTGCACTCTCCACCTCCCACAACCACATCAAAATTACAACTAAAATACAGAACAGCATTCATTCAGAACCACCTGAAAGATGGTTGAATGAAAGTCCTACTTAGGGAAGTAAAGAAGAAATTACATGAGACTGGTGAGAGGAGTGGAGGCATGGAATGGGTTGGTCTGACACTCATGTGTGGTGTGTTTTTAATCAGGAGGGATATCTCTGCTGTGGAGGCCTCATGTGAGAAGCAAGGGGTCCCAGTCCCACACCAGCCCCCAAGCCCAGAGTTCCAGAGCTGTAAAAACCAGCAGTGATTGTGGCTGAGTGACACAGAGGCTGCTGGAGACCCAGGTGAAAGGGCTGGATCATGAAATTATATGGTCCTTCTCCATCTAAGCTCCAGCACTGGGTGGCAGCATTGAGAGAACTAGGGACATACTGAGAGGAACCAGGTTGTCTGACATCACAGCAAGCTCATGGGTGCTTACTCCCAGACGGGGATCCTCACAGGGGTCATTGTTTCTCTGCTGGGATCCCCAGGATCATAGAGCTGACTCGCAGCCATATCTAAGTTTCCATCAGCATAGCTCACATTGTTCACCCTGGTGATTCCCTGAGGTTCTGCCCTATCCAACTTGCAGCCCTATCAAAGCTGTTTGCAATGGCTTTTTCATATGAATGAACTGTCCTGAATCAGACTTCAGACTTTCTTAAAATATCTCAAATAAGCAGCAGCTGATGTCAGGGTGCCCCATTGGTATAAAGAAGAGGCCCAAGACCTGGCACTAGCACCAGGTTGCTTCACAGGTTGGCTTTGCCTGGGCACTTCCATGCCCTATAAAATAGCAGCCTTTAGAGCAGCAGCTTACATTGCACCTCCAGGGAGACCTCAGAGCCAGTGTACCCAGTAGACAGCTTCAGACCATACCAGATTACAACTGTACATATCCACAAGTGACACACTCAAGAGACAGACTCATTGAGCACCAAAGCCCCACTGAAGCAAGTCTTGCTCCATGGGGGTGTCTCCTGCATAGCAGCTCCCACTGTAGTCACAGCTGGTCCTCACAGCCAATTGGCCTGGAGTTCAAGTCCTTCCTGTGATTCCAACAGCAATCAAGGCTCAACTACAACAAAACTGTGCACACAGCCAACAGCAGTGAACTTAGAGTGCTGAGCTGAGATGACTGGGAGGCTGAGCCACTGGCCCTACATGATACCTACTACACAAGTCCATTCTATAAATTCCAAGAGAAATAGTAGCTCTACCTAATACATAGATACAAACACAGGGAAGCAGCCAAAATGCGGAGACAAAGAAACATGTCACAAATGAAAGAGGGGAAGAAATCTCCAGATAAATGAAATGAAACTACTAGATACAGAGTTCAAAACAATGGTTATAAGTTTGCTCAAGGATCTTAATGAGAGCTTCAAGGGACTTAGACTTTCAAGGATCTTAGTGATAATTCAAAGACATGAAAAAAGACCAATCAGAAATTAAGCATATAGTAACTGAAATAAAGAATAATTTACAGGGGTTGAACAGTATAGGATTCCAAGAATCAAAACAACTATTTGGAATATGAGGAAGCAAAAAACACCTAATAAGAAGAGCAAAAAAAAGAATTCAAAAATATGAAGATAGTGTAAGGAGGTTCTGGGAAAACTTCAAGTGTACCAACATTCACATTATTGGGCTGCTAAAAGGAGAAGAGAAAGAGCAAGATATTGGAAACCTATTTGAAGAAATAATGACAGAAAAGTTCCCCTATCTGGTGAAAGAAATAGACTTACAAGTTCAGGAAGCCCAGAGAATCCCAAGCAAGAGGAACCCAAAGAGGCCCACACCAAGACACATCATAATTAAAATGCCATGGGTTAAAGACAAAGAGATAATCTTAAAAGCAGCAAGAGAAAAACAGTTAGTTATCTACAAGAGTTCTCAACAGAAACTTTTGTAGTCCAGAAGAATGGCAAAAAATGTTCAAAGTGATAAATAACAATGACCTACAACCAAGCTTACTCTACCCAGCAGAGCTATCATTTAGAATTAGTCAAATAACAAGCTTCATAGACAAGAAAAAGCTAAAGGAGTTCATCATCACCAAACCAGTATTACAAGAAATGTTGAAGGGTATTTTTTAAGAAGAGGAAGAATAAGAATAAAAGAAGAATAAGAATAAGAGGGAGAAGAAGAAGAAGAAGAAGAAGAAGAAGAAGAAGAAGAAGAAGAAGAAGAAGAAGAAGAAGAAGAAGCTCAACAATAAAGATTTTTTTTAAAAAATATCTGATATACAATCTGCATACCCAACTAAAGACTAAAGGAAAAAATTAGAAGAATATTCCATTAAAAGTGTTGAGACAACTGAGAGTCAAGTACATTGTCTTTATAAGTTTTAAATGATTTGAATTTCAAAAAAATAAAAAACTACTGATTTTTAAAGAAATTATTTTCTTGTGAAAATACAGAAAATTTTTCAATTTCACCCATTCCATTCATTCACTAGTTCCACTGTATCAAAAAAAACTTAATCCATCAATTATAACAAAAATATGTTTTCCAGGTAACTAATTATGAAATGCTTTCTCTTCATATTAAAAACAAGCACTTAAATTTAAATGTTCTTTTCCTCAATATTCTTCTTGAGATACATTATAAGGCATGTACAGAAAAGTGAAGAGAATTCGTTAGCTTAAAATATTACACATGAATGGCTCTTCCTTTTTTTAAAGTCTTTAGTGTTAAAGCAGTCCAAAGATATCATGTATTTGTTTGTTCTGCATGACATTATGATGAAATGATTGAAATAATGTTAGATATTGCAAATGAGGGTTTTGTAAAATTTAAAAGTTTGGTGTAATTTGTAAAAATATTTGTTGAGTTCCAATAAGGTGAGAGACCTCATAAGGTATTTAAATGTGGTTGCTGCCCTTGTTTCCTATCTACTTTTTTGCTGTTGTTGTTAACAGGTCTGGCTTAGCTCCTGAAGCTTTGAAAAAGACTTTAAAGCCTCTAAAATTTTACAAATCTGGAGCAAGAAGCATATATTAGTTCTTCAAAGCATATTGATATATTTTTTAATCATGGATTTTAGCTTTCATGTGATAAAAGTTGGTGATTTCCTTACCATGTCTTGTTAAGGCTTAAGTTCCTCATTTGCATATCTGATGTCTCTCAAGAGACAGACAAGCTTCAAGTTAATTATCTATGTAGCTGTAAGAACTCTTGTTTCCTGCTTAAGAACTCTCCAAAAGAAAACTAATAGTGATTAAATGTTACACTATCACCAAAAGTAATCAAGATACACAATAAGAGCCACTAAACAGACACTTACATTTAATAAAAACCTCAACTTTTTGCAAGATAAATGCAATATAAATCAATTAAATCTTTTAAAGTAATTTTCAGAGAAAACAGCCAGTGGAAAACAAACAGCCACAACCTCTGCTCTAGAGAAAGTGATTAGGCACTGCTGGAGACTGGAGGAAATTACTGTAAAATTCTGGAGATAGATCCATTGAACTCAGATTTGTAATAGAGCTCTAATTAAAGAAATTCTAATGTCTTCTCCACCGAACATGTGTTTATGTGTATGTGCATGTGCATATATATGGATGTAAGTGTAGATATTATATATATATTTATAATACATACACATATACACAATATGTTGTTCATAGACAAACAATTTATTTATACAAAGACAAGATAATATATGTGAAGAGAAATTATAATCTTTGAATTTGAAAGTCTATTAAAAAGTTTCCAAGTCCATCCATTCTGCCTTTAAGGGGGTGGCATGAGGGTTGGGTGGAGGGGACAAAAGGGGAAAAAAATGGGAGATGTCTTTAATACAGTCAACAATTAAAAAAAAAACAGTTTCATGGAATGATAACAAGAAAGAAGGGCAAGCATAAGATAGACTTGAGTTGCAGTTGGGAAATTAAAACCACAGCTATCAGGTGAGTTAATTAATCTGGGTATCGTTCAGTAAATGAAAGTGTGCCATCCATTTCACAAGGGCCCATTGTGTCTTGCGTGTGAAACAAATTTACCCTGTTTGATTAAGGATTACTGATTGCCTTCCATTTATAATATGTATCCTATAATTAAGTCACAATGAGTTCAAATGAAATGGGGATGGTCTCTTCCACAAAGAAGACAACAAGCTCATTCTAAGAAGACCTTGGGGGTCATTCAAGAAGCAATTAAATATTCTCCAGGGTGCATTGAAAGGAAAAGAGCCTGGTGGGCTGAACTGTCTTGTCTTATATTCTAGCCTTTTCAATATTCTCCTGCTTTTATGGAGACAAATGAAACCATGTCATAAAATAACTCAAGACACTTAAAACAATGCTGTCTGCTCTTATACTAAGGAAAACATCAGCTAAATATATATATATATATATATATATATATATATATATATATATAATCACACAGAAGGTAGAGAGACCCATGAGCCGAGGTGCCATGCTATGCAGAATCCATTTGACTAGCGTCTAGACCAAATCAATGGCCTCTGGAATAGTGTACATGACCTTTGAGAATTATATGTTATTTTTTGTATACAAGTTGCAAATAAGTAGGATAAAAATTTTTAGGCAAATAAAATGAAATGAAGAGGACCAAGATCAGCAACTGTGTTGTGGCCACAGATAATTTTGTTTTTATATTTTTATAAATGCTCTTAAAACTGGGCACTCTAAAAGAACAATTGTACACGACACTTGTTAAAAAATGGCAAGAAAGACTTTATTAAGAGTCTTGCATTATTATATTTCTGGGTGAAGGTACAGAGAGAGTATTTACAGTTGCAAGGTTTTTTTTAAAGTAAATTCTCTAATAAACTGAGGTCAGGAATAAACCTGGCTAAAGTTCAAGCAAGCTTTAGACTACCTTGGTCTGACACAGTTCTGAATGTTGTAAGGCCTCACCCAGAATGGGGAGCACTCTTGCTTGAACTGTCCCCTTTATAAATGCAACTCTTCGGGAAACACATGCCCTAAAATATACTAGTCTGCAAAGAATTAAAGTAAAAATGTTTATTACTGTAACAACTAAAATATCATAATCACATTAGTTTTACACATAAAAATTAGTTTTATTTACTTATAAATACAATTGTCAAAATCTTATCAGTATGAGCACATTTGTACATAGAAACCACATGTTATGATGGAAAAATAAATGACAAAAGGAATTTAAAGAAATTCACTCAAAACTCAACCACATATGCCATTTGTTCTATTGACTTGGGAAGATTATTTGCCATATCTGAGTTATTTTCCTCAACTTTAAAGAAGAAAGAACCTGGTCTGCCTACCTCACTACAGATGCGAGAATGCCTCCATTCCACAAACAACAACAAAAACCACAAACATGAAAAATGTGTAATGAAAGGTAATACCAGAGAGAAAAGTAAGAGTCAGGTCAGAATGGACCTAAAAGCTATATTTAAGAGATTTCTTCTGGAACGTAAAACAATGGAAAACCCTGGAAGAATTTTGAAACAGGAAAATTGAATGATATAATTGTTTTGCCAGCTGTCACACTATGAGCAGTGCAGGGATAGGTTAGTTGAGAGCAATACTACAGAAAAGAGTATGTAGGACCTGGGGGCAGAACCAAGTGTGGTGGGTATTGAACTTTAGACAATTTGGAAGATCTGTATAAGACAAAGAATACAACGTTCCAAGACCAGGACATTTGAAACACCTGTGGAAGTATAGAATCCTAAAGCAAAATTGTCATTAGCTCACCAATATATTGCCCTCTAAGGAGGCTGTTGAAATAACAGTATGGACCTGATAGTGGTCCGGAGTACTAAAAGTGGGAATGGGGAGACTGGACAGAATAAAGAGACAGTAAGGGGGCTGAATCAGTAGGACATAATGCAAAATTAGTTCAAGGGTAAGGGAGGAGCTCTCAAGGAAGAACCTGGGTTTCTAGCTGAGTGGACTCAAGCCTATAGGCACCAGGATTACCCTCAAGCAAGAGGGAACACCTCTTCTTTTACAATAGGAGGGTTGAGAAGGAGGCTTGAGTGCTGATGTATGAGTGAGGATTTGTTGGCTCTTTGAAGGGTTGAAACATACAATGGTGAATCTGTTGTGAAGGGAATTGTAGTGCAAGAGAGCACCATGTCAGGAAAGAGGGAGAAGGCAGAAATGTCAGTGCTACATGGCAGACAAGAAAGATGAGGACCCTACAAATGTCTTCTGTACTGAACCACCTCATCCTTGTAAAAGAGCAGATTCACATGGTGGTAAAAGGGCAAGTGAGATGATACAGAGTGTGAATGGAGAAGTGAATACAGCATGGAATGGTTGTAGACACCGCTGGAGAATTCTGCCAGTAAGGAGGAGAAGAATGATGGAGCCAGAGAAAAAAGAGCAATGTGGGATGTAGGGGACATTTAAGGATGGAAGAACTAATGATAATTAGGTGAGGGGGTTTGAGATTAAAGGTACAGGAGAAACAAATAATCTGAACAGCAGTAGCTTCTACTAGGCTGGGACTCAAAGTGCAATGTGTAGGATACAACAGGAGAGAAAGAGAAAATGACAGTTGCTCCTGTTGTTACCTTTGTTGGATTAGGAAAGAAAAGTAAGATATTCCTTTTATTTTTTTTCCTGTGAGGCTAGAGGCAAAGTCATGTGGTGAAAATAAGAATGTGAGTGGAGGGGTGGGCGTTAAAAGCTAATGGAGAAGATTTTAAATAGGCACCTTGGAAAATAGAGGAAAGCTAAACAGGGACACCAAGAAAAAATGCCAGGCAGTACTGGTGACGAACTGAAATTAGACATCATGAATTTTGAAGGCAATTGTTTAGGCAGTTGTATGTATGTTTGTGTTTTCCAACAATCCATCAATCAGTGTGCTATTATGAAAAGTATATAGTTGGATTGCTCTAGTGTTAAATTTTTACCAGGTGGATAAGACAGAAAGACAATAAGTTAAGGATTCTGGGTATATAGACAAAAGTGTAATTAAAATAATGGACTACAACATCCAAACAAGAATGGCTAAGAAAGTCAACACAAGTGTAGACTAATATATGGAAAACTAGTAGAACAGTGAAAAGAGTGCCTATAAAATAGTAGGGGGTAAGAAGAGCGAAAGTAATTGATGAAGAGGTAGAAAGACAGGATTATAGATGGAATGTTTCAATGTATTATTCCAGAGAAGGAACCACTGCAAGTGATTCCAATATCCAGAGTGTGGTACTAGAGTTGGGTACCTGAAATAAACTGGGGGTAAAGGCCACTGGAAGAAAGAGAAAGTCAGCTAAAATGTTAGATTAAAACATCAATGCAGCCCTAGCTGGTTTGGTTCAGTGGATAGAGTGTCGGCCTGCAGACCAAAGGGTCCCTGGTTCGATTCTGGTCAAGGGCTCGTACCTCGGTTGCAGGCTTCTAGCCGGCCTGGGCCCTGGTCAGGGCTTATGCAGGAGGCAAACAATTGATGTGCTTCTCTCACATCAATGTTTCTCTCTGTCTTTCCCTCTGTCTTCTACTCACTGGCTGTACATCCATGGTAATTGTCAGCAACACAGCAGTAAATATCAACACGAAGCAAATATCCTCAGGAAATACCCTCAGGTGAGGGTTAACAAAAACAAATACACATAAAAAAATCAATGTAAACAGCAAAGTCATTCTGGACAATGGAAGTAATTGGATTAGAAGGGAAAATAGTAAATCAGGCCTAAATACCTGCTAATCTATACATTTATAGAAGAAAATAAAGAGCTTCAAACTTAGGGTTTTGGCTTGACTGGGAAAAAAGGATTTGAGAGGGGCACTGTGAAGAGAGGAGGGAGTTTGGACTGAAATTTCCAGAGACCCAGTAATGTATTTCGAGGTCTATAGTGGGTTTATCCTCCCCCCCCCCCAAACACACAGTTTTTCTGATAAAATCCCCATGGATGTACAGAGAGTGGGCTAATTTCCAAGGCATTCAGAAAATCTCCAGTAGAAGAGATAGCAAATGGTAAAATAGATTGCTTCTAGAGAAATGGATAACAGTGTATCAAAGACAGATTTGATGTGTTCACAGATGTTGTGGGTCCAATCCTTCTCAATTATGCTGCAGAAAAATAAAGACTAGAGGTGATGCTAAGGGTTGGACTGAAGCTTTTATCTTAGCCTCCTCCCAAAATTCATTATTATGAAAAATTTTGGATAAAATTAGTAAATCTTACTAAATACACATTATAAATAAAACATATAATGTAAGAGTCATATCACTGTATCAAAACTATCACTGTAGTGGAAAAGCTTTTCACATTTGGTGGCTAATCACATAAGAAAATATATTCAAATTTATTAAACTTGTATAAAAATAAGCCAACATAGACTATATTATAAACAGACATGTCATACTCAGAAAGAGGGTTTACTCTTGAGTATTTCAAAATGCAATTGGAAATATCTATATATATAAGAGACTAATATCCTAAGTGTCTATCCAGGTAATGATGTCATGTACCAACACCCAGCTTCCCCTCCCGTGTGACTAGCCTCCTTGGAGTTTCTTCAGACCAGGAACATGACTTGCTTTATAGCCAGGTGGAAGCATTTCACAGTGTAACCAAATGTCTGTGAAGTGTTTTCCAGTGCCTCATCCCGTTTGATCCTCAAAGAAGTCCTGGAGTAGGTAGATAGGAGACTTGGTGGAATCCTATTTTCTTTTCATTAGCCAGAAAATGGAGATTTAGCAACTTGACTTGATTGAAAAGAAATAAGAAATGGTGGACCTTGAAAATGACTTTAGGTTTTTCTCACTGCGCAGAATAAGTCAAACAGTGATGCAGTTAAATATTTTACCCTTTGTTCTTCTTGTGTGGTCTACAATAATAATTTGCTTTGTGTTGATATTTACTGCTGTGTTGCTGACAATTATCTGAAAGAGAAGTTTGGATGCTTCACTGGGCTGGAAAAAATTTAGCTAAATCAGAAAACAGGTCTAATTAGGCAAGTTTATTCTATATCTATAAAAGGCTAAGTTGACTTGCGCATGCATGATACGTATAAAACTCTTGCTGGCACCAATCACACGCGTATGTTTTGATCTGTCATTGTTGATTGTGAATTTGGTTGACACTACTATTATAGAGAAAGGATGAATAGAGATATTAAAATATTTCTTCTAATTAATTTCATTTCAATGTGCATGAATTCGTGCACTGGGTCACTAGTTAAATACATCCTATCTAATAAAGAGGGAATATGCTAATTGACCCTCATGATGTTGCAAAGATGGCAACGTCCACAGCCAATAAGGAGGGAATATGCTAATTGACTGCTATGCCCTCAAAGATGGTGGGGCCCACAGACACAAGATGGAGGCACCCAGTTTCCCCAGGTGGGCCCAGCCTTGCTGCATGCCTGCCTCTGGAGTTGCCCAGTCCCCTCAACCCCCCAGCCACCCAGGGCCAGCCTGAAGCACAGGCAAGCCTCGGAATGTGGCTGCCCAGCCAACGCTGAGGCGCAGGCAAGCCTCAGATGTCAGCTGTCCAGCCGCCCAGGGCCACCCAAGGCTCAGGTAATAAGGGCCAGCCGAGGCTTCAGTTGCCTGCAGTGGCAGCAGCAGAGGTGTGATGGGGGCATTGCCTTCCCCTGATCACTGGGTCGCCTCCTGCCCCTGAAGGCTCCTGGAGTGTGAGGAGAGGGTAGGCCAGGCTGAGGGACCCCGCCTCCAGTGCATGAATTTTCATGCACTGGGCCTCTAGTAAAAGCATAAGAGGACATAAACAGAAAAATCATTTATATAAGTACAATATAATCCTGTCATGTATATGAAGATGACCACAATGCAGTAAAATTCCTTTGGTCAAATATATAGAAATATAGAAATAAAGCTTCTTTTATTATTCTATCTCATTCTTTATGAAATCCAAAGGGATATTTGAGTTTAAGAAAAAAGTCCAAAGCAGTATTCAAGTTCATTCACACAAAGTGAAGGAAATGTTGCTATACACTTGGAAAATAATAGGTACAATAAAATTTAATAAGAAATTTCCCTTAAACATTGGTTCTCAGGGTAAATTAAATTAAAATTTTAATTATAAGTACAAGAGAAAGTAGAGGATGTCATTATAGATTTTGAAGAGAACTCAAGATATTTTTAAGGTTTATGCCAGTGCTACCCAATACTGTCTAATTTCACTACAAAACTTAAAACTTTCATTTTATTTAATAAAGATATTTCATTAGCTCTATTCTTGTACTTGTTTTACTTGACCAGAATCATACAGGATTCCCAACCAGCAAAGTGAAGACAGAATAAAAGTAAGAGAGGTTAGATTTTTCTGTGGCAATAATTGAGAAAAATCCCTGGAAAAAAATGAAGAGATTCAAAATGCTTAACAGGGAATGGAGTATTGAATTTTTGAGAGCAACTCTCTGAGTCCAAAGGTCCTGAGTAACACTTAACAAACAAATAAACAAACAAAAGACAAACAATCCAATTTAAAAAATGGGCCAAAAACTAAATAGACACTTCTCCAAAGAGTACATGCAAATGGCCAAAAGATATAAGAAAAATGCTCAAAGTCACTAATCACCAAAAAGATGCAAAATAAAAGTACAATGAGGTATCACCTCACACCTGCCAGAATGGCTACCATCAATAAATCAAAAAACAAGTGCTGGTGAGGATGTGGAGAAAAGGGAACCCTAGTACACTGCTGATGGGAATGCAGACTGGTGCAGTCACTATGGAAAACAGTATGGATTTTTTTCAAAAAATTAAATATTGAGCTGCCATTTGACACAGTGATCTCACTTCTGGGAATATATCGTGAGAATCCCAAAACACAAATCAGAAAGAACATATGCACCCCTATGTTTATAGCAGCACAATTTACAATAAACTCTGGAAACAGCTCAAGTGCCCATTCATAGGTGAGTGTTTAAAAAAGCTGAGGTACATGTACACAGGGAATACTATGCAGCAGCAAAAAAGAAGGATCTCTTACCCTTTGAGACATCCTGGAGGGACCTGGAGAGTATTATGCTACGAGAAATAAGCCAGTCAGAGAAAGACAAGTATCACATGATCTCACTTTTATATGGAACCTAGTGAACAAAATAAACTGACGAACAAAAATAGATCCAGAGACATGAAAGGATGAAACAGACCAACAAATCTGGGGGAGCAGGAGTGGAGGGCAGGAGGAGATTAACCAAATAATATATATATATATATATGGGGCGGGGGGGGGGGCTAGGGTGCAGGCAATCAATGGGGGGAAAAGGGGGAGACATCTGTAATACTTTCAGCAGTAAGGATAAATTGAAAAGAAAAAAGAAGAACAAAAGGAAGAAAAAGAAAGAAAGAAAGAAAGAAAGAAAGAAAGAAAGAAAGAAAGAAAGAAGAAAGAAAGAAAGAAAGAAAGAAAGAAAGAAAGAAAAAAAGAAAGAAAGAAAGAAAGAAAGAAAGAAAAGGGAAGGGAAGGGAAGGGAAGGGAAGGGAAGGGAAGGGAAGGGAAGGGAAGGGAAGGGAAGGGAAGGGAAGGGAAGGGAGAAAAAATGACTCTGAATAAAGCTCCTGCTTACTGGTGGCTAGATCTCAAGAAAATTATTTGAGTTCTCAGTGCCTAGTCCTACAGTGGCTATTTCTAAAAGGATGAGACAGGTGATGGGAAAAGACTTCCCTTTCTTGTTTATGTACTGTTACTAGAGGCCCGGTGCTTGAAATTCGTGCACAGGTGTGTGTGTGTGTGTGTGTGTGTGTGTGTGTGTGTGTGTGTCCCTCAGCCCATCCTGCACCCTCTCCAATCTGGGACCCCTCGAGGGATGTCCAATTGCCATTTAGGTCCGAACCCACTGGGCTTAAATAGGCAGTCAGACATCCCTCCCACAATCCAGGACTGCTGGCTCCCAACACTCTCCTGTTTGCTTGCCTGATTTACCCTGACTGCTTCTGCCTGCCAGTCTGATCACCTCCTAACCACTCCCCTGCCAGCCCAATTGCCCCTAACTGCCCTCCCCTACCGGCCTGGTCACCTCTAACTGCCCTCGCTTGCAGGCCTTGTGGTCCCCAACTGCCCTCCCCTGCAGGCCTGGTCCCCCCTAATGACCCTCCCCTGTAGGCCTGGGTCCCCCCCCCAACTGTCCTCCCCTGCAGACCTGATCAACCAAAAGTGCCCTCCCCTGCCAGCCATCTTGTGTCCACATGGGGGCAGCCATCTTTGACTATATGGGGGCAGCCGGTGCACAAAAATTTGTGCACTCGGGTGGGGGGGGGTGTCCCTCAGCCTGGTCTGTGCCCTCTCGCAGTCTGGGACCCCTCGGGGGATGACCACCTGCTGGCTTAGGCCCTCTCCCCGGAGGATTGGGCCTAAGCTGGCAATCAGACATCCCTCTGGCAGCCCGGCAGCCCTTGGGGGATGTCCACTTGCCAGCGGGGAGCAGACCTAAATTGCAGTCAGACATCCTTAGTGCTGCTGAGGAGGCAGGAGAGGCTCCCACCACCACCGCTGTACTGGCAGCCATCAGCCTGGCTTGTGGCTGAGCAGAACTCCTCCCATGCGAGAGCTCCCTGACCACTGGAGGGCAGCTCCTGCATTGAGCGTCTGCCCCCTGGTGGTCAGTGTGTGTCATAGTGACCAGTCATTCCCAGTCATTCTGCTGTTAGGGACAATTTGCATATTATTCTTTTACTATATAGAATAGAGGCCTGATGCATGGGTGGGGCCGGCTGGTTTGCCCTGAAGGGTGTCTCAGATCAGGGTGGGGGTCCTGCTTGGTTGCCTGGCCAGCCTGGGTGAGGGGCTGATGGCTGTTTGCAGGCTGGTCAATCCCCCCCCAGTGGAGACCCTCACCGCATGGAGCTTTGGCCAGCCTGGGTGAGAGGCTGATGGCTCTTTTCAGGCTGGCCACACCCCCTTTAGGGTGGGGCATCCCCACTGGGTTGCCTGGCCATCCTGGGTGAGGGGCTGATGGCTCTTTGCAGGCTGGTCAAGCCTCCCCCACCAGTGGGGACCCTTAGTCTATGGAGGTTTGGCCAGTCTGGGTGAAGGGCTGAGGGCCATTTTCAGGCTGGCCAAGCCCCCCCCCAACGGAAGCTCCCAGCCCCTCCTTTTTTCTTTCTTTTTTTTAATTCTGAGATTTATTTACCTTCTATAATTGAAATTTTTTAGCCTTGAGTGGAGCTCAGAGCTGGCCAGGGTGGGGGAGAACCTTGGCTTTCTCCATCTCCAGGGGCAACCCAAGCCTCCTACTTTCTCCAGCTCTGTGGCCATGGCTGGCTGAAAGCAGGTATCTGGGGTTTATTTATCTTCTATAACTGAAACTTTGTTGCCTTGAGTGCAGCTCAGAGCCAGCCGCAGCAGGCGGGAAGCTTGGCTTCCTCCATCACTAGAGCAACCAAGCCTCCTGCTCACTCCAGCTCCACGGCTGCTGGCCACCATCTTGGTTTGGTTAATTTGCATATAGTCGCTCTGATTGGTTGGTGGGCGTGGCTTAAGGAATAGCGAAGGTATGGTCAATTTGCATGTTTGTCTTTTATTAGATTAGATGTGTTATATATATACTAGAGGCCCGGTGCATGAAAATTCGTGCACTGGTGAGGGGTTTGGGGGGGTTCCTCAGCTCGGCCTGCCCCCTCTCACAGTCCAGGAGCCCTCAGGTGATGTCCTAAGCTGCAGTCTGGCCTCCCTCTGTGGGAGGTGACCAGGCCTATCAGAGGAAAGCACCGCCCCCATCACCCTGTTACTACTGCTACTGCTGGCCTCCACAGCTGCCTGCCCTCAGCCCTCGCAGCTGCCACAGCTTTGTCAGGAAGAATGTCCAAAATGACATATGGCTGCGGGTCAAATTAGCATATTATGCTTTTATTATTATAGACTAGAGGCCCGGTACACAAAAATTTGTGCACTGGCGGTGGGGGGGTATCTTTCAGCCCCACTTGTGCCCTCTCACAGTCTGGGACCCCTCGGGAGATAACGACCTGCTGGCTTAGGCCCACTCCTGGGTGGCAGAGGGTAGGCCCAATCCCTAGGTGCCTACCCCGCAGCCCCTGGTCAGGCTCAGAGCAGGGCTGATTGGGGAGTTGGGGCGCCACCGCCTGTCATGCACAGAGTAGGGCGGATCTGGAGGTTGCGATGCCACCCTCAGTCACGCTCAGGGTAGGGCTGATTGGGGGGTTGGGGTGCCACCCCCGTCACACTCAAGGCAGGGTCGATGGGGAGGTTGCGGCGCCACCCACTGTCACGCACAGAGCAGGGCAGATCAGGGGGTTGTGACACCATGCCTGTCACATACAGAGCTGGCCGATCATGGGGTTGGGGTGCTGCCCCTTCTCACGCACAGAGCAAGGCCCATCAGGGGGGTTGGGGTTCCGAACACTGTCACACACAGAGCAGGGATGATCAGGGGGTTGGGGAGCTCCCCCCTATCAGGCACAGAGCAGGGCCAATCAGGGGGTTGGGGCACCTTCCCCTGTCACGAACAGAGCAAGGCAGATAGGGAGGTTGTGACCCTGCCCTCTGTCACACACAGAGCCGCAGTCAGATCAGGGGGTTTGGGCGCTGCCTCCTGTCACGCTGCTCCAGGGGCCAAGAGGCCTCGCTGCTCAGCTGATCCCGGTGCTTGGAGGCCTCGCAGCTCCACTGATCCTGGTGCCAGGTGGCCTTGAGGCTCTGCTGATTCCGGTGCTGGGAGGCATATTACCCTTTTACTATATAGGATAGAGGCCTGGTGCACGGGTGGGGACTGGCTGGTTTGCCCTGAAGGGTGTCCCGGATCAGGGTGGGGGTCCCGCTTGGGTGCCTGGCCAGCCTGGATGAGGGGATGATGGCTGTTTGCAGCTAGTCACAGCCCTTTCTTGGTGGGGGTCCCCACTGGGGTGCCTGGCCAGTCTGGGTGAGGGGCTGAGGGCCATTTTCAGGTTGGCGGGTGACTGAAGCTCCCAACCTCTCTTTTATTTCTTTTTTCTTTTTCATTCTGGGATTTTATTTACCTTCTACGGCTGTCACTGGAGCTGAGAGCCGGCTTTAGCTCAGACCTCGGCTGCTGAAAGCAGGTTTCTGGGCTTTGTTTACTGTCTGTATTTGAAACTTTGTTGCGACTCCAGCTCTGAGATCCCGGCTGACTGAAAGCAGGTTTCTGGGGTTTTGTTTAGCTTCTATATTTGTAACAATGTTTCTTAGAGAGCAGCTGAGAGGCCGGCAGCGTCAGGCAGGGAACCTGGCTTCCTCCGTCACTGGAGCAAGCCAGCCTCCCTGTTCGCGTCAGCTGCCTGGCTGCGGGCCGCCGTCTTGGTTGGCAGTTAATTTGCATATCTCGCTGATTAGCCAATGGGAAGGGTAGCGAAGTTACGGCTAATTACCATGTTTCTCTTTTATTAGATAGCACTGGAGGCCCGATGCATGAAGATATGTGCAAGAATAGGCCTTCCTTCCCCTGGCTGCCAGCACTGCCTTTGCTCCTGCCTGGAGCCACCTTCTGCCTTCGCGCACTGCCCAGAGGCCCAGAGCAGCTGGGACATGGCAGAACGTCTGCATCCTTGCCATGGCAACAATGAAAGCATCCTGGCCACGGCCATCTTTGTCACATTAATTTGCATATTCCCTCCTTATTGGTTGTGGGCTCGACCATCTTTGTCTCAAAGTGATAGTCAATTTGCAAGTCTGTCTTTATTAGATAGGATATGTAATATATATTTACTTAAAATATATATGTATAAATATATATGAGATTGCACACTCATGGGTCACTTTATATCAAAAATGTACTTTAAAATACATTTTGTTTATTTTTAAACTTGGACTATATTATTTATTTATTTATTTATTTATTATGATTTATTTATTTTCTTTTTATTAAATGTATTGGGGTGATAATGGTTAGTAAAATCATATAGATTTCAAGTATACATCTCTATGATACACAGTCTTCATATTCCATTGTGTGCCCACCACCCCAAGTCAAATCATCTTCCATCATCATATATCTGTCCCCCTTTACCCTTTCCTGCCCCTCCACTTTCCTTCTCTCTGGTAAAGATCATACTGTGGCCTGTGTCTAAGAGGTTTTGTTGTTGTTTTTCTTGTTTGTCCATCTGTTGCCTTCAGCTTCATATCCCACATATGAGTGAAATCATATGGTTCTTAACTTTTTCTATCTGATTTATTTTGCCTAGCATGTTATTTTTCAAGGTCCGTCCCATATTTATTTATTGTAAAATACATAGGAAGAGAAAAAATATAGGCAATCAGCAATTAGAATAGAAAGTAATTCAAATTTAATTAAATTACAAAATATTTGGTGAGTATATGAAATTGACTTGATGGCTTTTTGGAAACTAGATTTTATTTAGTATAATTTTTTTTCTGTTGGTCACAATTTTTGCAAGGGGAAGGGAAACCTAGGTTGAGCAGCTTGTGCATGCACAAAGACTCTCAGCCAAGGCAGCAGGGGAGCTGGACCAAGCCCAGATTGCCCTGGCCAGTTGGACACATACTCTTTCCCTGATTGAGCTGCATTTTCTAATTCATTCAAGTGTATCACCAGATAAAATATATATAGTGCAATATGTAGTGAAGTGGCCTTGTTTTCCACCTAAATTACAGAAGAAAGCATTTTCAAGCCTCTCTTTTTTCCTGAAGAGCCAATAACCACTTACCCAGAAAATATCTTCCCTGGCAAAAGAATAAGAATTAAATCTTAGGATGTTATTAAAGAGACTGTTTTTTTCCATACTGTAGTCTTGGGAAAAATGAAGAGTTTGCCTAGGCCCACAGATGCCTGTGCACATCACATCTGTATCACTTCAACCTCAGTTTTCCTGTTTACCCCAGGTTAATCAACTGCTATATCTTACTAGTAAACACGGTGGGCAGGGATAGTGACCTCTGCCTGTTGGAAGACATCACTGTCAATGAGCAGCTATTCCAAAGCAAAATTACCCTCCCACCTGACTCCAGGAGTTGCACCCAAAGTCTTAATGGTAACATTTTTATTTGACAGTTAACTCGATTTGTCAAATGTATATGTAACTTTCTCCTCTCGGTATTTTATTTTTTTTTTTATTTTTTAAATATATTTTATTGATTTTTTTACAGAGAGGAAGGGAGAGAGATAGAGAGTTAGAAACAACGATGAGAGAGAAACATCGATCAGCTGCCTCCTGCGCATCTCCTCCTGGGGATGTGCCCGCAACCCAGGTACATACCCTTGACCAGAATCGAACCTGGGACCTTTCAGTCCGCAGGCAGACGCTCTATCCACTGAGCCAAACCGGTTTCAGTACCTCTTGGTATTTTAAATGCTTATCAGACTTTGGTTCTAAGTAAACTCTGAACCCAGCCTTTTGTAGGGTTGGGTTCCAAGCTCAGAAGTAGTTTTTGAACCAACCTAAAATAAATAATAGAGTTCCCTTTTCTCTCATGCAGGGTGGGGCAAAAGTAAGTTCATATTAAAAACATTATGAAATTCATAAATAATAATACAAAAATAAACTCAGGTTTTGCATCCCCACAACTGTAAACCTACTTTTTCCACACCCTATATAGATGTAATATTGTGTTTTTTTTATGTTATACTAGAGGCCTTGTGCACAAATTTGTGCATGGGTAGGATCCAGCTGGCCCACCTCAATCCAGGCCGATCAGGCCAGGCCACCTGGGGGGAGGGGCTGTGAGTGGTTGACAGGCCAGCCCTGACCCCAGTTAGGGTTTGGTAGGTCAATCAGGGGTGGGGCTAGCTGGGGGGAAGGGCTGCAGGCGATTGGCGAGCTGTCCCTCACCCCTGGTCGAACTCCCAGTCAAGGGGACAATTTGCATATTAGCCTTTTATTGTATAGGATTTAAATATCTTCACCAATGTGGAACATGTGTAATTATTTTAAACAGAATACTTAATCATTTTAGATATGCCATTCTCCCGGGGGACACTAGATAATATATCATTCTTTTATTTTATTTCTTTTATTTGAAAACTTCTGGTCATTAAGAACTAATTTTAGCCTAAGTAATTCTCTTCAGGTATGGTCACAGTATGAAACACTCTACTGGTGAGTAAATAACAGTATAACACAATAGTTAACAGCAGTGGATGCTTTGGACCCAGAGTAATTTATGCGCATACTATGCATGGAATCTTAATTTACTTAAATAAGCAAGTTAATTAAGTTTTATAAAACTCAGTTTTCTTATCTAAAATGGAAGATGTCCTAGCTGGTTTGGCTCAGTGGATAGAGAGTTGGCCTGCAGACTAAAAGGTCCTGGGTTCGATTCCAGTGAAGGGCACATGCCCGAGTTGCAGGGGGCATGCAGGAGGCAGCCAGTCAATGATTCTCTCTCATCATTTATGTTTCTATCTCTCTCTCCTCCCTTCCTCTCTGAAATCAATACAAATATATTTTTAAAAAATTAAAATGAATAAATAAATAATAAAATGGAAGACACCAACCCTAAGGACTACCAGACAAATACCTTGAAACAGACCTTTGCACAATTTTTAGCTGTTTTGCCACCAGAGAGAAAGACCTGACAAAGGGCAAAGGTGGGGGCAAAGGATAGGGTAGAAGTGGGAGCAGTGGAGGGACCAAAACCACTTTTTAGTCCTCCGTAATTTGGAGGATAGGTCATTCAGTAAATTGATTTTTTGAAAAGTAGCTTTAGGCAAATTGGTCATATGGCAAATTGGCGTTCAGCAGAGGAGTTGGATTTCTGTGAATTATCTTATGCAAATTGTCTTTTTCCTTTCTAAAGTAATGCTTGAAATTAGTGGACATTTCTTTTCCCAAAAGGAATAGTTGGTAACCTCAAGAAGATTGCAATTTAATAAAAATAATGCATGTCAATAGTGACAGCTCTCTAGGGCTATGGCGAAAAAAGCCAGAAGTATATGTTTCCTTTGGGTAGCAGCAACAAGTTCTGGGGGGAAGGTTCTCTCCCTTATGCCTGAATGCTTGCCTTAATGGGAGCTTCCTTTCAGTGAGATTAGTTGACAAAGTGGCATAAATTATGCACATATGTGAGCTGGGTCATAGCAAGTTACTCTCTATATTTTGACCACTTTCTTACTCAATACTAACTTTTACCATCAAATGAATTATGTTACTATCATTGAAATATTAAGACAGTCAAATTAATGCATTGCCTCCATTTCTCTTTAACCTAAATAGCCAATCTTTTGTCCAGTTTCATACATGTGCTTTGCTCATATTATGTTGCCAAACTAGCTATTTTAAACAACTAATTTCTGAGTTTGAAGTATTAGAGAAAAAGATTGAGAGGAAAAATAATTTTCAGCTTAAAAAATGTCGTGTCCATTCTCATGAATATTGGTTTTGCTTTCTGAAAGACATTATATCTCATTCTCTGTGCAAATACTCTGTGAATTCTTCTTCCTGAAAAGTACACACCATGGTACGAAGTCTCTTCTATTTTCTAAAAAAAGTACAGTCATTAGTTGTCCATTTGTGACTGTAACAGGAAGGGAATATACATGTATCACCACCATCCAGGGAGAAGCTTGAGGTTCACAAAGACATTATAATGAAAGAAATATCCATCTGCCCAGCTGGTGTGGCTCAGTGGTTGAGCATTGACCTATGAACTGTAGGTCATGGTTCGATTCCCTGTAAGGGCACGTGACCAAGTTGCAGGCTCAATCCCCAGGCGGCAGTTGATCAATGAGTCTCTCTCATCATTGATGTTATATATCTTTCTCCCTCTTTCTTTCCTCTCTGAAATCAATATATTTATATATTTAAAAAAGAAAGAAATATCCATCCAACTTTGCAAAGACAGAAGCACTTTTAGCTAATATGGAGAGCCTTTGAAATACCTAAGTCCAACATTGAGACAAATGTACTTTTAATACAATGACATCAGAGATATTTCATAAGGAAAAATGCCAAAACAATGTTGCCATGCTACTAGAAGAAATACACATTCTTTATTTTATTTTTTAAATTAATCTTTATCCAATGATATTTTTCCATTGATCTTTAGAGAGAATGGAAGGGAGGGGGACAGAGAGACAGAAACATCCATAGGAGAGAGACATATTGATTGGTTGCCTCCCCAAAGTGCCCAACCAGGTCTGGGGATGGAACCTGCAACCAAGGTATGTGCCCTTGACTAGAACTGAACCCAGGACCCTTCAGTCCATAGGCTAAAGCTCTATCCACTGAGCCAAAATGACTAGGGTGAAATACACACTCTTTAAATGGAAATATATGCATGGTAAATATGTTTCACTTGGGTAAACTTGGGAAGAAACAGCCTTAAACCCTTGTTGACAGAAGCAGACGGAACAGGATGAGTTATTATTCTTTAAAGTGAACTGAATATATATATATATATATATATATATATATATATATATATATATATATATAATCAACCAGCAAAATTCCACATCTTTCCCCCTCTTCTTCTGGTCCCAGATCTTACCCCAAGTCTCTAGAGCTGACCTCTAATCATGATTATTCCAACACATGAGCCCATGACATAAGCACAGCCAACAATACTGTCCTAGAATGAGTAAGTAAATACTGAGGCAAATAAAATGTTTTTCACCAGCAAAACTGACAGAGATTGCTGTGTGTAGAATAAAATAAAATAGAGAGCTGAATAAATGAAAGATTAATAGAAACAAGGCAGGAGAAGTAAATGCGATGATGGAGACGTAGGTGGAATGACATGGACATGTGGCAAGGAACACAGGCAGCCTATAGAAGGTGGGAGAGTTAAGAAAAAGCAGAACCTCCAGTAGGAACACAGCCCAGCAGACATCTTGATTTGAAACTGATTTCAGGCTTCTGACCTTCAAAACTTGGATCTGGAGGCTAAGAGGGAGGACTCTAGAAGACAACAAAAGTTGACAAGGAACTGGTAACTTCTCAGCAACTCAGGAAGCAATCAAGTCTTGAGGACTCTAGCCTGCCAGATACAGACTGGTGGCTGAAAACTAGGCAGGGATAGAGACAAACACTGATTGCATCAGAGAGCCTACCTGGAGACCCATGCCCAGCGCATCAAGGGGCAAGTCTTGGACAACATCTGAACAAAATCCAGCCAGAACCACAATCAGCAGTTCCAAAGGGTGAACGCAGTAGGCACCAAAATCTGTGGAGCCAGACTCCACTTGTTTATCGTTTTATTTGTTCTTTTATTTCTTTAATATTACTATGTATATAATCTTCTCTTTATTTGTTTTTAGATTTCAAGTGTCTGCACTTCTCTTTTCTCATATGCCTCATTTCTTTTTTCCCTTTTCTCCATCTATTTTTTTCTTTCACTTTGTTTTATTGCTAATTTTGTTTTTTCTTTTTATTCCATATATTATTTTATTCATTGTTATTACCCTTTTAAATTATATATATATTTTCTTGCAGGTGTTTCCAAGGAGACAGTGGTCAGATATGGCCTCTGCCACTGAAGGACAGGTTTTAGGGGACCCAGAATAGAGCTGCGGTACACCGGAGCCAATACCAGCTGGAATTAAATTCTGCCCCATATGCCCAATAGTTTACTTCTCTAAACTCATTTCCATTGTGTTATCGTTTGGTAAAGCCCTGTCTGGATGCCTTACTTCAGCTGCACTGTAGGTTATAAAGATAAAGACTATGATCAAAATGGAATAGCCAAAAAATACTACACCTATTTGTCAGAAAAAATTTAGGATCAGGGTTCAAGTTACTAGTACAGTAGGGGTAAATATGGTAACCCCCCCCCCCAAAAAAAAGACATCAAATCCACCTGCCAGCATTCGACAACTGATTCAGCCTCCTTATATTAACCATGGATAACTTTGAGGGTTTTTTGTTTTGTTATTGATTTGATTTTTTACATTAAAAATGCCTATTAATTCTAGAGAAACAATGCCATGGAAGTTTATAATTATAGAACATTTCTTAAACAAAAACATCAGAGAACTATAATTCAATATATTTCCAGTTTATTTGGACTTATACAGTGACACAATTGAAGAAAAAAACTCCTTTACTATTTGTTCATGTATAAAGAACTATTTGTTCATGACTAAATAATGGCTAAAATTTTGTTTAAAACAGGAGTCATTTTAAATATTAAAAATAACAAATAAGCTTTTTAATAAGTCCATCAGTTTTGGGGGTATGTTAAATGTTATTTTCAATTACATGATCAGAATAAAAAGGCAAGTTTGAATGCAGTTATTCCGTTACTATAGATGAGAGCTAGTGTTACCATTTGCCTTGGCCAAGCTCTCTTAAGAAGTAATCATCTGATGCATTATAAATTGCTATAAATTCATCTGTCATTAATGCTTGAGGGTGACATTCCTTATATTCGGGTAGATTACAGCATATTATACATAAGTTACCCTTCCTGTCATTGCTTTTGAAAGAGAAGAAAAAACAGCTGAAGTCTTGCTATATTGGATTTTTAAGTCTACTGGCTATGCAAACATGAACAGATTTTTTTTAAAAGAAATAAAAACAAAATAGGCATTTTCTGGTCTAATGAACTATTTCTATCAAAATAAATCCCCTAAATGGAGGCATTGCAAAGCACATGCTAAGAATTACAATAGTGCTTTATGTATTTTCAGAGGCATGGCGATATCTCAGTAATACATGAACTTTGAGAGCGAAGCCTACAGCTGCAGCAAATGTTCTAACAGCTGTATTCTTCACTTCTAATCAGAGAGGCACGCAGGAGCTCTCAAAACAAGCAACATGAATAAAAGCTTGAGGGGAAAGAGAAGTTCGGCAACAGTGGAGTCTCCTACTGCTTGAAATAACAAGCGCTTTCAGCAGGTCGGGTTTTATTATGTTCTATAACATCTCAGGTTTAGTGACTTCAGAAAGATAGAAGGATTTTCATGTGGATTTTATTCAGGTTAGTCACAAAATATATAGCCCAAATTATGAAATATCACGATGAAGACAATAAAGAACAGCATTGAACAAGTAGAGTTGTATTCTACCTCTGATGGATTACCCAGCCCTACCTACCTCCCAGTGTTGTTGTAAAGATCAAATGAGTCGAAATATATTCAAATGCTTAGTAAACCTTTCAGAAATATGGTCAAAACCAGAAGGGGTAGATATCGGGATAGTGTTGTTGGCAAAAGAGCAGTCACTGTGGGGGACACACAGTGCTTCTGGTACTCACACCATTCTGTCTCTTAATCTTGGGTGTGTTTATTTTGCAAAAATTCAGCAAGTGTGTACAAATATGTGCACATTTTATGTATTTTCTTTTTCAATCAAGTTTTCTTAAAAACCTGGCTAGTTACATCAGATAATGTTCGTCAAAGGTGTCAAACTCAAATGGCTACAGGGACTATGCAAGACATGTAAATAAATCCACGGAATGGGCTGGCCTCCTTTGAGCAGATGAGCTAATGCCCCATATTTTTTGATTCCATCCTTTGTTGCAGTGTGGGACTCAGGTCCTGTGGTGTCAGACTTTTTGGAAAGACCACAGAGTTAGATTCTGCTCATAGAAAACCATTACTTTTAAATGTTAGCAACCCAAAATGTTTAAAGCTCTGTGAGCTTGCAGGGACAAAGGGAGGCTAGCTGCTCTTGACCTCAGTGTTGTCAGTACTGAGAGTCAACCCCACAGTGCAAGTTATCAAGCCTGATGTGGCAAAAAGGGGCAGTCATAGGCAAAACCCCACTGGCCAGTTATACAACCACCGAATTCCCTGGAGTATATTGCCCAACCTCTTCATCAATGACTCTGCCAATTGTATAATAAATGGAAAAGTTTTGTATGTAGGCTCATGGGCTACTGCTGGATAAGAAGACATGACAGGTGACTGGATGACACCATATCTTATCCACAAAAAGGTGTATTTTTTACTTGATTTTCCTGGGAATATTATTTGAAAGTATCCTGAGAAGGGTTATTGTACAAAGGGATATTGTGAAGTGTGGCATCATTAGCTCAATAATCTCTTCATTCTCGTGGGAAATAAACTTGATGTTTGAAATAAGGATATGATTTTGAAACTGGGAAAAATAAGGAAACATGGAAGTTGATTCAGTAGTATATCCAGGGCTTAGTTATGACAAAGGGGTTAGTGGAAATATTTGGAAAAACAAGTAGGAAAGACCTTTGCCACCACTTGTGGAAATCAGAAAGAGGTATTTTCTGTATCTGTTGATGTCCAAGTTCCACCCTTTCCTGCCCTACCCCTCCCAGGCCCTCTGTGTGCACTGCTCAAATGATGGAACTTTCTACACTCGGTGCCAATTTTGAGTTACCTTCATTTCCCATAAAACCATTGTGTACCAACCAGTATTTTCAATGCTTTATTTATTTAAGGTGTGAATGTTTGAACTTTCACAACTATTAAAACAATCCTTTGAAGATAAGACTAAATGGGAAAAAAGGAGCATGAAGACCAAAGAAAATAAACCAACTTTATTGAGCTTAATTACAGTTATTTTGAGAAGATACAAACATTCCAAGCTCCCTATTCTAGTTGTATCTTTTTTCCTTCCATTTCCCTTAATAAAGTGAAAAAATGTTGAAAAGGACTAGAGAGAGGTCATTCAAGTTATCTTCATTCCCTCCCTTTTAGACTAAAGTGATCCTTACTAAATTGCACATATATACCTACTGTCAAATAACAGCATATTTATAAAATAACAAAAAACATGTTTTATTTATAATAAATCTCTCATTTTGTTCTTGCCTCCAATAAAATTTTTAAAAATGAATTTGTGCATTTTTAAACAAGTAACTTATATAGTAAAGAGTTAAACATAGAAAAAAATAGTTGTAACACCACAAACTTTTGATGTATAGCCTTTTTTTTTTTTTTTAACTTTAGCCAAAGTGTCATTACAAAATGAAGGAATGGGAAGCGCCCGGCAGGCACAGTTTTGCTGTTTCCTGAGGGGAGGGGACTTTGATAGTTCTGCTCAACAACAGTTCTTTCCAGCTCAGATTGAGGATTTCCTGAGGGAAGGGTGGGTGGGAATCCCTGCCGTTCTTAAAAAAGGTACGTGGGTCATTGGAGTCTGTGCAAACACCAAGTGGGTACTTGGCCAAGGAGGAGCCAAAGTAGTTAAGCATGTGAAGCAAAATCTACTATGTGATCCTATTTGCAAAAAGCAGGGGAAAGAATGTTTAAGATGAAAGAAAAAAGAAAAAAAAACTGTTAGAATATGGTCAAGTGTGGGTGTACAGGATTCTACAGTAAAAACAGTAAATCCCAGTAATAATAGGAACAACAAGCTAATGCTGGGTTACGACTGAAGAATGTCTATATGCCTCTGAAACATGCAAAGGAACAGATTGAACTATCCAAGAGAAACAGCAGCCAAGTTAGACTGAGCAACAAAGACAGAATGGAGGCACTAGTTAGAAGATGGCAAATCACACACAATAGATTAGATGTAGCATGAGACACACGCTGAGTAAAACCAGTAAAACATTACAAATCCACTGGTAAGAATATACTGATTTAAAAAAGTCATTTTTACACTTACTGGTTACAAACCTCCTACTTCCAAAAGGATCTGGTGCTATTAAAACTCTTATATTTATAAATATGACCACATTTATTCATAATATGTTGTAGATTTTAAATTTAGATGAAAGTCTGGTTAAAATATTCAGAAATGTTGAGGTAATTGTTGAAAATTCATTTGTTTGAAACCTTGGAAATTGTTTGAAGGTAACACACTTGCAGGGAGAAGATTCCTGAGCAAATTCTGGCTGAGACCGAATAAATAAAAATATTGTGCAGTGGGCATAGACAACGGCATCACATGATCTTCATAAAAATCTGACTCGGTTAATAACAAGAGGTGTGACAATATCTAGGTCACTATTTTTGAGACTGCCTTTTCACCATAAACAAGACAAAGGAATTATACCTTTCCCACTTACCTCACAGTCGTGTTTTAGGATCAAATAAGGTAATATACATTAAAAACATAAAATGTCATACAAAGTTTATTAAATCCATTGGTAGAAATGTTACAGGATTAATTCCCATTTTTCCTAGATCCCTGTCCTGACTCAAGCACTTGATGAGTAGTTGATTGATTACATATTGTTACCAGGGACTATCCGAAACTCTTTCCATGTACTAACCCATTTAATTCCCTCAGAGCCAATTAAAGATGGTCCTCTTTGAGGTTGTGGAAACAAATCGTGGCTTGTGATTACACCATCCGTGTCACTCATGTAGTTGCCAATAGGAAGAGCCAGTTCTCTGATGAGACTAATGAAATTAAGCTGCTGATAGCGCCTGAACCACCTAGATTGCCATGGATGCTGCCTGGACCCATCATCTTAATTGAAATGGAAAGATCCATGATCATAGGCCAAGCACAAAGTGAAAGGCTCTATGTTCAGATGCAAATGCTCCCACTGTAGCCAGATTGCAGCTCCTGCCAATAGCTGATCCATTCCTCACACACAGAGAGGGCAGGCAGCAGATGAACTCTATAGGGATTTTGATCTTCCTCTTGGTGCTATGAGTAGTGCCTCCCCATTGTTGACACTTTTTCAGTTACAGCGTTGATGTTCTTGTCAGATCAACTGCCTCTACCATTATGGTTCTTGACATGATCGTTGTCATATTTTTGGTTTTTTAAACAACTTACATTCTGACAATGCTTTACCTTTTATCGGAAAAGCAACTCAATAGTAGCTTATATTCTGAGTGTTTGGTAGGCCTTCCATTCTTCCACAGTGTTTGATATTATTGAGCATTGGAAAGACTTCTTCCAATGTCAAGTCAAAAATATTTCTGGCTCTACTTCTTTTACTACCTCCTGATTCACAACGTTCACAAGGCAATTTGGTTGCTAAAGTTGGTTGTCTCAGAAAAGGAATCTTTTCCTCCCACTTGCTTCATGAGTATTAAGCAGGTCCAAAAAAGCTTGGGGATCAAATGGGCCCATTTTGAAAATTTACCATTTTCCCCTGACCTTTGCTGGACCCGATCCAACTTTCTTTACCCCAAGAGTAATTGTAGGCAGGCTGCTTGCTATAACCTCTGGGTATCATCCTGGTAAAAAGAGGACTAGGTGATTCAAACTTAATTATGGTTCAGTCATGGGGATTGTCTTATTGAATAATGAATTCTTGTCTAAGTATACCACTTACCAAGTCCCATTTAATTGCCCATAAGGGCCAAAGTGGGTGGCATAATATAAGGTTATAGAAATGCACTTGTTCCTCTTGTATTTGATATTTCCTGATGAAAGATCTAGGGGCAAATAGGAGATAATTGGGGAAAAGATGGCATTACAGCTAGAGGTATGTGACACTCGGTTTTGTTGTAGTAGAGGTAAAACAACAACCCTGGCACTTGGGTGGCTATGAAGAGATGGAGGAGAAATGAGAAGAGGCAAGAATATTAAGATCTATGGCTTGTCAGAGCCACCAAGAGCCTCTCTCATGAAAAATATATATTGGTACAGGTCTCCCATACTGCTGTAAGAGTCTTATATTCAAACCACTGCTGGGTTTCCCATTCCCCATCAAAATGCTACTAATATGATTTGATAACCATCCCCCTTTACCTTACATGACAATGGGATAGAGATGGCATCTCTCATCACATCAAAAGACAGGCATACCTATTGTTTAATAACATCTCCTTCCCGATCAAAGGCTAACATGCCTACTGTTCATTATAAAATACTAATTACACTAGGCTCAAGGTTTTTCTCTTGTAATGCAACCCACTGCATATGCAGTTGTCACCTGGCTCTCTAGGTCAGTATATGGAAATCCTGGCTTTGAAAACCAATGCTAATGTACTGGGTGGTGGGAGCAGCCGGGAGAGAGGTCAATGGGGGGAAAAAGGAAGACATATGTAATACTTTCAACAATAAAGAATTTAAATAAAATAATAATAATTTTAAAGCTAAAAAACCCCCAACAACCGTGGTACATCTACACAATGGAAAACTATGCTGCTCTAAAAGAGAAAGAACTCTTACATTTTGCAGCAGCATTGATGGACCTGGAGAGTATTATGCTGAGTGAAATAAGCCAGTCAGTGAAATATATCTCACTCTTTTGTGGAATATAATGAGCAACATAAACTGATGAACAAAAATAGATCCAGAGACAGAGAAGCATCAAATAGACCATCAAACCTTAGTGGGAAGGCAGAGGAGGGTTTGGCAGGGCGGGGGGTGGGGGGCGTTAAGAGATCAACCAAAGGACTTGTATGCATGCATATAAGCATAACAAATGGACACAGACAATAGGGGTTGAGGGCCTCTGCTGGGGAGCAGGACTGGGCAGGGAGAGGTCAATGGGGGGAAAAGGAGACATATGTAATACTTTCAACAATAAAGAATTTTTAAAAAGTTATTTAAATAAAAGAAAACCAATGCTAATAAATACTGATATTCTGGCAACTGCTATTGCTGTAAGTAATAAAGTATTTTGTTTCTGACCCCAAAATCTCTTGTCTCTTGCCAAAACTCGTAAAACTTATTATAGGTAAGCTTGTTAGTTTGCAAATAGGGTAAAGTCAAAATTTCAAAGTTCTTGACACTAGTCCAGGTGGACTAAAAAATCACTACTTAGAACAAAGTAGTAAGACATGAAGCTGGTGAAGTAGATTAACACTGAATTGTGAAAGGCCTCATATGCCATTCTATGGTGTTTGGAATTATTCTGTAAGAGGTAGTCATGGATGATTATTAATAAGTAGAGTGGCAATTAGGAGGAGATATTGGATAAAGGAATGTTGGTACTTGGAAACTCTGTTAGCAGGCATCTGACAGTTAAGGTGAGAAATGATGATGGCATTTCCTAGAGCCGTGGTTGGCAAACTCATTATTCAACAGAGCCAAATATCAACAGTACAACGATTGAAATTTCTTTTGAGAGCCAAATTTTTTAAACTTAAACTATATAGGTAGGTACATTGTTATTAACTTAATTAGGGTACTCCTAAGGCTTAGGAAGAGCCACACTCAAGGGGCCAAAGAGCCGCATGTGGCTTGCAAGCCACAGTTTGTCAACCATGGTCCTAGAGCAGCCGTGGGCAAACTACAGCCCGCGGGCCGGATAAGGCCTGTTTGAAATGAATAAAACTATTGAAAAAAAAGACCGTACCCTTTTATATAATGATGTTTACTTTGAATTTATGTTAGTTCACACAAACACTCCATCCATGCTTTTGTTTCGCACCTCCGGTCCAGTTTAAGAACCCATTGTGGCCCTCGAGTCAAAAAGTTTGCCCACCCCTGTCCTAGAGTATTGATAAAGGAAGGAAACAGGCATAACATTTCAAGAGCCATTTTAGAAGTAAATTCAAATAATTTGGTTTTCAACTAAATGTCAGAGAAGAAAAGAAGAATCTTACCTAATAATAGACAAACATGCAAGTTGACCGTACCTTCGCTACACCTTAAGCCATGCCCACCAGCCAATCAGAGCAACTATATGCAAATTAACCCAACCAAGATGGCAGCCAGCAGCCACGGAGCTGGAGCAAGCAGGAGGCTTGGTTGCCCCAATGATGGAGGAAGACAAGCTTCCCCGCCAGCTCTGAGATCCACTCAGAGCAACAAAGTTTCAATTATAGAAGGTAAATAAACCCCAGATACCTGCTTCCAGTTGCCATGGCCACGGAGCTGGAGCGAATAAAAAAAAGAGAAAAAGCTGGGAGCTTCAGTTGCTGGGGGGCTTGGTCAGTCTGAAAACAGCCATCAGCCCCTCACCCAGGCTGGCCAGGCACCCCAGTGGGACCTCACCCTGATCCAGGACACCCCTCAGGGCAAACCAGCAGGCCCCGTGCACCAGGCCTCTATCCTATATAATAAAAGGGCTATATGAAAATTGACCCTAACAGCAGAATGACTGGGAATGACTGGTCACTATGACACACACTGAACACCAGGGGGCAGATGCTCAATGCAGGAGCTGTTCCCTGGTGCTCAGTGTGCTCCCACAGGGGGAGCTCTGCTCAGCCACAAGCCAGGCTGATGGCTGCCAGCACAGCGGTGGTGGCGGGAGCCTCTCCTGCCTCCTCAGCAGCACTAAGGATGTCCGACTGCAGCTTAGGTCTGTTCCCCGCTGGTAAATGGACATCCGCCAAGGGCTGCCTGACTACCAGAGGGATGTCTGACTTCCAGCTTGGGCCCGATCCCCCAGGGAGTGGGCCTAAGCCAGCAGGTGGACATCCTCTGAGGGGTCCCAGACTGCAAGAGGGCATAGGCTGGGCTGAGGGACCTCCTGAGTGCACAAATTTTTGTTCTAGTATAACTATGAAGTTCCTTTATTTTGGGTCTGTCTAGATATACAAACAAATTTGGTTAATGATTCATGAAAATCAGGAATTAACTATTTTTTGTAATGGCTTTTGCTATTTTTTCATTGCTTATTTTGTTCTTGTTATTTTGATAAAGTATCAGACTTTGCACATGAGTTTAAAAAATAAAATAATTAATGACAAGCAAATAAAAATGATTGATTAATGGCAAAAATTACTCAAAAAAGTGTCCTGAAATTTTAATGACATGAGACATTTTGGACCACTGCTGACTTAACTATATTAATGTCTGACCCTGGTTCCTTAAACAGCACATACTTACTTGTTAATTATAGGCACTACATAATGGCATTGTCTTATGCTCAGGGCAGTGTAAAATGAATTGGTTGTAGATACTCTCTGTCATTGGCCTAAATGTAACACACCTTACTACTTTGCCCTCTGAGTCCATCCCCTCTTTATGAAATGGAAATGCTTATTTCTCCCTAACAAGGTTATTAGATAAATCACACAGGACATACATAGAGTTCCTAGCACATGGTAGTACTTGGTCATGCTAATTAATCTCTGCTCATCTTCATTCCTCACCAAGTTTACGACTGCCTTCTCAGATCTAAATTGCATATCCAAGCCTTTCTCCCACAGCTTTCCTTCAGCTTTTTCTTATTTTCCATTCAGATGTGACAGCCCGCACTATCTCCAGGTCTGGTTACGCACTATTGCTGACTGTCTCCCTCATGCTTGGCTGCCTTGGGCTGCTTTATTTGGTGTACACAAGGGCTTCTCCTGCTCATTGCCCTTTGGGTGGATGCTTTGAGTCTGACTTCTCTGATTTAGAACCAAATAGAATCCTTGGGGTAGAAAAATCAGTAACATGAAGGGTGAGGAACTGGAGTTATTTTTAGCCTTTCTCCCCCTATTTGATTGGGTAGTGTTAGGATGGAGATAATGACAAAACCCTGCGACAGATCTTCTTGAAATAGGAAAAGGATGGTTATAAAAAAAGAAATTAATACTAAACTCCTCATGTAGCTCCCATAAAGTCCACAATTTAGATCTCAGGTAAGGTAAGATCATTGACAACAAAGTGTTATTCTATGGGAACCATATCCTTAGTCACCATGATTTAAAAAATAAAGTCTAGTATTGTATTAAAGTTAGGAGTAGGGTTCAGGGAGATCAGGGTTTCATTATTCGCTCTGTCATGTGCAAGCTGTGTAACCTTCCACAAATTACTTAATTTCTTTAAATCTCAATTTCCTAACTTATATAGAAAAAAAATAATTAAGGTGCCTTTGCCAGGAGTCATTGTGAGGATGAAATTGAATAAACTATGTAAAGCACAATGGATGGTAGTTGAAAGCATTCGATAAATGTTAGATATTCTTTTATGTCTTCCGTGTAGATAGAAAGCAAAGACCTAATTTGAATCCAAGTGTTTGACTCAATGTCTGTATGTTTTTAGAAAGCCTGTGTAGCCTGGCCTGCATGTCTCAGTGATTGACCATTGACCCATGAACAAGGAGGTCACGGTTCAATTCTTGGTAAGGGCACATACTCAGGTTGTGGGCTCGATCCCCAGTCGGGAGTGTGCAGGAGAGAGCCTATCAATGATTCTCTCTCATCAGTGATGTTTCTCTTTCTCTCTCTCCCACTCCCTTCTTCTCTGAAATTAATAAAAATATTTTTTAAAAATCTATGTAAAGTGATCCTAACTAAGAAGTGATTTATTTGTATCTCTGTTATAAGCACAGTATGGCATGATAGATGTGCAAGAACAACACTGAAAGTGCTATACAAATGAGACTATTATTATTAAACACATAATAAACAAATAGCAGATGTGGTTATTAATCTCAGAGCAAAAGATTTCATTATTCAAAGCACTTTCAGAACACGTAGTTATATTAAAAGAAAAATAATGCTCAGAAAGTGAGAAATCAGGCATCTTTAAAAGCTTTCATTCTAACAGCACTACTTAGATGAGTCATAAAAATATTTCATAGCTATTATACACATAAAAACTGATTCCATTTTTAAAATGAATATTACAAGGACCCCCAAAATAACTATTAAACACATAGAAACAACCAAAGTACCTGTAATAAAAGTCACATAAACTTCTGTAGTACAGATTGTCTTAGTATTTTACTCTACTGGGAACAAATGCTGTGTTTTGATATATAAATTCATATCTAGCTACTCCTTATAAATCATAGCTCAGATACAATATAAGTCTGTCCTATAAACATGTTTTGAGCCATGTTTTGTAGACCTTATCATCATATCTGTTTATCAAACATATTCATAAAACCTACATTGTAAAATAAACATTTGTGGGCTCTTATTGTCAACATTTAACAAGCTGTCTTCAGAAACTTCTAGAGCTGTCAGGATATTCCCACGTAACCTAGGCCCATCTAAAGTCATGAAGTCATGTAATCAACCTTTCCCAAGCAAATGTAATCCCCCAGCCTCCTTAACACCTGATTTCTTCCCAGCTGATTTGAATCCCTCAGTCATCCCAGTGTGATGGTGACTATACCAGGAGCCATCGGTCCAAAAATGTTTGTGTGTGTGGTGACAAAATAACTGTTGAAGCGGTGGGACGCGGGAGCAAGTCGTGACCACTAGGACAGTCTTTAAAAGGGATACTCTTTACATTCTGTTCACTGTGTATTTAGAGTAGAGGCTGAGAATTTTGAGGGAAAGAGGGTAGGGATCATCCCATTGTATAGTTAGAGGAAGATGGAGCTCAATCCTCCTCTTAGTCCAGGTGAGTCAATTTGGTCCCATAGACAGTCTCCCATTCAGCAAAGCCAGAGCCCCAGGAGAATTACATACACTGCCTAAGAGAGTCCATGTTCTATTCAACCATCCTGTCCATAGCAAATATTTTCTCTCAGGGAATATTGCCCCTGAGAGAAAATATAGAAACACCATTTAAACCATGCTGTTATATTTCCAGTGACATTTTGGTACCCTACTTTTATTACACCTTAACTATCAGTTCTTCAGCTAGCTTCTTGATACAGGCCTCCTTTGTTATGTTCCTGGTACTAAGAATTCTGTGATGAAAACATGATATTTGCTATTCATTGAGAAATATGCTCATGATTTCTTCATACAATTACATTGTATGGAATTTAGCAGTAATTTTTAGAAATTTTACTTAAGCAGTAACTTTTTTTTCTTTTTTACTTTCATTGGCTAGTAGTTTTTTAAATCTCTTTTCATTTTTGTGAGCTGAGTTCATTTTTTTCATTCTAATTCTCATAAATATTATTCTCTACACACTTCTCATCATTTTCTCACTTTTAAAATTAATAAAATATAAAGTACATAGTGCAGAATAATAAAAATTTCACTTTCCTCCAAACTTGCCTAATTTTTACAAAAAGTACAGCATGCACTAATGATCTAGCTGAGGAATGCAGTCATTTTGAAGTCCTCAATCCAATTTTCTATCAGTTAAAGATAGAATAACTTACACTCCATTTACTTCCTCATCAAAACTTATTTACTAAAATTGATAGAGGGTATAATATTTATCCCACAAGATAAAAAAAGGCCCAGGATCTTTTCCTCCAAAAAACCTTGATCTTTTGGTGACTAACTTAATGACCAAATTTTGTAAAATTAAGCAGCTAATCACTATCACTATACTTTACAATAAGGTAGTGTTTTACAGGGTAGAACATACTGCTACCAATCCAATCAACTTTATAGAGTTTGTCTTTTTATTTAAGACAAACTGGCTGAATGCAGATTGGCCTAAAACAAGGAATACCACACCACCCATCTGTGGAGTAACTATTTTGAAAAATAAATAAAATCAGTAAATAATGTGAGGAGAGTGTAGATCATAGTGGTACACTATGAAAACATTTTGTAATCTCTAAAAAAAATCTTTAAGAAATTTTTTCCACTTTATAGATTTCTTGGTTTTTTAATTTATGTTTGCTTTATCATTAATTTTTATTTATTGAGTTATAATTAACACTAGAGGCGTGGTGCATGAAATTCATGCACCAGGTGGGGGTTGTCACCTGGCCTGTACCCTCTCCAATCTGGGACCCCTCAGGGGATGTCTGACTGCTAGTTTAGGATTCCTGTGGGATCAGGCCTAAATTGGCAGTCAGACATCGCTCTCACAATCCGGGACCGCTGGCTGCCAACCACTTGCCTGCCTGCCTGCCTGATTGCCCCTAACTGCTTCTGCCTGCCAGCCCGATCACCCCCTAACCACTCCCCTGTCAGCCTGATTGAAGCCTAACTGCTCCCCTGTCGGCCCGATCTCCCCCAATTGCCCTCCCCTACTGGACTAATTGCCCACAACTGCGCTCCCCTGCTGGCCATCTTGTGACCACATGGGATCGGCCATTTTGTGACCACAGGGAGGCGGCCATCTTGTGAAAGGGTGTGATGGACAATGTTGGCAATATTACCTCTTTATTACATAGGATATAACATTATGTTACTCTCAGTTCTATACAGCATGAGTCAATATCTGTATATATTATAAAATGTTCACCACAATAAATCTAATTCACACCCATTACCATACATAGTTACACTTTTTTTTCTTGTGAAGAGAACTTTTACGATCTAGATTCTTAGCAATTATTAAATATACAACATAGTATTATTGGCTCTAGACATCACCTTGCACATTGTACTGAGGACTTATTTATTTATCACTGCAAGTTTGTACCTTTTAACCTCCTTCACCAAGTATGACCAACCACCAACCTCCACCTCTGGTAACTACCAATCCGTTCTCTGAATCTATGAGCTTGGTTTTATTTGCTTATTTAGATTCCAGATATGTGAGATAATCATGTATATGCCTTTCTCTGCCTTGCTTATTTTACTTAATGTAATGCCCTAAAGGTCACTACATTATATGTTATCACAAATGGCAAGGTTTTCTTCTTTTTTTATGGCTGAATAATAAATATTCCAGTGTGTGTGTGTGTGTGTGTGTGTGTGTGTGTGTGTGCCATACCTTCTTTATCTATTCATTTAAGGATGGGTACTTATGTGGCTTCCATATGTTGGCTATTATGAAAAATGCTGAAATGAATGTGGGATGCCTATATAATTTTGAATTAATGTTGTTTTTTGTTTTTCATTTTGGATAAATGCCCAAAAGTAGAATTGCTGGATTATATGGTAGTTCTATGTTTAACTTTTTGAGGAACCTAAATACTGTTTTTCATGGTGGCTGCACCAATTTAAGATCCCGCTAATGATGTTCAAGGGTTCCCTTTACTCCTCATCCTCTTCCAACTTGTTATTTGTTATCCTTTTCCAACTTGTTACTTGTTATTTCTTACCTTTTATATAAGGGATTAATACCCAAACTATATTAAAGACATAGAACTCAATGAAAAAAAAAATCAAACAATCAGATTTTAAAAATGGGTGGATTAGCTGAATACACATTGTTCCAAAGAAGACATGAAGATAGCCAACAGGCACATGAAAAGGTGCTCAGCATCACTAATATTCAGGGAAACACAAGTCAACCACAATGACACATCACCTCACACCAGCTAGAGTTCACAGGTGCATCTTCTTATAATGGCACTAATGAAGTCACTAGGGCCCCACCCTTATAACCTTATCAAATGCCATAATACTGGGGGTTAGAGCTTCAATATATGAATTTGGGGAGGTCACCACTTGTTTTTATTTTTCTTGGCTCAGTATTCACTTAGGACAGGACTGCTGGCTTTGCTTATGTCATGGGCTCATGTCTTAGAACAATTTGGTTCATAATATCCTATTAACGAACACTGAGACTTAGTTGTTTTTTTTAATGCTATAAATAATCCAGAAAAATAAATAGTGAAAATTTAATTATAAATAAATTATAGAAAAATGTTTTTGGAAAAAAGTCATAAAGGTTATAGAACTGCTATTTATTGAGGCAACCAAATCACCAATCCTTCTAAAACCAGATATTGTGGATATTCATTTTTTTATACTAACATCCTTTCTATCAAAATTTACAGCCAAGAAATTGTTTTAGATCACATTTATCTTGAACACACTGCTTTTTATAAAATTATTTTCAGTCAAATAAAGTGTTGCATTTTTTTTGTTATTAATGTAACCTAGATAGACTGAAGCCAAGTGAAATGGGGAATTGAGACATACTTCCAGGTAATTTTGGTTTCAAAAGCCTAGATTATTTTTCTGACTCAAATGATGTATGTGGAACATATTGAAGCAATTAAAATTTAAAAATTGCTGTCTAGGGCGGGGGGATAAAATGGACACATATGTAATACCCTTTGTAATACTTTAAGCAATAAATAAAAAATAAAAGAAATAAAACTTGCCAATAAAGTATTCTGTAAGGGGGCCTTCTTACCTGGTTTTGAACACTCTGGACCCCTAAATAAAAAATAAAAATAAAAATAAAAAAATAATAAAAATTGCCTTAGCTGGCTTGGGTTAGTGGATAGAGCATTGGCCTGCAGACCAAAAGGGTCCTGGGTTCCATTCTGGTCAAGGGTACACACCTTGGTTGCAGGCTCCTCCCCGGCCTGGGCCCTGGTTGAGGCATGTGCAGGAGGCAACCAATCGATGTGTTTCTCTTACATGGATGTTTCTCTCTCTGTCTTTCCTTCTCTCTTCCACTCTCTCTAAAAAAAAAAAAAAAAAAAAAAAAACAATAGAAAAATATCTTTGGGTGAGGATGAGCAAACAAAATAAAAATAAAAATCACTCCTCTGGGCCTGTACTATATACTTCCAAAACACTTGTTGATTTGTTCTTTACCAGAACAAAACAAAACGGGGCTTTAAAAGAAATGATGCTGCTACCAGCCATTGACATAAGCTTTGACATATCTTGCAAAAAAAAATATCGGCACACTAGTCAGCAAAGCACAGCATGCAAGTGCCCCAACACACACCAAGTTCTAGATGTCCTCGTTCTGGCGAGGCTTACCAAAGGTAGGCTGACAATCATATTGCTGCTATTTACAGATTGGTACCACACTGGCACGGTTTTGCATAATGTATTGAGGCTCTATGCTCTAGAGAGTTGCACTGTAACATATTGGTGCTTAATGAACTCTGTAAAAATTGATTTTCCACAGAGTAAATTAAGGAATGCATTATAGCTGTTAAAGCAATCTGAAGGGAAATCTGCAGCTTCCACTGCAGCACCGTGCTTAGTAAGTAATAAATTACATGTTATACTTATTTGCCTTAATTCATGCTAATTTTGTCCAATTAATGTATCACAGTAATTCAGAAGCCTGTCACATGAGAGCTAATTATTTATTGGATTTTTGTGTTCAACTCCCTAGGAGTCCACTAGAAAACAAACTTGCAACTGTCTTTCTCTTAGGTCCGCAGTGACATTCTTATCTCTTATTATGAGGCAGTGAGAGGTTTGCTTCTTTTTCAAGTTTTAAAAATGAATTTTGGGGCACCTGAGTCAGATTCTTGTTTTTGGATTGGTGACAGAGTTGTGCAGCCTGCAGCTCTGTTAGGAAAAGACCTACCCTATTTCCTATTGACTCATTTCTACTTAGAGTCTACATTTAGGAGCTCTCGTTGAGAAGAAAGGCATTTTAAAAATCCGTGTTCATTATTGTAGGTGGGTCTATCTATACACAAAGTGAACTGGAACATAAATGCAGTTGTTTAAAAAGTTCACATCAGAAGTACCCACTTATTTGCCTCAATTATCTCTATATTTTAGAGAATTCAAATGGATTGTCTGGAAATTTTTGCTCTAAAGTATTGTTTGATAATCCAAACAGACAGCGGTGTCCCTCACCCTCACACAGGCCAGAGCAGCAGTGCATTTGGGGCCAGAGCAGCAGTGATCCAGCCACCCCAGCCCCGAAAGAGCAGCTGGTGCTCCCAGGCCAGCAGCAGCACCCTGCCGGCCCCTCGGAGAAACCCTAGCTCCACCCTCCTGCCTCCTAGTGGCCCCACCCTGCTGAGTTTGCGCTCTACAAGACTGTCAGTGGGTTGTTGCCAGCCCGGTCCTGCGGTCTAGAATTTTTTGGAGGATTCTCAAGGAAGTCAGAGCCGACTCTGGGAAAACTGAATTGTTTGGCTCTAGAGCGGGGCCATTTTCCTCTCTCAAGCCCGCCTGGCACCAATGTTCCTGTGCAGAGCCCTCCCTTCACATGAACAAATCTGGGTCTGTGTGGGCCTGATGAGTTCTGCTGACCTCACACTGAAGATTCCTTGAGATCCCACCCCAACACAAACATGCGGGGGCACCTGGCAGGTGGTGTCTGGCCTTGGTGAACCCCGAGACTGTTGCTGAGTGGCCTCAGACACAGCAATGGCACCAAGTGTGAATCTTTATCAACCTGGTGAACACCACCCGCCCCACTTGGTGACTCACTGAAAACCATGCAACTGGGATCTTTGGCACTAGAGGCTTTGTCTGTGGTTGATCCTAAAAGGCAGACAGCAGGAGGAGGCGGGTCTTGGGGAGCCTTGGGCCTTTTGTTGACCTTTCTCTGGACTCAGTGCTGGTACAAACCAGACTTGGTATGCAGATGGGCCCTCCCATGCACACCCAGGCCCAGCAGAGGCAGCCTTGTGGGTAGGTTTGGTGGGGCAGGGTCCCAGGAAGTCCTCAGGGTGGAGCTGGTGAAGTTCACCAGGTCCATGCAAGTTCAGATGTGGCTGCTGTGGAGAGATTTCATCCCAGGGAAGATGCCGCCCATCTGCCACTTGGAAGGACGGTTCAGCACAGGGACATGGACGGCTTTCTCTCCAGTCCTCACTTTGAAGCCACACACTCAGTTTCTCCCTGTATGTCCCCAGGTCAATACTGAGCTTGACCAGAATTCCTCAAGAGTTTTCTAAGAAAGATTGCAGTGGAGCTTGGCCAGTGTGCCTCAGTGGTTGAGCGTCAACCCATGATCTAGGAGGTCACTGTTCAATTCCCTGGTCAGAGCTCAAGCCCCGGTAAGGGAGTATACAAGAAGCCTCTGATCAATGATTCTCTCTCATCATTGATGTTTCTATCTCTCTCCCTCTCCTTTCCTCTCTCTGAAGTCAATAAAAACATATTTAACAACAACAACAACAAAAGACTACAGTGCAGGCCTACAGGGGTTGCCACTGAAAGAACCTCTGATATTGGGCGAGTTGGCTGGGACAGGAAGATGGTACCTACAGGCTGCGCGGGAGGAAGACTCAACAGAGAGACAGTGGCAGCCCTCAGTGCATCAAAGCCAGGTATGTCTCTCCCTGTAAGTCTCTGATGCCTCCTGAGCCAACGTCTCTCCTTTGAAGCCCAAGGTGAGTTCCTGCAAACAAGTTTGTGCTCTGACCCTTTAAGAAAAGAGTTTCTGGTAGTCTTTTATCCTGCAGGGACAATTGAGGAATTCCCTCTAATTTTCAAAGCCAGATTTTAGGTGGGCTTCTCTTCTCGCCACTGGAGTTCTGGTCAGGGGAGCTCGGCCTGGGGCTGAGAGCCCTCACTGGTCAGAGGGGACTCTGCAGCTGAGATATCCCTCCAGATTCTCCACCATCACACGTGGGTGTGGGGCCAGGCTGTTTCACATCTCCACCCCTCCTATCATGGTTTTTTTATATTATTAATTACTAGAGGTCCAGGTATATATTACTAGTATATATTTATACTAGCTGATTGCCTGCTAATTTCAAATCTGCTTCATCTTGGATCCAATTTCTATTCCCTGTTCTTTTTTTACATAAATCACTTCTTCCTATTCTTTATATGTCTTCCAGGTTTTTACTGTGTTGTTGACATTGTATATAATCTATTATAAAATATTTAATTGTCTTATATACCTTCGAAGTGTGTTTATTTTGTTCTATCTGGCAGTTAATTTGGCTTGAGTCAAACTTTGGACTCTGTCTCTTTCTATAGATAGCAGTTGAAATATTGCTCAGTTCTTTCAGTTCCCACTGTTGCTTTCAGTCTTGTCTTCTATAATCTCTTCAAGAAATTTATGGTTTAGAGCTCAGGCATGAAACATAGAGTTTATTCTTGTATTATTATTTATTGTTGTATTATTTTTCATACAAACAACTGTAAACAAACTTTCCTCCACAGCTGTATATATTTTTCCTCTCTCAATGTAAAGGTGTTATTACTTAAATGGTCTTTCTCCCTAGAACTTATAGAATAGTATAAAGGAAAGGCTATCATAAATAAATCTGAGACAGGAAATAAACTGTATCCCTCCCTCTCATAACTAAGTCTATGTTAGCGAATCAAGTTGGTGAGTCTGACTGCTGTACACTTCCCTTATGACTCTCTAACTCCAAAGAAGCGCCTGTATCTCTCACACAAATAGAATTCTGGTGAGTTATCTTGCTCACCAGACAATCATAGACTTCTCTTAAAACTACATACAGCCCATCTGGCCTGACTCAGTGGTTAGTGTTGACCTATGCATCACAACGTCATGGTTTGATTACCGCTCAGGGCACGTGCCATGGTTGTGATTCAATCCCCAGTGTAGGGCATGCATGCAGGAGGCAGCGATCAATGATTCTCTCTCATCATTGATGTTTCTATCTCTCTCTTCCTCTCCCTTTCTCTCTGAAATCAATAAAAATATATCTTAAAAAAATACAATTTAAGCACAAATTGAGACCACTAGCTTTATTGACAAACTAGGAGTTATTCTTGACTCATTCCTCACTGCATACATCCAATAAACAGTAATTCATTAGGTCTCATACATGTTTTCCTCCAAGGAAGGTAGTTCTTAAAGATAAATCCTCCATCCTTGAAATTACCACATTTTTTGCCTTTATCATCTTCTACCTGAACTACTTTAATATCGTCAATGTCTATTCATGCTTCCCAGAAGCACCAAGTTCAACAATGTAGGTCAGAATGTAAGTTAGTGCAATGGATTTGAAAAACTGTTTGGCAGTTACTTAAATATTTAAACCTGTGTCTGTCAAGATAACATTCCACCCCTAGATATTTATCCAAGAGAAGTAAAAACATATGTTTTACAAACATTGGTAAACAATGTTTATAGCTGCTTTATTCACAATAGTCAAGACCTTGAAATACTCCCAAGGTCCATCAACAGATAAATGTATCAACAAAATGTGTTATACACACACAATAGAATACTATTCAGCAATAAAGAGCATGGTTTTTAGATGCATGCAACAACATAGATGAACCTGAAAACTTTATGCTGGGAGAAAGAAGCCAGACTCAAAAGAGTAAATAGTGCCGAAACCGGTTTGGCTCGATGGATAGAGCGCCGGCCTGCGGACTGAAAGGTCCCAGGTTCGATTCTAGCCAAGGGCATGTACCTTGGTTGCGGGCACATCCCCAGTAGGAGGTGTGCAGGAGGCAGCTGATCAATGTTTCTTTCTCATCAATGTTTCTAACTTCTCTATCTCTCTCCCTTCCTCTCTGTAAAAAAAATCAATAAAATATATTTTTAAAAAAAGAGTAAATAGTGCAAGATTACATTTTTATAAAATATGTAAGCTGATAAGTAGTTGACTGGAGCCAGAAATGGAGAAAGGGATACATTTCAGATAGAGGCAAACCATCTTTTTGGAGTAATGGGCATCTTTTGCATTTTGATAGTGGGAGTGTGTTCACAGGTTCATATGACTTTCAAAACACATTGAATTGAACAATGTGTCCAATTTAAATAGATGCAGTTTATTATACTTAAGTAATTCCTGAATAACATTGATTTAAAGTTCCAGCATCCATGGGGCTGAAAGGGGTAACTTGGGAGATACATAAATTATTATAATTAACTAGAGGCCCAGTGCACAAGATCTGTGCACTCAGGATTGGAGGGAGGCATCCCTCAGCCAGCCTGTGCCCTCTCATAGTCTGGGAGCCCTTGGGGGATGTCCGCAAGCAGGCCTAAGCCAGCAGTCAGACATCCTTAGGGCTGCCTCAGAAGCGGGAGAGGCTCCCGCCACTGCCGCTGTGCTCACCAACTATGAGCCTAGCTCCTGCATTGAGCATTTACCCCCTGGTGGTCAGTGCATGTCATAGCAACTGGTCATTCCACCATTCAGTTGATTTGCATATCAGCTTTTTATTATATGGGATACTCCCATTTTATGCATAAGGAAATTAATTCCAAAAGGTAGTAATTTGAAGTCTACTACTTTATCTCAACACCCTGTGAGGCCTTCACCACCTTGATCTTTCTAAGAGGTGGAAGTTTGAGGAATAGGGTTGCTTAGTATTTCAGTGTGCAGACTCCGAAAGCACACAGTCCTGCATTTGAATCCTGGCTTTGTCATTTATAAACTGTGTGATATTGAACAAATTATCTCAGCCAGTCTTTCACTATCTTTCAGATGCCAACAATAATAATTATACCTAGCTCATGGAATGTTTATCAACATTAAGTAGATAGCACAGTGTATAAAGACACTTCATATAATATATAACATATAGTCTAATAAATGTTAGCCAGTGTGTTTCCTTTTCTTCATTTATAAAGTGGATATAGTACTATTACCTACCTGTAGTGGGTTGAATGGTGTCCTCTGAAAGATATCTCCACGTACTAATCCTTGAAACTTGTGAATGTTACTTTAATTTGGAAAAGAGTTTTTGAAGATGTTATTAAGCTAAAGATTTTAAGAAGAGGAAATCTCCTGGAATATGCAGATGAGCTCTAAATCTAGTGACAAGGATCCTTATAAGAGACAAAGAGAAGAGACATATACAGAAGAGGAGGCAATGTGATTATGTAAATAGAGGTTAGAGCAATGCAGTCACAAGTCAAGGAATGACAACAACCACCAGAAAAAGCTGGAGGAGCCAAAGAGGAGACTCACCACAAGAACCCCCAAAGATAGTGTCTCTCTAATGGATTTTGGCTTCTAGACCCTAGAATTGTGAGATAATACATTCTGTTGTTTTAAACCTCCATAGTTGTGGTAATTTGTTACAGCAGCACAAGGAAAGTAGTACACTACCTTTAGGATCATTGTGAAGACTGAATAAGATAATATATGCTAAGTTTTCAGTGCCTGTACCTAAAAACTTATGAAAGATTGATTGTTGTTGTGGCTATTGCTATTACCATCCAAATCCTAACTTAGTTCTGTCTGTAGTCACATAGCCTCTGCCTTGGATGGCTTTATGAAACAAAATAAAGAAAGCCCTGGTGGTTAATTTTTTCAATGCGAACTTTAAACTGATTTGTTTTGCTTTCATTTGTCTACAGCAATTCCTTTAATAAATCTATTGCTCTGTTACTAATTTTAACTTTATTCCTTGTTTGTCCTCTAGGATTGCAGAACTACTGTAGCAACGTGAGAATGTATACTTCTCTGATATATTCCAAGAGGATGTGTTAATGATAGTGTTAAGCTAAATCCATAATTTCTAGGAGTTTGTGTTTGTTGTTTTAAATTTTCAATGTACCAATTTTTTTAAAATATTGAATTTTTTCAAATTTTGAAGCTAGCTCAATACAATACATTTTAGAAGGTATTCCACTTAAACCTTCACTTATATATTATATCTGAGCAATAAATTAAAAGCAGCAATATCATCCACCTAACAGCCTATCTGTGCAATGGCTGAGCCAGCTGATATTAGGTTTATCTTTTCCAGGATTCATACTGAGCATGCCTCCACTCTACGTTTTTCTGTGAATAACTTAGGGTGTCCTTATTCACTTCACCATTTGCCCCTCTCAGTTCAAGACTGTGGCTTACTATTTTAGCTAAGCGTCAATGAATTCATTAAAAAGAACAAATAGTTTCACTGATTACTCTGACAATGCAGCCATAAGTGCACTGGGATAGGCATCTGTTCCATTCCCCAGCCACAGAGCACCAGTGTTCTATTTCCAGCCCATAATCTCGGATATGAGCCCTTCAAATTCCCACGTCTAGGATCACAGTAAGAGTAAATCAATCACAGCGTTTCCCAGATTCCTTATTAGAGAGGGCCCACACAGAGTGAGCATCGGTAACAAAAACACAACTGTGAAAACAAGATTTTGGCAGGAAAGAGAGTTGTGCAGGGAAAGTGAGAAGGGTATATTTGAAAATATTCCACCTCATTTTCCCTGGATCGTGGGTGAGCCAATAACCTAAATCAAGAAAATGCTTTAAAACATTCTTTACCTTGGAAGATTATTACACATATGTGAGTTCAACCTGGTGCTCTATGAAAGAACACCTGAATGTGTAGTAAGTGTGCTTGAATTATCAAGAAATAAAATAATTCATTTCCTTTTTTTTCTTTTTAAAAAGCTACTATTTCAAAACTCATTTGAGTAAATCAAGTTCCAGGAGGCGTTTGTTTTTCCTTGAGTGCTTTAAACCAATGATAGGAGAATATTTCTGAATATATTACCAAATTTTATTCAGAAAACAAAGCTAGCATTCTTTATGTAGAATTTTCCACATACCTATAAAAATTCAGAGTACTCTAGGTGAATGCTAGAAATAATTTATCTCTTCTATGTGTATTTCAGTGATTTGTTTCATAATCATATTTGATACAGAATTTGGTGAAACAAATGATGGTGAATATCTATGTACATGGGCAAACATTGCTTTTAAAGTGGTAAATAAAAACTTCTAAAATATCATACTTTAAATAGAAATTATGTCTATTAGAAAAGGTAAATATTAGCTTTGGAAGAACAAGTGGAATGTTTCCTAACAGGATTGGCGAGATGAGTGGAAAGTATTTCTCATACATTTTTTCTCCCTGAACGAGGGATAATTTGTGAAGGGATAGGTTAGTGGAGGAAAAACACATTGGGATAGACTATAAGCAACAGATTAATGAGTAAACCATCCATAGATTCCCAGAAAATGTTAGGCATTGAGAGGACTGGTTGCAAATATATGTTTGTGATTACCTTGAAAACCTCATTCAACTCAGAAACATAGACCTCATTTATCCCTAATGATATTTTTCTGAGTATTTTTACATGTGTACAAAATTTTCCCAGAGACTGGAGACAATAATTTTCTTTTATAAATGCATGGATTATCAGCAAGTTTGTTTTTTAATAAATACTGGAAAGCAACCATAATTGAGACTGACAAACTGTGATCAGAGAAATTTCTGGTTATTGAACAGAATGGATTGGTAATAGGAACTTAGACATGTATCATATGCCTGTCATTAGGCTAGAAAGAAATATTGAGAAATATGATATGCCCACTATCCTCAAGAAGTTTACCCAATTTATTGAAGATTAGAAAGTAATACACAAGAAATAAATAAACATGTGTCACTTGTAAATGTCATAGGAGTTCAAAGAAGGAAGAATAAAGATGACATTTAGGGAAGGTTGGGGTTATGTTGCCATGGGGGCGCATAGGACTTACTAGTAAATTAACTATGGTTGTGATTTTTAAATAAGGAAGAATATGAATTATTTAAAATGGAGAGGAAAGGTGTTATTTGAAAAAATGCATATTCAATAGTATAAATATTTTTTATTTTAAAAAGATCAATGATTTTTGCTTTCATTATACAAATCAAGAAAACTAAAACTTTATAAATCTCTGGCTAGTAGGATAAACAAAAACTATGTTTCTTAATGGAGTGAGAGGATAAGAGGCATATCAGACTCTCTGGGGTCAACAAAAATTTTGTTTTATCACAGCTGAGATACATCTTTGGGAAGGATCAAAGTGGATGAGGAGGCATTCCAGGCAGAGGTGTTATGGGGGAGGAAATGGGAAAGGCCTTGAAATGTTTGGGATAAGACTAAGATTAGAGTGGAAAGGGATTCTAGTGGATAGGGAGATAACTGAAATACAAAGTACCAAGCTAAAGTGACTGGCCTTGATTTGATGGACAACAAAGAGGCATCTTTGATTCTTATTATGGGAGTGTTAAAATGAATGAAGTTTAGGAAAGCTAGTCTATGTGATACTGATATACATAATATTAAAAGAAGATTGAAAATAAAAAAAGATAGATGAGTTAAAAATATATTATGAAATTTAGACATGATGATCCAGGGTTTGGGAGGAAGTGAGGTTATTAGACTTTCTTCAGTCCCAGAGAAAAGGAAAAGGTATGACTTCAAGTCTGAAAAACAAAAAAAAAAAGATTTATTGATACTTACCTGCCCAGGGAGATACCATGATCACAAATGTGGTTTTTCTAGGTTGAGGCTAATACATTGCATTTCTGATGTACTGACCCCTGCAATTTTCCCAAATGTAGGGAATTCAACTGTATAATCGGTGATAGTAGTGAACTGTATTCATGCTTTTCCCTAAGGAAAAATAAAATATTTATTGTAACCATGGCCACACACTCAACGTGCCTTCCCCAGTGTGTAGGCAGGCATGCTTCTCATGGGCAGTTAGGAGGGCAATTGGAAAACATGCTCAACACTTTAGGGTGGGGCCCATTTTCAAGGGCTTAGTATGCAGGGTGGGGCAAAAGTCAGTTTACAGTTGTGAATACATGAAACATAGTTTCTTTTTGTATTATTATTTATTAATTATTATGTTATTTTCCATATGAGCGACTATAAACCTACTTTTGCCACAGCTGTGTATTTCAGGGCATAGCATAATTTCTCCCTCGGGCTAGGCATTCTTCTTATTTTACTTTAGTAAAAATAGTGTTAAAGCCGAAACCGGTTTGGCTCAGTGGATGGAGCGTCGGCTTGCGGACTGAGGGGTCCCAGGTTCGATTCCGGTCAAGGGCATGTACCTGGGTTGCGGGCACACCCCCAGTAGGAGGTGTGCAGGAGGCAGCTGATCGATGTTTCTCTCTCATCGATGTTTCTGACTCTCTATCTCTCTCCCTCTCTCCCTTCCTCTCTGTGAAAAATCAATAAAATATATTTTAAAAAAAATAGTGTTAAAGTATAGAAATAAGATTCAGTTTTCTCTTCTAGTTATGAAGATGGTCAGATACACTCGACGCTGGTTAAATAAGTTGGTTTTGCCCACAGGTAATGAATGCAAATAAGTAAATGTCTTCTCATTTTTCAAATCTATGTTTCTTCCAGCATCTGGCCTATGGCCTCCCCCAGCTGGTAGTTAAGTGAGAGTCAGACTTCAAAATCTCAAGTCAAATAGGATTGAATTATCACTTCCCACTTGTGTATTCCCACCTTCCCTCTATAGCTCTGAAAGTTGTCCAAAATTTTGTGTTGCCTGAAATTTGGAGAAGTTACCTATTGTGGTTCCAAAATTATCTACTTGAAGAGAGCATAAAGAGAAGTGAGAGGTTTCATGCCCGATCAGCTGATGGACTGGGTATTTATACCCTATGGAGTTGGCATGAGAGAAGTAGGTAGAAGAGCTTAAAAATGTATGATTTCAATATTACTATGTTTCTCACAGGATTCTTAATCAAAGTCATAACTGTTGTCCCAAGTTATTTTTACCTTGGCACGGTGAGGTATAATTTTAAGTGCCAGAAAATGTGATTGTTTCCACAGTACTGTGACATTTCTTTTCTTAAAAAAATACATGTGGACTACCCCAAGGACTCCGTACTGTCAATGTCATTTTTACTGGTGTCAAAAAAGCTACTGCCAGTTTTGACAAAGGAGACAGTCCTACAAATATAATCACCACTGCTGCCCAAGTCACCAGAGAATATGTTAGTGTTTTGGAAGAAATAGAAGTAAATTATTTAGTATTTAGTTGCCTCTGTGTCCAACATGCCATGATCCAGATAAGGTAGTTTAAATCTATAGGAAGAAGAAATAATTCAAAAACACACACACACATGCATACACACATGCACAGTTTTGGTTGCCAGGAATTTCATTGGATTTGCATATAGTATCAGCTGGAATCTGATATTTTGAAGAAAGTAATGAAGAACAAGAGGAAAAAGCAGATAATGAAAGAGAAGGAGCAAAGAAGAGGACAGGAAGTGGGGTTATATTTGCTGTTATCCTTAACCATCTAGTTTCCACACCTCTTAAATTAAGATGAACTAAAAAAGGAAAATTCAACCCTGCAGGTACAGTACATTGTGTGTAATAACCCCTACAATACATTTCTAGAATTAACAACCTGTAGCAACTAATAGCTCATATGTAATTCATAGAATTGGGAGTAAAGACTCTTTCAAGCAAATATTTTTCCAAGGACTTAAGTAAAGTAATATAAGGGATCATGCTTAAGGTCCACAGCATCCAGGGGAGGAGGTCGTTATCCTTTGGGCAAAGAAGCCAATACCAGCATTTGGAAGGATACCAAAACCAGGGTAAATAAAGACCAGTTCACATGGGCATGGAATGGCACAGCCTTTCTGCAGGTCGAGTCCTCATCAGAGTGCTAAGGGCAAGCTCAGAGCCTCTTTGTGTACCTAGGAATCTTCTCTGAGTCACAGTAAAGCTGTTTATTCTTTATTTCCTTCTTCACGGCCCCAAAGATAGCTATCACTAAAAGGTGGAGGGAAGGGGTAGGAGAGACAAGTGCTTCCACTTGAGTCCCAAGGGAGGACAGTCAGACCATAGCCCCCTCCTGCACAGCATCAGTGTGTTCTTGGGTGGGGAGGATAATGGCCTGGCATGAGATGTGAGATATAGGTTTTAAACTTAAAGAATTAATTCTTTTTTTGTTTTGTTTTTTTGTTAATCCTCATCCGAGGTTGATATTTTTCATTGATTTTTAGAGAGAGCGGAAAGGAGGGGAGAGAGAGAGAGAAACATCGATATAGAGAGACACATTGATTGTTTGCCTCTTTCATGCACCCTGACCAGGGCCAGGGATCAAGCCTTGACTGGTAGCTGCCCTTGACTGCAATCGAACCCGGGACTCTTCAGCCTGCAGGCTGACGCTCTATCCACTGACCCAAACCACTGAGGGCAAAGAACTAATTCTTGAACACCAGAATTAGACTGTTCCAATAGCCCAAAATTGTGGAAAAGTTATGAAATCTGGCAAAAAAAATGCTATTAAGGAAAGAAAAAATGAAGGTGACTCAATATAGAACAGCTGTTTATTTTAAGAGACCAAATTTTTTCATGTTTATTAAGGCTCCTCACTAAACAAGAGCTATGGACTGATTGTGTCCTAAAATTCATATGTTAAAACACCCAGATAATGGTGTTAGAAACTGGGGCCTTTGGGAAGGTCATAAGGATGGAGTCATCATGAATAGGATTGGTGCCTTCATAAAAGATCCCAGAGAGCTCCCTCCCCCTTCTGCCATGTGTAGAAAACAGGGAGAACACAATTGTCTATGAAAGTGGAAGTATGTCTTCACCAGACCCCAAATCTGCCCCACCTCCATCTTTGACTTCCCAGCCTCTAAAGCTATAAGAAATAAATGTCTATTGTTTATTAGCCATCTAGTCTATGGTGTTTTTGTTAGAATAGCCTGAATAGTCTAAAAAGTAAGTACATTTTGCTAATGAAGAGGGTTTTGTGTGGTTGTTTTTAATCTCTTCCTTCAATTAGTAAAGTGACACTCTGCCTTTGATGTCTATTTGATCTTATTTCACCCAGATAAAAAGACCCCTTTCCTAAACCCTGCTGTCTGTCATCATTTACCACAGTTCTAGCCTTAAGTAGAATTTTTAACAGCTTTATCAAAATATAATTTACATACCATACAATTCACCCAAAGTGTATTATGTAATAGTTCTTAATATAACACAGAGCAGTGAATAATTTCATAACATAACATTTCCAATGCCCCCCAAAGAAATGCCATCTCCTTAGTATTAATTTCCCATCCCCATTTCCCTTCCCTTCAGCCTTAAACAACACCTGATGTATTTTTATCCCTAGTCTCGACATTTTATATAAATGGAATTATACAACATGTGGTTCTTTCTGAATGACTTTTCGCTTAATGCATTGTTTAAGGGTCCGTCCAGGTTGTAGCAAGAGCCAGTGTTCCATTTCTTTTTATTGCCAAGTGATATTTCAATGTAAGAATAAATCACATTTTTTTAACCATTTATTAATTGATGGGTACTTATTTTGCTTCCACTTTGGCCCATTATAAATAATGTTGCTGTGAGCATTTGTGTACAAATGTTTTTATTTCTCTCTGGTATATACGTAGAGGGATAATTGTTGGGTCATGCTTAATCTTTTGAGGAAATGCCAGATACTTTTCCAAAGAGACTGCACCATTTTACTTTCCTTGTATCAGTATATGAGTTTCAATGTCTTTGCATCTTTACAAACACTTATTAATACTTTTCTTTTTATTATAATTATTCTAGTTCATGTGAGTTGTACCTGTTTTTTTTAATTTCCATTTACATAATATATAATTATGTGAACATCTCTTCCTGTGCCTATTGGCCATCTGTATCTCTGTTGTATAAATGTCTATTTAGATTCTTTTCCCATATTTGAATTGGGTTATTTGTTTTTAATTATTGAATTGTAATAATTTTCTATATATTCTAGACATAAATTCTTTATCCGATATGTAACTTACAGTTTTATTTCCAATTCTGTGGGTTGTCTTTTCATTTTTTTATAGTGTCCTTTAAACTACAGAAGGTTTTAAAAGTCTATTTACCTATTTATGGTTATGTTTCTTGTGTTTTTACTACCATATTGAAGAGATAATTGTATAATCCAAGGACATAAATATGTATGCCTATGTTTTCTTCTAAGAGTTTACTAGTTTTAGCTTTGATTCATATTGACTTAATGTTTACATATGATGTGATATACCAGTCCAATTCCATTCCTTTCCATGCAGCTATCCAGATGTCCCAGCATCATTTGCTGAAAATATCATTTTCCCCTCACTGAATTGTCTTGGCAACAACTAATTTTAATATAACATTTCTACTGAATATTTTTTCCTCTATTTTCTACTTTTGGCCTTGGCCCCAAGGTTTGGGAGTCCGCATTATTTCTCACTATGAAATTTTGCACTTGAATTTGGGGGGGGGGTAAATTACTCTCTTCCTTACCTAGCCTGAAAACTTTAGCTACTGACCTGCAGGGGTTGTTTCTCTTCAACTCCTTCAGTACTACCCACAGAAACAATCACAACCCTACTATGGTATCACTTCTAAGTTATAGTTGGCTTATTTCTAGTCCAAGGCACAGTTAAAGGTTAACAATTAAATTTCTTCAAAAGTTACCTCTATGAAAAGTGGCCTCATATGTCAGTGGTTCTCAACCTGTGGGCCGTGACCCCTTTGGGGGTCAAAAGACCCTTTCACAGGGGTCGCCTAAGACCATCGGAAAACACATATATAATTACATATTGTTTTTGTGATTAATCACTGTGTTTTAATTATGTTCAATTTGTAAATGAAATTGGGGGTCATCACAACATGAGGAACTGTATTAAAGGGTCGCGGCATTAGGAAGGTTGAGAACCACTGTCATATGTACATATCTACCTTCATTCTCTTTCTCAAGATCCAAAACAAAATTTCTAATCCTTGCTGGACATTTCCATATGGATATTTCACCACTCTCACAAATTCAAATATATTAATCACTGTATTACCTATAAAACTTGTTTCAGATCCAGTATTCTAACTTCTAATAAGGAAATCATTATCTTCTCAAAGCAGTTTCTGACATTTTTGTTGTCCTCTCATCTGGTGTAGCAAATTTCTTCTTTCTTTGATCATTGAAAAAATCAGAATTATCTTCCTGGAGATTTGAATCTTATGCAAAGACGGTCTTTGTCTGCTAAGGCTGTTGTAACAAAGTACCATAAGCTGGGGGGCTTAGACAACAAGAATGTATTGTCTTAGAGTTTTCAAAACTAGAAGTCCAAGATCAAGGCAAAGGCAGGGTTAGATCCTTCTGAGAGCCACTAGAAAGAAATCTGTTCCATGGCTCTTTCCTAGCTTGTGTTGGTTTTGTTTGTTTGTTTGTTTGTTTTGTCTTCTGCTGCATCTTCCTTGTCTTTGGCTGCATCACTTTATCTAGTTGCATCTTCACATGGCATTATTCCTGTGTGTGTGTCCACTTTCTCTTTTATATAAAGACACGAGCCATAATGGATTAGGGGTCAACCCTACTCAAGTATGATTTCATCTTAAGGCCCTATTTCCAGAGAAAGTCACATTCTGAGGTTCTGGGGGTTAGGACTTTACTATATGGATTTTGAAGGCACACAACCCATAACAAAGAATTAGAAAGTGAGAGGAAGCTAAAGAACCCTATATAGGCCATCACAACCTTCCTGCTGTTGAAAACTCCAGAGTTCATCTCATGACTACACTTTTTGAACATTGTGTTTTGTGATTTTTATTATAGGACAGGGTTTCCCAGGAAACAGACTCTGACACTGAGATCTGTATTTTGGAAGTTTATTGAGAAATTGCACCAATTCCTTAGGTATAGTTGTTTAAAGAACTCACAGGCTCCACAAAGAGTACTCATGTAAGGGTTTAATTTCAAGGTAAAATATATGGTGCTGTAAGAGGAAGTACATGGAGGTAGAGGGGACATCCAGATGCCAGCTCCCACAGGCCCTTAGACACATTGCACTGTGCTTTGTATCTGAATTGAACAAAGATCTCTGTGAGAAATCTTGTTTTTGGAAGCTCTCAAAGCAGAAATTCCCGAGGGTTTTTATGCCCCTCTGGTCATGCAGTCAAACCAGGCTGTTGAACTGTTTAAGGCATTTGGAAACCATCAGGGAAGTCTGAAACTTCCCTGATAACTGACCCTAGGTGTTATCAGGGAAGTTTCAGACTTTTAACTGCACATGGTAAGTCCCTTTGCCCTTATCTTGGCCAAGAGTCACAGTCAGACATCCAAGTGTCACTCATTTTCCATAAAGCTGTAAATAAGTGCTATCCTCCACAGGATGGTCCTTGGAATCAGCACCTACCTGTAAGGAAATAAAATGAAACAGATGAAGAAGAAAGAAGGCTGGGTTGTGATGCCATTGCCACAGAGTCCTCAGCCAATCCTACAGGAAACCCTGGAGCTACAATGGCTCTGGAACTAGAGTTTTCCCAAACTGAGGCAAACTGTCATTGAATAGGAACTAAACATGGCTAAAGAGAGTACAGTTTCTATTTTTAAAAATTATTTTTAATTAAACATTTTTTTAGTGGTGACGTTATTGCAGGAGTCCCCCTGCCCACCCCCCTTTGCCCACCTCTACCACCCCCCCCACACACACACCCTTTCCTTGGCCTTTGCCAAATTATTGTCCCTGCCCATGGGGTATGCATATATATGTTCTTTATTTAATCTTTTCACTGTCTTTATCCAGTCACCCCCACCCTGCTCCCCCTTTGCACCGGCCACTTTGTTCAATGTATTTGTGATTCTGATTCTATTTTTTGCATCAGTTTATTTGTTCATTAGATTCCACATATTAGTAAGATCATATGGTGTTTGTCTTTCTCTGATTGGCTTACTTCACTTAGCATAATACTCTCCAGGTCCATCCATGCTGTCACAAAGAGTAAGATTTCCTTTTTTTTTACAGCTGCATAGTATTCCATTGGGTAAATGTACCACAGCTTTTTTTTATCCACTCACTTGCTGATGGGCACTTGGGCTGTTTCCAGATCTTGGCTATTGTAAATATCACTGCTAGAAACATAGGGGTGTATATATTCTTTCCGATTTGTGTTTCAGGATTCTTAAGATATATTCTTAGAAGTGGGATCACTGAGTAAAAAGGTAGCTATATTTTTCATTTTTTGAGGAAATTCCATACTGCTTTCCACAGTGGCTGCACCAGTCTGAATTCTAACCAGCAGTGCACTAGAGTTCCATTTTCTCCACATCCTCACCAGCCCTTGTTGCTTGTTGATTTATTGATGGTAGCCATTCTGGCAGGTGTGAGGTGACACTTCATTGAAGTTTTTATTTGCCTCTCTCTCATAATTAGTGACCTTATGCATTTTTATATGTCTATTGACCATCTGTGTGTCCTTTTTGGAGAAGTGTCTATTCAGGTCCTTTGCCCATTTTTAATTGGATTTTTCATCTTCCTGGGGTAGAGTTGTAAAAGTTCTTTACATATTTTGGAAATTTACCCCTTATCAGATGTATCATTGGCAAATATATGCTCCCAAACAATGGGTTCTCTTTTCATTTTGTTGATGGATTCTTTTGATGTGCAGAAGCTTTTTACTTTGATATTTTCCTGACTTTCCCTTGCTCACAGAGACATATTGGCAAAAAATAATGCTGCAAGAGATTTCTGAAATCTTTCTGCCTATATATTCTTAAGATTATTATGGTTTTGTGACTTGCATTTAAGTCTTTTATCCATTTTGAGTTCATTCTTGTGTATGGTTTATGCTGGTGGTCTAGTTTCATTTTTTGCATGTACCTGTCCAATCTTCCCGACACCATTGATTTAAAAGATTGAAAATGCCTTGACTCCATTGTATGCTCTTGCCTCCTTTGTCAAATATTAATTGACCATAAAGGCGTGGGTTGATTTCCAGGCTCTCTGTTTTGTTCCATTGGTCTATATGACTGTTCTTATGCCAGCACCAGGCTGTTTTTATCACAATGACCTTGTAGTATAGTTTGATATCCAGCAATGTAATATCTCCAACTTTGTTCTTTCTCAAAATTGCTGCAGCTATTCCGCGACTCTTTGGTTCCATATAAATTTTTGGAACATTTTTACCCAGTTCTGTGAAATAAGCCATTGGTATTATAATAGGAATTGCTTTGAATCTGTAGATTGCTTTGGATAGTATGGACATTTTAATGATGTTAATTCTTCTAATACATGAACATGGTATATGCTTCCACTTGTTTGATTCATCTTTAATTTATTTCTTCATTGTCACAAAGTTTTTTGAGTACAGATCTTTTACCTCATTAGTTAAGTTTATTCCTATGTATCATATTATATTTTTATGCAATAGTAAATGGAGTTATTTTCTAGTTTCTCTTTCTGAGAGTTGTTCATTTTCTTGTGATCCCTTGTATTTCTGTGATGTCAGTTGTTACCTCTCCTTTTTCATTTCTTTGGGTCCACTATCTTTGTTTCTTGATGAGTCTGTTTAAAGTGTCATCAATATTGTTTATCCTTTCAAAAAACCAGGTTTGGGTTTCATTAATCTTTTGTATTTTTTTTTTTTTTTTTAGTTTTTATGTCATTTATTTCTGCTCTGGTCTTTATTATTTTCTTCCTTCTATATACTGTGTGCTTTTCCTGCTGTGAGTGTAGGGTTTACTAGACTATTTATTAGAAATTTTTTTTTGGTTCTTGAGGTAGACCTGTAATGCTATGAACTTCCCTCTCAGGACTGTTTTCTCTGTGCCCCATAGATTTTGGGTGGTTGTGTTTTCATTTTTATTTGTTTCAAGGTAAATTTTTATTTCTTCATTGATCTCATTGTTTATCCACTCATTGTTTAATAACATGCTATTTAGCCTCCATGAGTTTCAGTATTTTTGAGCCTTTTATTGAGGTTGATTTCTAGTTTCATGCTGTTGTGGCCAGAGTATATGCTTGATATGATTTCAATCTTCTTAAAATTATTGAGATTTGTTTTGTGTCCTAACATGTGGTCTATCTTTGTCCCATGTGGACTTGAGGAGAATGTGTATTCTGCTTTGGGATGAAATGTCTTGTAAATAGTACTTAAGTCCCTCTGATCTAGTGTATCATTTAAGGTAGCTGCTTCCTTGTTGACTTTTTTCTGTAAGATTTATCTATTGATGCCAGTGGGGTATTAAAATCCTCTATTATGACTGTATTGCTGTCAATACCTCCCTTAAAGTCCACAAAAAGTTTTTTTTTATATACTTAGGCACTCCCATATTGGGTGCATACGCATTTACAAGGGTCATCTCCTTTTGTTGGATCGATTTTTATTATTATGTAGTGACCTTCCTTGTCTCTTGTTATGGCCTTTGCTTTGAAGTCTATTTTGTCAGATATAAGTATTGCTACCCCAGCTTTATTTTTTATTTCAATTTTCATAGAAAATTTTTTTTTCTATTCCTTCATTTTCAGCCTGTGTCTTTTTTATCTCAGGTGGGTTTCTTGTAGACAGAATATATATGGGTCATGCTTTCTTATTCATTCAGCTACCCTTTATCTTTTGATTAGAGCATTTAATCCTTTTACATTTAAGGTTATTATTGATAGGTACTTATTTATTGCCACTTTTTCCTTTATACCTACATCCTTCTCTCTCTTTTTATTTCTTTTTCTTCTTAAAGCAGTCCCTTTAGCATTTATTGCAATGCTGGTTTGTGGTAACACATTTCTTAAGTCTTATTTTGTCTAGGAAGCTCTTTATTTTGCCTTCTATTTTAAATGATAGCCTTGCTGGATAGAGCGGTCTTGGTTGAGGTTCTTGCTTTTCATTTCTTTGAATACTTCATGCCAAGCCCTTCTGGACTGAGGTGTTTCTCTTGAGAAACCAGCTGACAGACTTACTGGAACTCCCTTGTAAGTAATTGACTGTTCCCCTCTTGCTGCCTTTTAAGATTTTCACTCTGTGTTTAATCTTTGTGTGGATCTCTTTGTGTTTATTTTGTTTAGTACTCTATATGTTTCCTGACCTTGTGTGACCTTTTCTTTCACCAGACTAGGCAAGTTTTCTGTCATTATATCTTCAAAAAGGTTTTCTATGATTTGCTCGCTTTCTTCTCATTCTGGGTCCCCTAGGATGCGGATGTTGTTATGTTACATTTTGTCCCAAATTTTTCATAAACTATCATCCTGCTTTTTAATTATTTTGTTTTTTCTGTTTTGATTAAGTGATTTTTTTTTCAATTTCGCCTTATAATTCACTAATTTGATCCTATGACTACTCTTTCCAGTGAATTTTATATTTCACATATGGCAGTCTTTATTTCCACCTGATTGTTTTTCATGGTTTTTCAATCCTTCTTCATGCTGTTGTTGTTCTCCCTGAGTTCTGTAAGCATCTTTATAATGATCACTTTGAACTCTCTATCTGATAAATTGCTTGCCTCCATTTCATTTAACTCTTTTTCTGGAGTTTCCTCCTGTTCTTTCATTTGGGGGTTTGTTTCTTTGTCTCCCCATGTTTTCTGTCTCTTTGTATTTGTTTCTATGTTTTATATAGCACTGCTATGACTCCCAGTCTTGATGGGGTGGCCTTCTATAGTGGGTGTCCTGTGGCTCCAAGTGGTTCAGTCTCCTTGATCTCCCAGCTGGGTGCTCTGGGAATGTTTCTTGTGTGAGTTCTTTTGGAACCTGCTGTTGCAATTGGGTCTTGATTGCTAATGTCCCTTTTGTAATTGGGATTGACCCTCAGCCTGACTGACTATGAGGCTAAACCCTGCCCCAGGTATGCATACTACTATGAAGATGCAGTCTCAAAGTATATTGATGGACTCAGTGGCACAATACTTAACCCTTCCGGCTGGAGATAAACTTTTATCACCATGTATGTGATGATGTACAGGGGCTGCCCCATAAGGCATGGTTGTTCCCCAGAAGAAATGGAGCTGCTGAGATCCACCTTTGGGTGTGCAGCTTGTGTGTCTAGTCAAGCTCTGATGTAGTCTGAGGCCCACCACTCATTGTCTTGGCTCTGAGTCCTTTTGGTTGGGTTTCAGATGCAGGTCGCAGTCAGACATTGTGTATAACTGTTCTTGGGCTGCTTGTGTATACTTACCTCCCTGTTCACTGTGTCTGTGTCCGCTAGCCCTCTATGTTCATGGGAAGGAGCAATCTGTGTAAATGGGTTGGCTGCTTTTAGCTTAGAGCTGGGGGTAGATCTGTGGTCAGGCCCAGGATCCCTGAGGTCTGTCTCTACTTGTCAGATACTCTGTCTGCCCCCTAAGGTTGCCTGGTCTTCCTCCAAAACCTTCCAAAAAGAGTCTTCAGGATGGACCTAGTATAGCCTATCTCAGGCTGGTGGGCCCTCTGCTTGGAGATTACATTGTCAGGCACTCAAGGAGGGGAAATTAGTCTCTGCTTCAAAGTCAAACTTTTCAGTCTCTACCTAAGGTGGAAACTACAACTCTAATTCTTCCTGAGGTGGCCTGCTGCAGGTTTAGGTTGGGTACAACCTGAAGTCTTCTCTGCAGGAACAGGTTCAGCAGTCCTGGGTTTGAGGATTGATCAGAAGAATCTCAAGTTGAGGATGTTGTAGGCCCAGCCTTCAGAGAGGGCTAAGCACTTCCTCCCATTCCGAGAAGATTGCCTCTGAGGGTCTCACTTTGTGGAATGACTTGCTCTGAGATGCTATCCCATTGCCCTCAGAATTGTACCCAACACGGTATCCAGGACTTCACAGAGCTGAACTAATAAGTCTTTTGTTTGAGGAGGTGTTTGCAGCCTGCAGGTGTGGGAGCTGGGCTCTACCTCTCCTTCCTGGGGCTGACTGGGGGACCTCACAGGGAGCTCAGATCAGCTTCCTCACCTTGTGAACACAGAGCCAGGTACATCCCTGGCTGTTTCTAGAATAGAAGCCTCCCTGGGGGATACAGTCCAGCAATCCCTGCACTTCATGTGCTGCCAGTCCAAGCAGAAGGGGTTAGAAAATTAGCCTGGCCCAGGAATATGATCTCCCTGCATGACTGGTCTTAGCTAAGCAGGCAGCTCAATTCCCAGCTTCACTCATGCTCCAAATTCTCCTCAGTGCAGGCCCAAAATCCCAACCTTCAACCTGACCTACCTGTACAGCAGTCAGAGAAGCTCCATGGGTGGAGGAAGAGATTCCAACCCCACACTCGATTTGGGTCCTTTCCCCCTTTCCCGATGCCAAACATGTTAGTCACTGACTAGAGTTCTTCCCAATGCCTTTCAAGAAAGAAGAGGGGTCCCTCAAAGTCATTGCTGCGTGCAGCCCTCAGGCCTCTCACTGGACCCAGACACAGCAGTGCAGCCTTTCCAGGACTCAGTGCCCACACAAACCTCTCAGGCTGGTTTGGATGCACACAGCCAAAGAAACCCCTTCAGCTCAGTACCACCATGAACAATTATTTTCAGTCTCTATATTCTAAATTATGCCTACCACAGTCTTATAGACATAGAATGTCCTTCGTAAAATTTGTCACTCTAGTGAGCAGAATGATGGTCCTCTGAAGACTAAACAGGTCATGGGTGGAGCATGAGAGAAAGAGTAATATTTGATATAAACTTACTAAAAATGATGGATGAAAATTAAGGAAAGAACTAACCAAAGAGTGTTTCCGGAAAATACAGGTATACAAATCTCAAAGACTGGAAGCATATGAGCACATGCCAACATCAAGAAAGCAGTCAGCCTTGACCAGTGTGGCTCAGTTGGTTGGACATCACCCCATGAACCTATAGGTTGGCAATTTGATTCCCGGTCAGGGCACGTGCCTAGGTTATAGGCTCAATCCCTGGTAGGAGACAGAGGTAGTCCATCTATGTTTTACTCTCACACCAATGTTTCTCTTCCTCTCTTTAAATATCAATAGAAAATATTTTTAATTGCTTTTTAACATAGAGGAAGGGAGAAGGATAGAGAGTTAGAAACATCGATGAGAGAGAAACATCGATCAGCTACCTCCTGCACACTCCCTACTGAGTATGTGCCCATAACCAAGCTACATGCCCTTGACTGGAATCAAACCTGGGACCCTTGAGTCCACAGGCCAACACTCTATCCATAGAACCAAACCAGTTAGGGTTCAATAGAAAATCTTTATTTTTTTTAAAAAAAAAGGAAAACAAAGCAGTCAGTGCATGGATCCTATGTCCAGGTTTATAGACTACAATAACAACAGAAATCAGGATGTGCAGTGCTCTGAGCCTCAGGAAGGTGACAAGTCAGATGAGATAGTCCTCAGCCTCTGGGTTGGTGTTTAAATATAACATTTTAGTGCAAAAGCAGAAAGCTATTCAGCTTAAGGCAAAATGCCAAGGACTTAGGCTGAGGTTCCTGGCAGAATTCTGGCACTGAACATCATTGGTAACTGGACCAAATTTGAGAGTAAAGTTCAAGGCAAAAACTCCATGCTAATGGATTAGGCCAGCATGGTAGAGATGGAAAGAACTGAGACTTGGAAGCAACATGCTTATCTAATCACTAAGATTGAAGGAACCAAGTCCTGGAGGGATCAGTGAGGAAGATGCAGGAATGATGCAAAATGGTAACTAAAGTTCTAGGGTTTTTCCAGAATAGTCTGGTTTTGTCTATTATCTCAGAGTCCCATTCCATTTAGCATTTGTCCTAAACAAAATGACCAAGTTTGGATGACGTATTATGTCATCACTCTACTAGTTACATGATTTGGAGAATACAAAAGTCAATTAATTAGGAGCCTATTTTTCACCCGCCTCTGCCAAGTTTATTGGGGAACTATGGATTGCCTAAGGAAACATCTGAAAATCCCAAAGAAGGAGAAACCAGCAAATGTGCACACATTATGGTTGAGCGAGGCAAACAAGAAACTGTGATAAAAGACTGTCTACCTAGTCATATAAACAAAAGCATTGTGATATCCAAATATGTGTTTTAACAAAAACACACCAATACTAAAGCCTTCCTTTATTTTATAATGCTTGCTCTACTTTTTGCTTTCTCATTTGCAAGTGACTCTGTTGTTTCCGAAATGAATCAGTGGAATTTGGATTGGATTAATTTAATTGAACAGCTACTATTATGATGAAAAAAATATTGAATATCCAGCTAACTTAATGGAAATGATTGTGTGACTGTGGTGCAAAGAAAGAATACAAATGCATATAACTACAATTCTACCAAAACAAAATGATATAAACCCAGTAAAATTATACATTTTGCTAATTTGCTTTATATTCAGTGAATTCTATAGCTTAAATTTGACATTCCTACTCCTGGGAAGCCAAATTCTTTAGAGATTTAAATATCTTAAAACCTTAGGCCAAAATAGAGCCTTTAATTGAAAAATAATTTTATTCTCTCTTTCTTGTTTTAAGGGTAAAAAATTCAAATTACTGGGTGCTTTTTTTCTTCTAATCCTAAGAGAGAGTTCCCCATTCATGACATAATTGAAAGTTTTCAAACCTAAATCGCCTTTAAAATAGGAACAAATAAAGACTAACTAGGATCCCTTTATATGCCTTTTGGATAACAGGTTCTATGATGCTCTCAAAGGGCTCAAAGTAGGACAGTGTAATAAGAAATAAGGCTGCAATAAGAGCACGATGACAGCAGGGAAAAGCTTAACAAATAATTGCCTAGGAAAATATTTACCAAAAGTTGAAAACCTTATAACCAGAGGGGTTCATCAACATTTTAGAATTCATCTCAGTTTAATACATACAAAATGATGAAAAGAAATAAATTCTCTAATATAGTAATTCCAGTATTTAATGAGCTTCAAGGTAGAACAGGATAGTGATTAATAGTTCAAGCTTGAAAATCAGTCTACCTGGACCCAGCTCTTAGTTCCATCTCCTACAATGTACGTAACCCCAGGTACACCATTTATAACCTTTAATTCTCAATTTCATCACCAGTAAAATGCGACTGGCATTAATAGTATGTTGTACAATTATGAGAACGTGTCCAATTAATGTAGGATCTAAAAATGCAATTATTTTCTGTAATCCTTTTTTTTTTATTCTGCAAGAAAAAGTCAGACAAAAATTTAATAATTATTCATCTGAGAACTGAATATTTAAAGTTTCCCACTGATGGTTTTATTCACTCAAGTTTCTCTATACAATCACCTCTGGAACTCTTTTTTTTTTTTTTAACTTGCCTTGGTCTAAATAATTGTCGACTTTTGCACATGTGGAGAGATTTATCCATACAATCTGGACAAAAAATTTGCTTCAAAAGACTAGTACTTCTGTTTTTAATGTGTTTTAGAATCCAAAGCATATTCTTCTTCCTGAGCCATAGTCACATACTGCATATCTTATAGCTAGTAAAATAATCAAGGCCACCTGTGAAGTAAATTGAGGATTAAAGTGATAGAAGAATGGGTATAGTTGCTGCTTTAATGCCTAAGCCTTAGAATCAGTTTTAGCTCTTTTGTACTTTTGCTAAGTGTAAATATAGTGAAACCTCTATTAGTATTACTTGGTATATTGAAATCCATTGAATAACAGAACTAACCTTGAAAGTGAGTTAGAGGTCTTATTCTAAATACACTTCCCCCTTACTCTCTTATGTGCAGGTGCACATAAAGATATTACTTCTAATATTTGTCTAGGAATTTACCAAAAGAAAGGATTTCTAGTAGCTTCCTTAACTGCTCTAAGTGTGTTTCTTCATGGGAAAAATTGATATAATTTCCCCACATTTGGTAGTTGTAATGAGAATTAAATTTAAAAATGTATACATATATGTGTAGATAGATATACGTATATCTATGTGTAGATATCTATATACACATATATGTATACTACACATATATGTATACATATATATCACAATGCCTGACATATGGTACATAATAAATAATGTATATCAACTCAGAAACCATTATCCCTATTAGTATTTCAGAGTACATTTAACATTATGTATGAATTCTTAAAATGTACTAGTATAACCCTAGAAGTTAAGGAGTTAGAAAATTTTAATTTATACAGATTAGTTACTGGTTAAACATCAGAGTTTATTGTTCCTTACTCTTTCCCATTTTTTTAAAATCACCTTTGAAGTTTTAGCCTAGTTTAGCAAAAGTCGAAGTTTAAATATAAAAATGCATCCTAATGAGGTTATGATATTATCTCAGAAAATTTGTTCTTTAATTTCTGTGAAATATAATAGGGATGTTCCATGTCTTTTTTCTGCTTTGAAAAACATTCTTTTTAAGTAGTTTAAGTAATATATTTGTAAATACAATACACATGTAGAATAAGAAAATGCCAGTAAGCAAGGAAAAGAAGAAAATTAAAATACTCTTACTTGTGATAATTATTTGGAACTGGTACTGAACTTGTTCTGTCACACACAAAATAAAAACCAAACAAATTAAAACAAACAAGAAACTGAAAAAAAATACATGAGGCAGCTCTTCTAAGCATTGGGAAGTAGGAAGCATAAGAGAACAATAGCTCGAAGAAGTGGAAGTCTGAGGGTGAATCACATGTTCATTCCAGCTCTCTTCCTAGGGATAGTTCCGTTTCACAGAGCAAGCAGCAAGCAGAGCAAGATGAGGAGATGAGGAGGCAGAAATCCAAGTTTGAGCAGCTAAAATGACTGGAATAACTATGATATATATTATAGCATAATATATTATATTACGTTATCATAATATTCATTTTATATAAATGAAAATATTATAGATATCTTTTATCAGTATATATTAATGTTATATATATATTGACTTTCTTTGATGTAAAATGGTTCATGATAGTCATATCTTAATTTTTAATTACACTCTTTACAAAATATATTGACTCTGTCTCATATAATATATCAAACTACCAACTTAATATCAAGGTATGTTCTGTTTTTGATTATGCTTTCCTAATATAATTTGCTACAATGATACTTTGCAACTTGGGGTGTGTTTTGAAATGTCTCAATCAGAGAACATGTAGTTGAACTTAATTTTTAAAATTGAATCTGAGAATTGATTTGGTAAATAAAGTTCAACTTCTGTAATTTAAAGGAAGATACATTGACTTTGTTAATCTACACTAATAAAAGACAAAGATGCTAATTGACCATACCTTCACTATGCACACCAGCCAATCAGAAGAGTATGCAAATTAACCCAACAAAGGTGGCCAATAAATTTTCATATTGCAGTTGGGGCAGGAAGTGCCAGACCCACGTGCAGGGTCCGGGCTGCAGATTGGGGACCAGGGAGGCAGGGCGGGCAGACCAGACACCACCTGGGGAGGCGGACCAAGAGATTGCCCCAGCCAGAAGCCTGAGGCCTGGGCAGGGGCCAAGCCGTGATTGGTGTGAACTACAGAGGAAACACCTTTTCTGACCACTCATTGGTTAAGCTCCCTTTATGCCACTGTTAATATTCTTAGTAACTTGGGTAATAAGTATCCAAGAAAGTGATGTAGGGTTTTTCCACCTCACTCCTGGAGAAAAAAACGAAGGTCTACTGCTGGAGGGGCTAAGAAATATCATATCCTGCCCTAGCCGGTTTGGCTCAGTAGATAATGCCTCGACCTGCCTACCGTAGGGTCTGGGTTCAATTCTGACCAAGGGCATGTACCTAGGTTGCAGACTCTTCCTTGGCTGGGGCCCAGGTCAGTGCTCATGCAGGAGGCAACCAATCAAAGTGTTCCTCTCACTTTGATGTTTCTCTCTGTCTTTCCCTTTCTCTTCCACATTCTCTAAAAATCAATGGAAACATATCCTCAGGTGAGGATTAAAAAATAATAATAAAGAAATGTCATATCCTATGAAAGACACATCTTGAAAATGCCTACAGAAAGTTGTCATTTTTTCATGGAGAAGGGACTGGAGTCCGTGTTGATGAAAACACCTGGGTGGCTGCAGTGACTGGCAGTGGCTGCAGCAGCAAGGTGATAGGGCTGGTGCCTTCCCTTGATCAGCCCACTTGCCTCCCACAAAGGGAGGCCAGACTGTTGCTTAGGCCCATTCCCCAAAAGGAGCAGGGAGCAGGGAGCGGGCCTAAGCCATCAGTAGGACATCCCCTGAGGGTTCCCAGTATGTGAGAGGGGGCAGGCTGGGCTGAGGGAGCCCCCCCCCCAAGTGCACAAATTTTGTGCACCGGGCCCCTAGTCTTTTATATTCTCAATTTGTAAAGTTATTGATCTCTTATTATTTATCTCATTTCTATGAGCATTTTAATGTTTATTTTTAAAACTTTTTCTTCAATGCTTTTAAAAATATGTACTGTCCTATATTTGGGTCTTTGATCCATTTTGAATTAATTTTTATACATGGGGACAAACTATAATCCAGTTTCTTTCATTTTCATTGGCTTTCCAGTCTTTCCAGCACCATTTATTGAAGAGACTATCATTACTCAATTGTATGTTTCTGGCTCTTTTGTTGAAAATTAAACTAATGGACCTTGGTCATAGAGAACACTTTATGAACATGAACCCAAAGGCAAGGGAAGTTAAGGCAAAAATAAATGAATAGGACTATTTTAAACTAAAAAGCTTCTGCACAGCAATAGAAACTGATAACAAAATAAAGATGAAGCCAACCAACCAGGTGGGGCACGATATTTCAAACAATAGTTCCAGCAAAGGTTTAATTTCCAAAATATATAAAGAACTCATAAAACTCAACACCAAACAAACAACCTAATCAAACAGTGGGCAGAGGACCTGAAAATACAACTCTCCCAAAAAGACATCTAAAATGCCATTAGATATATGAAAAGATGTTCAACCTCATAGGCAATTAAGGAAATGCAAATCAAAACTACAATGAGATACCAACTCACACTTGTTAGAGTGGCCATTATCAACAAGACAAGCAATAATAAGTGTTGGAGAGGTTGTGGAAAAGGGGAATCCTCATCCACTGCTGGTGAGAATGTAGGCTGCTACAACTACTAGGGAAAGCAGTCTGGCGATTCCTCAAAAAATTAAGAATAGAGCTACCATACAACACAGCAATTCCTCTCCTGGGTATATACCTGGAAACCTCAAAATCATGTATTCACAAAGATATATGCACCCCTGTTTCCATTGTAGCATTATTCACGGTGGCCAAGAGATGGAAACAACCAAAGTGTCCTGTAATAGAGAACTGGATAAAGAAGATGTGGTACATATACACAGTGGAGTAGTACTCAGCCATAAGAAAGGATAAATAGCATCATTTGCAACAGTATGGATGGACCTTGAGAACATTATGCTAAGTGAAATGTGTCAGTCAGAAAAAAACTAAGAAACATATGATTTCACTCATATGTGGGATATAAAACTGAAACTCATGAACGCAAACAGCAGCATGGCAGTTGCTATTAGAAAAATCAATACCATTATATGAGACCTTTAGCTCTAGGCCAAAATCTTATGTGTGACATTTTAGGCCCAACCATAAGTAATGTCAAAGGCTTTGCCTGGCAGACAACATGGAACAACATGCCATTCCCATACCAGACTGCATTATAGTTTTAGGAATGAGTCATTCCTCTCCCCAGGCCCCTGGGATCCAGCCCTGTCCATATGTATATCTGTATTCCTAGTCCAGGAGCCATTGCTAGGAAACCTTATTATTGAAGGACTGGAGGGAGGGAGGGTTGGGTTGGCTGAGGCACTTTTCTTCATTCTGACTCAGTACTTGGCTACTCCCATTCATTTTCACTCCTCTCCTTCCTCCCAAACTCCCCATGTCCATAAAAGGGCAAAAGGTATTGTTCAAAGTTCCTTGGCAGTGAAATAGTTCCCTGGTGCAATGTGGTGCAAGCTTGAAGGAAGATTCATGACATATCCCTGTGTTATTGTTGCTGGGAGACTCTGAGTTTTCTTCAGTCTCGGGATTCTGTTGCTATGAACATAATTATCTCAGGAAACTGTGTAAAAGGCTATATATCTCCTCATGTGTTGACTTAAGTCATAATTTTGGCTATCAGGTCTGGAGGTTTTGTGTGTTTTTTCTACAGATACATGTCAAGTAATATTTTAATAAATTGTCCATCCATTTCTTTCTTATGGATATTGATCAATTAGCTGCCACCAAAGAACCACCAAAGCATTCTCATGACTCTTTCACGCCCACTGCCTACCATAGGCCATGCTCCTTCCTTCTTTTTAGTCGTTAAGCACTGCCACTTAGCCTCTACTACTTGGAGATTCCACTGTCCCCTGAACTCACCAAAAATTTTAGGAACATTAATACACCTCTCTCCCACCAGTATTTTTTCTCATTTCTCTAGTGAAGAGAGTATGCCCTGTGCCTCTTAGGGGATGTGATGGAGAGGGGTGGACAAGCCATACACGATACATTTATCTAACATTCCTGTAACTCTAAGCATTTGGATTCTTTCTGCTCAGTTATGCCAACTAAGTAATCAAATCTCAGTAAATGTAAGCCAGTACTGAATACAAGTTTCAGTCATCTAAACAAGTAAACTGGGCAAGCCATATTCAGCTTCATAATATAACACATAAATTCAGAATTGCCAGGCAAGGCACCCATATCAATAAATTTGGTTTAATTCAGCATTATTTTCCTTCCTTCATGTGGTCCAGGAGCCTTAAAATTCATTCCCATAAACATTTCCAAGGTTACTGCTGATATACAAACAAGAACACAGATACAATCTTTCAATTCTTTTTGAAGTGTAAACTATTCTCTTTCAGGTTAGGCTTGGCATTTATCCCCCTGGAGAATACCAATATATGGTTGTAGTTATCCTATATAATAAAATTCTTAATATGCTAAGTGTCTGGTCATCCAGTCGGCCGTTCAACCAATTAAAGCATAATATGATAACGATATGCTAAGGCCGCTCAACTGCTCACTATGACATACACTGACCACCAGGGGGCAGAGGCTCCAACCGGTAGGTTAGCTTGCTGCCAAGATCTGGCCTATCGGGACTGAGCAAGATGGACCAGACATGCCCTGGAGACTTCCTGCAGTCCCTCCCCAGCTGGCCAACCTCCCGCATCCCTCCCCTGCTCCAATTGTGCACCAGTGGGGTCCCTCGGCCTGGCCTGTGCCCTCTCACAATCCAGGACCCCTCGGGGGATGTCGGAGAGCCAGTTTCTGCCTGTCCCATAGGCCAGCCCAAGTTGCCCCACCAGTGTACAAATTCATGCGTTGGGTCTCTAGTATATCTAGAAATAACAAAGAGAGTTGGAATAGATCTTGAAAAAATTAAGGTTCCTACTACAATTTCCCAAGGCCCCAAAGGGACTTACTACTGGTCTTTCAAGTAACAAAAGACTAGAATCCTCAGATACAAATGGGAGGACAGATAGCTTCTATTGTTAAGGGAAACCCTGAAAGCCTTGAGTTGTTCAGTTTTCCCAACTTCCTCTGAGTCCACTGGCTATCCCCATTGCAATCATTACCCAAACTTTTGCATAAAAAGCTTAACAAATCATTATTGTTTCCATAAGAGCAACAAGCATTCTATTACCATTAGTCATAGGAGATAATCTGATTAATTGTGATGCCACTGTATACCCATATCAAATTAGGTATACAAGGTCAATGAATCCAAGATCAATGATGCAACAAACCTATCCTAACAGGATACCAAGTTCTATATTAGTCAGAGTCCAGTCAGGAACATAGAAACCATGTTAGTTTTTTTGTTGTTTTTGTTTTTAACTGAGGGGATGTAATACAGAAAAAAAAATAGTTAAACAGGCAGTGGAGGACAAAACAGCAAACAAGTAAACTGAGGCGGCATGAGGTAGTAATGACAGGAAATAGCAAGCAACCCTAAACTGAGAGTACAAAAGAAAGATGTCTGAAACATCTGAATCTGGCCCCTGAGGAGATGGCATTCCTGATGACTGCTAGTGATCTATTTGTTCAGAGAAGGCTCCCACCAAACATAGGATCTAGATCTCTGATGAAGGGTCCATCTGTGGTACAATGTGGCTGATGTGGGAGTGTGAATCCCAAAGCTGGGCTTGGAGCTCAGAGACAAGCTTAATAATTGGCACACAATGTGCTCACAATTCGTAAAGTCTTAATTCGTATTCTCCTCCTGATCAATTGGGATGAACCTCCATGTAATCTCAACATTATGTTTTTGCATATATTTTATGCATTTTAAATCTGAGAGTATTGTTTGCTTGACTTTGCTAAAATGTACAACTTTACTATTTTACAAAAATCCTAGGTTGGGACTATTTTTCTACTAAAAATTCCTTAAATGTTATTTCATAATATTCAGGAGTTTGATGTAGGGGAGAGGTTGAATGTTAAATTGTTTTGTTTCTTTGTAAGTAATCCATTTCCCTGATTAATTGTGATTAAGATATTTTTATTCTTAAAGATCAAAACATTAACTAGGGTTTGTTAAGATGTCTCTGCATTTTCTTTGTATGAACAATAGTGGCCCTATTTGAATCTATGTCAGTTTACAGCTTAGAGATTTGTTCTCATATTTTATAATCAACTAAAGGCCAGGTGCATGAGATTCGTGCACTGGGGCGGGGGCGGCTCAGCCCAGCCTGCATCCTCTCGCAGTCCAGGACCCCTCAGGGCTGTCCGCCTGCTGGCTTAGGCCCGTTCAGGGAACAGGCCTAAGCCAACAGTTAGAAATCCCCCTCGCAGTCCAGGACCCCTCACTCCTTACCGTCTGCCTGCTTGCTGCTCCTTACCACTTGGCTCGCTGCTCCTTAGCGCTGCCAAGGAGGCAGGAGAGTCTCCAGCCACCACCACTGCACTCGCCAGCTGTGAGCCTTATCTTTCTGTGTAGTTGTCTGTGGGCCAACTGCTCTCTTCCTTCTCATTTAGGGCGAGCAGCATGTGAGGGCAGAGTGTGCTGTCGTGGAACGCAGAGGGCTGCCCGGAGCTGAGGGGAGTGGCCCGGCCCACGGAGTGAGAGGTAAACACAGAAGACGCTATCTCACCCAATTGTGGGATGGGCTGGCCGGCCTTCATCTGCCTGACCCACCCAGGCAGGGACTGAGCAGGGTGTCCGCCTCTCCATTCTCCATCCTTCCGTCTGTGACACCTGTCACCCTTGCCAGGCCTCCCCGTAAGTGAGTTCAGCTCAATCCCTGAATGTAAAAGGGCATGGGGGGAGCCTCCACTCCAGTGCTCCCTGATCCCCAGCCACAGGACTTGGTCTCGGGACGGTGGCCACAGCTGCAGAATGTAGATCCGTTTCAAGAAAAGTTGGGAATGCAGACTTTCATATGAGCCCCTATTCCAAAAGGTGGCAGCTTATTCACATTGTGGCAAAGACACCTTCGGAGTAACATAAGTGGATAAAGTCAGAGTCAAACCGGGCCATTTCCTCATCCAATCTCTCTGAGGTGCGTGGGCAGAACTGAGTTTTAGCTCTTCGCAGGACACTTCCAGGGTTTTTTTAAGCCTAAAGGACAGTAGTCTGTCTCCATTCTTGTTCTTTGAAAATTTTTCATCGTCGGATAAAAGGATACGTACATTGGGGCAATCCTCTTGAGATACAATATTCCAGTTGCACCCATGTGACAATGATAGCTCCCCTCAGAGGGAGGGAGCCAGCAAATGGGGAGCAGGGAATTCTGAAAACCAAAGCAAAGGTTCAGAACACGGAAGAAGTCCTTGGCGTTCTGCTGAGAAACTTGGACTCCTTCCTCTGCAGTCAAACAACTGTCACATGCCAGGCAGTCACTGAGAAATATCTTGGTATCAGCCACCTTCTGGAATTCTCCCTTCTCTCCGTTCTCCTAAGCCGGACTCTGGACGTTGACTGCGGCATTCTCTTGGTTATCTTTTTTCCCCAAAAAACATTACAAAGTTGATATGAATATAACATACAAAGATGCAGCCTCCTTTGTAGGAACAGGGAAGAAAGGGGTGGTTAAGTAAGGCACATGGAGCTGCAGCCAGCACCAGCTGTGGGGAGGGCCAAGGGGGAGAGGAGGTTGGCACTGGGGCCGCAGCCCTAGAGCCATTCCTGGGGAAGTAGGGATCCCCCTGAGTGCCAGGTTCTGAGGCTGAACTAATTGGTCAAGCTGAGGCAGAGGTGGGTGGCCATATCAGCCATCTCTGCTGCTGTTTACCCTTTCCCGCCACAGCTTTGTTGTAAAACCCCAGAGCCCTGGATTCCAAAGGCCCCATCCAGAACAGAGGCCCTGAAAGGGGGTGAGAGGAAGTGAGTAGGGCAAGTTTGAAAGCGGAAAAGCCTGTGTGCTGAGGGGTGGCCGGAGACAGTGTGAGACCTAGCAGGGGAAGGACTCTCATACATAGCCTTCTTGTGGGGGCCACAGGTGAAGGAGGCCGGGGGAGTAGGGTAGGGATGGGGCACCATGGCCCCAGCCTCTTAGGCATCTGTCTGTCCTCTGCAGTGAACAAGGAGGAAAGGGGCTGCCTCTGAGGAGGGGCCAGGCCAGGCCAGGTGACCACCTTGAGGTGATGGTCCTCACCCTGAGATGCCTTCTAACTGGTGAGGGACCCAGGCCTGACTCCCACTGCTGTGGGTGCCCAAATCCAGGCCTGACTAGCTGCTGCTGCGCCCGAGGTCGCTTGGGACCCAGGCCTGACTCCCGCCGCTGGGGGAGCGGGGGCATAGGCCTGACTCCCTCCACTGCTGGAGCCCAGGCACAGAAAGCCCCTCTGCTGCACGCAGCCTCCTGCTGGCCTGTTAATATGCAAATTGATCGTTACTGTGACGCTGTTAGGACCAATTTGCATATTACCTCTTTATTATATAGATTACTGCATCATTTTCATTTGTTCTACTTTCTCCTTCAGAAATAGCAATAATGTATATGTTGCCTTTCTCTCACATATCTTTTTACTTCTTATCATTTTGAGTATTTTTTTTATTTTTCCTTTAATGACTAGGAGAACTGTTAAAATGTATCTTTTATATTACTGATTCAATTTTTTACAGTATCACTTCTCAGGACTACTATTACGTTTTAATTTTCTTACAATTCTTCCTTATCACATTTTATTGTTTTTTCCTCTTCTTGTGTTACCTTTTTATAATACTCAGTTTTCTCTTTATGAATCCCAACTTCTACTAAATAAATACTATGCCTCCTTGTAATCTGTTTCAGATGCCAAACTTTTTCTGAAATTTTCTTCTGGCCATTTATTAGATAATTATTCAGAGACATTTTCTGCTTCTAATATCTTACTTTAGTTCAGTCCCCTAATATTTGGATTCTTTTTTTCTTTTAAGACATCTCCCAAAATACGGTACTGTATTCAAATTTTGTATCTTCCATCAAATACAGTGTATGGATTGTTTTGCATCTTGTTTTCAAGGGTAAATGTATTTGTTCAGCTCTCAATCTATTTCTGTTTTCAGATTTCTACTAGCTGTTTTCTATATAATATTTTAGCATTCTTACTCCCTGGTATCTTTCATTCCAAACGGAAGTGTAAATGAAAACTTAGAATTTCCAGCCAGCATGTTCTTCCATCAGAGCTATTCATGTTTCCTCAGCTTTAAAGTTTTACTTGTGGCTGTTATTCCACTTTTATTCCAGCGTGCTGCTGTCAGAACTTCTCACCCTCTTCCCCGTCCCACTCCAGTCCAGGTGTTTTCACGGACTTCCTCTCTCTCTCTCTCTCTCTCTCTCTCTCTCTCTCTCGTAAATGTATAATCAGACATTAATTCTGGTTGACCCACATGTAAGAAGAACACTTGCCCAAATACCCAGTTAACGCATTTTCTGAATATTTAAAACTGGATGTAGATACACCTTTCATTCAAGAAAAAAAAAATTGCTTCATAGTTTAGTCAGGAGTATCAAATTAGGAATGTCAGATTACATATTTCTCAATCCAGCTTGATCTGTTTTTTATCACGGATTTTCTAGAAATCAGAGCTCAAGGCAAGGATTATTTAGGCTGCATGAACCCAAGACAAGAGAGCGGTGTTAGAAAAAAAAAAAAAGGGAGGCGATAAAGGATACAAAGTCATACTTTCCTACATTGACCACTGCTGGGCATGTTGAAGGTCTCAGGAGAGCTATATAAACAAACATCCTCAGAGCACTCCAGGTGATGGAGGGAGAAGGTGGAACTTATTTGCATACTCTTTTCTGTCTCTTGCTTCCCACTGGAAAAAGTTTACTTATGGGGAAGTTAACTTTCTCACACATCTGGATCCTTGGCAGATGTTCAGGATGCAGATCCTGAAGTGTGTATTTTATTCAGGTCCAGGAATGGCAGGGGAAACCAAAAGTCTGGTCAACTGTTTACACAGAAGGGGCCAGTGACGTGTTGGCTGCCCCAGGTAGAGACAACATGTTCCAAAAATTGGGAGGCCTGTGCCCTAGCCAGTTCATCAGCTCATGTACTAAAGGATCACTGGTTCATTTCTGGTCAAGGGCACATACCTTGGTTGCAGGCCTGGTCAGGGAATGTGTGGGAGGCAACCAATTGATGAGTCTTTCTCACATTGATGTTTCTCCCCATCTCTTTCACTCTCTTTAAAATCAATGGGGGTGAGGGGGGGGGGGATATTCTCAAGTGAGGATTTAAAAAAATTGGGAGGGCTAAGGTAGACTGGATGATGAATATGATTTATATGATATATGCATCCTATAATCCTATCTAATAATAGACAAACATGGTAATTAACCATACCTCTGCTACGCTTTCCATTGGCTAATCAGGGTGATATGCAAATTAACTGCCAACAAAGATGGTGGCAAGCAGCCACACAGCTGAAACGAACATGAGGCTTGCTTGCTCCAGTGATGGAGGAAGCCAAGGTTCCCCGCCTGCCACGGCCTGGCTCTGAACTGCACTCTATGCAACAATGTTGCAATTATAGAAGCTAAATAAACCCCAGATACCTGCTTTCAGCCAGCTGGCCTTGGTGCTGGAGCCGCAACAAAGTTTCAATTACAGAAGGTAAATAAATCCCAGAATAAAAGAAAAAAGAAAAAAAGGAGAGACTGGGATCTTCAGTTGCAGGCTTGGCTTGCCTGAAAACAGCCATCAGCCCCTCATCCAGGCTGGCCAGGCACCTCAGTGGGGGCCCCTACCATGAAGGGGTTGCGGGCAGCCAGAAAACAGCCCTCAGCCCCTCATCCAGGCTGGCCAGGCAGCCCAGTAGGGACCCCCACCCTGAATGGGGTGCAGGCAGCCTGAAAACAGCCATCAGCCCCTCATCCAGGCTGGCCAGGCACCACAGTGGGGACTCCCACCCTAAAGGGGGTGCAGGCAGCCTGAAAACAGCCATCAGCCCCTCATCCAGGCTGGCCAGGCACCTCAGTGGGGACCCCCACCATGAAGGGGGTGCGGGCAGCCTGAAAACAGCCATCAGCCCCTCACCCAGGCTGGTCAGGCACCCAAGCGGGACCCATACCCTGATATGGGACACCTTTCAGGGCAAACCAGCTGGCCCCCGCCCGTGCACCAGGCCTCTATCTTATATAGTAAAAGGGTAATATGCAAACTGACCCTAACAGCAGAAAGACTGGGAATGACTGGTCACTATGACACACACTGAACACCAGGGGGCAGACGCTCAATGCAGGAGCTGCCCCCTGGTGGTCAGTGAGCTCCCACATGGGGGAGCTCTGCTCAGCCACAAGCCAGGCTGATGGCTGCCAGTACAGCAGTGGTGGTGGGAGCCTCTCCTGCCTCCTCAGCAGCGCTAAGGATGTCCGACTGCAGCTTAGGTCCGCTCCCCGCTGACAAATGAACATCCCCAGAGGGCTGCCAGGCTGCCAGAAGGATGTCTGATTGCCAGCTTAGGTCCAATCCCCTGGGGAGCAGGCCTCAGCCAGCATATGGTCATTCCCCCTAGGGGTCCCATACTGTGAGAGGGCACAGGCCAGGCTGAGGGACCTCTCCCCACCCCCACCCCCTGAGTGCACAAATTTTTATGCACTGGGCCTCTAGTTAATAATAAACTCTTGTAAATTCTGGTATTAGGACACTCATCAGCCTTTATTTTCAATGTTATTATTGCTTACTGACAACTGAGCTCAGGTTTTCTTAGTGAGAGATTTTAATTGAAGTCCAGTGGGAAGTTAACTTTAATAGTTGATGGCTAGATGTGAGAGTAACTTTTGAGATTCGCATGAGTACTTCAAAGAAAAGTAATTTTTTATCTCTCTGTGTATTTTAACATATACCTTGATTTATTAGTATACCAATTTGTTATATTAGTCTACCTGATTTATTTGTAATAAAAGGTGAACTCTAATGTATTAGTTAAATTGCTTAATTTCTTGTTCAAAATTTTAAAAAATTTCATTCTTCACTTAAATGTCTAGTATTTGACATGTCACATTTTTTGCTTATATTTGCTTTCAAATGAGTTGGCTGATTTTAATAAAATGTAGAAAGCTAATAAGAATTATTGAGATAAACTATAAAATTACTTTGTGGTTCTGACTGCTTTCTTAAAAAAATAATTGAGGAATTTTTATGATAACATACCACCTGTGATTACACAAATCATGATTTAGAATTCAAAGAACCAGCTGAACAAACTGAAATATGTCCTCTCTTAAAATATTTTGATATATAATGGTAGCAAGCTCCTACATTTTAGAGGAATATTTGTCAAGAAAAATAATTATGTACTTTCCTCTCATAATTGCATGTCATCTTGCCTTGTGCAAAAAGCAGCAGTGATACTGATCCACCAAGATAGAATTGAACAATGGTTCTGAGTTATTTTTCTACTGCTGGTAGAGAGTGGATTTTGAAAATTAAGTTTTACACTAAGAATGCATTACAATCATTTGAAGCATGTATTTATAATCTAAAAGAATCATGAGTTTCTTTGTTCAGTATTTCAGTGGAGCAAAATAAACCTAGATTCATATACTCTGCTTCAAAATATATAAATGGACACAGTTGTTTCTTTTTTCCAAATTTAAGACAGTAGAGATACTTCAGTTGCTTAGGAAAATGTATGTTTCATGTGGAAAAATATGAAATAGAAATAAAATTTTCCCTAAACAATTTTATTCTTTTTTTTTTTGGTTTGTTTGGGTTTTTTTTTGTTTGTTTGTTTTTTATATTTGGTGGGGAAGGATGGAGAAAAGTATGTAAAAGATGCAAGAAGCACAGGAAAAATTATGGCCAAGGGTGAATAGGAAAATGAATAGTGAGAGAAAAGATCATCGAGAAAGGTACACTAAATGTATCTGTTGGGTGTGGAAACCATTATTAAAAATTTAAAGCACCAGACCCAGAGCACCATTGCCTATGTAAAACACAGAGAAGCACTTTACTGCAGTCTTTAATTTTAAAAACTCAAAATATTCAAAATGCATTTTTCCCAAATTTATAAAGCTCATCTAATTAAGTAGCATATACATATACATCCTAAGTATTTTTCATTATAAACCACAGTATTTTTCATTATAAACAAAAGCAATTTTTACCAAATATGTGTTTTCTACCTAAGTAATATAATACCATTTCTACTGTATAAAAACAGAGAATATTTGGAGAAGCTATTCTGTTGATAACCCCTCAGAATATGACGGCAAAATGTGCCCTTTACTGAAAGCTGGCATTATGTACAGATAGTTCGACATCTCAATTGCATGAAAACATTTCTTAACCAATTTAAAGCGGTGACCTGTTTCCACTATACAGATAATAGAATCTTTCAAACTAAGGGGGAAAGGTAGAAGAAGGGTAATCAATATTTTTTTTTAGAATAGCTTCCTTGAAAAGCAATGCAAAAGTAAAGCAATAAACTATTCTCATTCTGTAATGAAGAATTTTAATAAATCAGATAACAATAATGTGCTTCAGCTGCACTTCGCTTCATATGCCTGAGTAGTTATACATTTTATTAGGTAGCAATATTTGCCTCTTAGCATCAGCTTTTAGGGTATCTAAAAGGACCCATTATTGAAAAATGTATACCCCCACAAAGAAACTTAAAAAAATGATTTGTATCACTTTTTGTTAAAGGCTTTTTCCAATTTTAAAAATATTTCTGGCAGTAGAAATAGGTTTTCAATTACTCCAGAGATACACCTTAACTTATACTGCAATTCTCTTAGGCAACGTATATGCATTTTGTGTTTTCACAGTGCCGCTCACTTGGAGACAAAGCAAGAAGAATTTGCTTCATTTGAGCTATTCCCTTTGAACATATGCTTTACAGCTGACTAAAGTTATCTTTAAAATTTCAACAGTCAAAAGAGCATCAGCCGTAAGCATCAACATTTTTTAGATTTTTTTTCATTTTAATCCTCAATAAAGGGATGAGCGACTTCTTATAATTTGCTCATTAATATTCTAGTATTCCTGCCCAGCCAGCTGGCTCAGTGGTTGAGTGTTGATATATATATTTTTCTAGTATTCCTAATTTTACATATATATATATATATATATATATATATATATATATATATATATATATATATACACATATATTACAATTACTTACAAATTAACTATGTTAAAATATACTTGTTTTTAAAATATGCTCTAAAACTACCTGCTATGAAATATGACCACTGGAGAAAGAAGAATTCTTATGTTGCCGTTCTAACTAAGAATATCTCATTGGCCTTGCTGTTAAAAGAACAATAGAAGACTAATTAGCTCGACTATATATTAGTCCCAGGGAGGGAAGCCCAAAGCCCACAGTAATTTTGACACAGATGTATGCCACAGGAAACCTTTATTATGTGCTAATGGTGTTTGACCAAGAAACATAATCAAAACTTTCTAAAAAAATCAATTAGAACAATTTCATTATAATAAAAAAAAAGCTTTATGTTCACTCTAAGTTCTTCTAACATTTTCCCTTGTTGAATTAGGTTCTGTGCATCTCTGTTTAATAGATCAGTCTAATGTATTTTTATATAAAATAACTATTTTACATTTCTAAATGATTACTATGTAATATTTTGAAGGATATAGAATTATATACAGGTAGCTAACAAAGGATTAAGATTTTTGTTAGTTATTTGCTATACTAATGGTTTTTTCAAGACTAATGATTGTTGCTGCAATGAATAACGATACATCATTCCTTCCCTTCTTATAAATTTCATCAGGAGATGCAAATGTATTTAATGTATTTAAAGTATTTAATGTATTTGTTTCACCCAGCAGCAGGAATACAAGTAGGACATTTTATTTATTTCTTTAAATATATTTTTATTGATTTCAGAGAGAAAGGGAGAGGGAGATAGAAACATCAATGGTGAGAATCATTGATCGGCTGCCTCCCGCACGCCCCCTATTGGGGATCGAGCCTGCAACCTGGGCATGTGACCTTGATCAGAGTTTAATCTGGAACCCTTCACTCCTCAGGCTGACGCTCTATCCACTGAGCCAAACCAGCTAGGGCCAAAAAGGACATTTTAAAGCATACATCTTCATTCACAAGTCTTGAAAATTAACTAACAATATCCTATAGTCCTCTATGTTTGTTTTATTCTGCTAGACTAAAATTCTTGAAGTCAGAAGTTATTTCTATTTTATCACTGTACTAGAGGTCCGATGCACAAAACTCGTACAAGAGTAGGCCTTCCTTCCCCGGCTGCCGGCACTGGCTTCCCTCTGGCACCTGGGTCCCGGGCTTCCCTTGCAGCTCTGGCTTCGTCTGGAAGGTCATCCAGAAGAATGTCCAGAAGGATGTCCAGTCTAATTAGCATATTATGCTTTTATTATTATAGATGTTTAGTTTCTGGCACTGCATCTAGCCTTTAGTCTGTATTTATTGAATAATAGAGTTCCCAATGCACAAATTCGTGTACAGGTTGGGTCCCTTGGGGTGGCCTTCAGGGAACAGGTCCCAGCTCATATCCCCAGCCCTGCAGCCCCACCTGCCACCCTGCTGTGGCCTGGAGCAAGCCAATCACCTTCTCCACCATCCTGCCTAGGGGGCAATCGATTGGGGCCAGGCCCCCGACCCGGCTCTCTCAGTGCCTGGGAGCCAGACTGCAACCCAACCCCCCACCGCCACTGCTTTTCGCTGTCTGCAGGACAATCAGCAGGGCCATCAGGCCCTCACTCACACCTGCCTTGGCCTGGTGCCATTCACTCACCTGCTCCACCATCCCGCCGCAGTCCCACTGTCGTCGGGGCCCATCAGAACCAGCAGTGCCTTCACTGCTGCCGCTGCCAGCACCGAATCGCTGACATCCACCATGTTCTGTGCTGCCCCCTCGTGGTCAGCACACATCATAGTGAGCAGTCGAACTCCTGGTCAAACAACAGCACCAGTGGACAAGTTGCATATTAGGCTTTTATTATATAGGAACAGAGGCCCGGTGCATGAATTTGTACATGGTTGGGTCCCTCAGGGTTGCCTGCGGGGATTGGGCCCCAGCTCTCACCCCCAGGCTCACATCCCTAGCTCGCACCCCCAGCCTCGCAGCCCCAGCTCATGCCCCCAGGCTCACAGTCCCACAGCCCTGCCTGGCACCCCACTGTGGCCTGGTGCTGCCCCCTTACCTGCTCCACCATCCTGCCTGTGGGGCAATTGATAGGGTCGGGCCACCGGCCCGGCTCCCTCAAAGCCTGGGAGCCGGGTGGCGGCCATGCCCCCCACTGCCGCCGCTGGTCACCATCTGCAGGGTGATTGGGCCCCGGCTAGCACCCACCTTGGCCTGGTGTCGCCTCTCATCTGCTCCACCATCCCGCCACGGGCCCTGATCTCATCAGGGCCCATTGGGGCCGGCAGCACCTCCACTGCTGCCTGCTGCCAGTACCCACGTCGCCAATGCCCACCATGTTCTGTGCCGCTTTTGGTAGTCAGCACCTGTCATAGCGAGTGGTCAAACAACCGCCCATGGGGACAGTTTGCATATTAGGCTTTTATTATATAGGATGTGTATCATTGAACAAAGGAAGAAACAAATGCTAAAATTCTAGGTTACACAGAGCTACAAAGCAGGCATCCATTTTAGGAAATTTTCCTTTTGTGTTATCTATGTTGATGCCTTACATAATTAGACATAAAATAAAACTGTGTCATAATGATGATAGCAAATGATTATAATGATGATTACTGTTCTCATTGGCTGCATACCGGAGTCACCTGGGAGCTTTAAAAAAATACTATTTCCTGGGTCCCACCATGATTCTGTAACTCATCTAGGGTAAAGCCTGGGCACTGGGATTTTTAAAAATCTCTCCAAGTGTTCTACTGAGCAGCTAAGACTGGTAATCACTGTTATCTATGATGATATGAAGGTAACTATGACAAAGGAGAGCTATTTCAGACGTTTACCTTTTAATTTATGAAAATAAAAAATTGTTTTCTTTTTTCATGAAAATCCAATCTTAGGTAATATAACAAATCCACTCCATTTCTGCTTGACCCATCAGTGCATACACACACACACATGCACACAAACACACACACAGAAATACTTTTAAGCACTTTGTTTTGTCTTTATAGTACAAAGAGAAAAAAGTATAAAACAAAGACCTATCAAAAGAGTGAAATTTTCCCTGCTCCTTGAATAGTAACAACAACAAAATTAAGTGTAAAGTTAAGAAGCTCAGAGAAGAGGACAAGCAGAGTGGAAAGAGAGGCCACTGATTCTAAACCTACAGATGACCTATTTCCCACAGTATCAAGAATCACATCCTACACACACTTGAACTTGCTTGTTCATGTGTTTTTCTACTCACCTGCCTGCTTTCTGGGCTTATCCTTTCCTCTCTTAGCTTTAAACTGAATTTATTTTAATTCTGATTTTTTTTTATCCAAAGTCCTTGGAACCAATTTGTCACAAATCAAAAAGTTTCTAAGAAGCCTGAACCTATAACTCCAAAGCTCAGCCCCATGGTATTCCAGTGTGACTTTGGGCTCTGGGTCCAGTAAATGGATTCCTTTCTTGTTCTTTCACACACAAATCCTTACCTTGAAACCCTTTTAAAACTCAATCAATTAATTAATTTTATTTTCATTGTGATATCATTGACAAATAACATCTTATAAGTTTAAGGTATACAACTTATTATTTTGATACATTTATATGTTATCATATGATTACCACTATGATGACACTCATGTGTGGAATCTAAAAAATCTTTAAAATACTTTTTACCTGATGTATGCACTAGTCTTGTGAGCAGCGTTCTTGCTTAGTTTCTCTCACTTCTTGAGAACCAGAATATTGCTCTTTCTACTCTCCAGAAACTCTTTAAATTTTTTTTAGGAAAAAGTATAGCTTTAGGGCCAAGATTACCCAGCAGCAGAGTTCATAGCCACCGACAAAGTGTAATGTATGGATCTACAGAAAGTCTTCATGAAACTTCCCAGAACTACTGCTGAAGTGTGTCCACTAGAGATGGGTTTACTTCTGTTCAATTGGAACAATGTGCTGAGTATGTTCGGGCTGCTAATAGGGAAGCTGCATTTCACAAACTAAGAACTGGGGTGCACCTGAGAGTATAGAGCTAGTAGAAGAGGACATTTGATGGCAACCTCGCTAGATCCAGGTTAACTAAAACAATTTTTCCTAAAGCACTCTTGGTGATAGAGTACATCTTTGCTCTTAATGTGGAAATTTTTAACTACAGGAAACATCTAAGTCCTAATGCCAAAATGGTTTAGAAAAAAAAGAAAAGAAATATGGAAAATGTTTATGAAAAGAGCAGCAGTTAAAACACAGTATTTCATCTGTAATTAGTTCTATTAATTGACTGTATAACAATGGGAACATTATTTTTTCTCTACAGAATTTTCTTTTCTGTAAATTGAGAAGAATTTCTTTTTCTTAGTGTCATTATGAGAATCAGATTAGAAAACACACACAGTTTCCTGCCTAGAGAATCAGGTACAAAAATGGAGTTCCTATAATAATTATTATTTTTGTTGCTGAGAATAGAAATTGGCATCCATACTTTGTCAAAAGTGCATAAGAACGTATCTTGCGCCTTCGTTTTCCAAAGAACCTTACTTGTGATGTCTGAGTTGTTCATCATAGTAAAGATAACAGGAAACATTACTTCCTGAAAAGGAAGGATAAGTAATATCGGGATATTTTCACCTACTTTAAGCTAATTTTTTAAATACTTATATTTCACAGCAGAAATGATTCAGTTCCAACAGCACTCCATATGCAACTACCAGCCAGGTTAGTACATTGTTACTGCGACATGATGCTTTTATAAGAGCAATCAGCTATTGTTACCAATTGAAAGTTGAAAAGATTGGATTGGCAAATAAAAGCACTGTAGGCAGGGAATGCAATTGAGAAAAATCAACAGTCAAAACACTGCCAAAGTGAGTCATGATATTGGAATGTTATCTGGATTGGGTCAGAATGTTGAAGTGGTGAAATGGTTTATAGCTCAACCTCAAATTTAGAAGACTTAAGTATGGTCATAATGGAGTAATGACCATAAAATTTTGAATGTTTATCATTCAGAAAAGGAAAGGTAGCAAAGATATATATCTTTTTATAATCTACTAGAGGCCCGGTGCACAAAAATTTGTGCACCCCGGGGGGATGTCCCTCAGCCTGGCCTATGCCCTCTTGCAGTCTGGGACCCCTCAGAGGATGTCCACCTGCTGTTTTAGGCCTGCTCCTCAGGGGATTGGGCCTAAGATGGCAGTCATACATCCCTCTGGCAGCCCGGCAGCCCTCGGGGGATGTCCACTTGCCAGCGGGAGCAGGCCTAAGCTGCAGTCGGACATCCTTAGCACTGCTGAGGAGGCGGGAGAGGCTTCCGCCACTACCGTTGTGCTGACAGCCATCAGCCTGCCTTGTGGCTGAGCAGAGCTCCCCCTGTGGGAGCACACAAACCACCAGGGGACAGTTCCTGCATTGAGCGTCTGCCCCCTGGTGGTCAGTGTGTGTCATAGTGACCAGTCATTCCCAGTCATTCTGCTATTAGGGTCAATTTGCATATTACCCTTTTACTATATAGGATAGAGGCCTTGTGCATGGGTGGGGGCCTGCTGCTTTGCCATGAAGGGTGTCCGGATCAGGGCGGGGGTCCCACTGGGGTGCCTGGCCAGCCTGGGTGAGGGGCTGATGGCTGTTTGCAGCTGGTCACACGCCCTTCAGGGTGGGGGTCCACACTGAGGTGCCTGGCCAGCCTGTTGAGAGGCTGATGGCTGTTTTCAAGCTGGTCAAGCACCCCCCAGAGGGGACCCTCATCCCATGGAGGTTTGGCCAGTCTAGGTTAGGAGCTGAGGGCCATTTTCAGGCTGGCCAAGCCCCCAACAACAGAAGCTCCCAGCCTCTCCTTTTTTTTCTTTCTTTTTTTTATTCTGGGATTTATTTACCTTCTATAATTGAAACTTTGTAGCCTTGAGTGGAACTCAGAGCTGGCCAGGGCAGGTGGGAAGCTTGGCTTCCTCCATCGCCAGGGGCAACCCAAGCCTCCTGCTCACTCCAGCTCCGTGGCCACAGCCAGCTGAAAGCAGGTATCTGGGATTTATTTATCTTCTATAATTGAAACTCTGTTGCCTTGAGTGGAGCTCAGAGCTGGCCACGGTAGGCGGGAAGCTTGGCTTTCTCCATCACTGGGGCAACCAAGCCTCCTGCTTGCTCCAGCTCCGTGGCTGCCAGCTGCCATCTTGGTTGGGTTAATTTGCATATAGTTACTCTGATTGGCTGGTAGGCATGGCTTAAGGTGTAGCAAAGGTATGGTCAATTTGCGTATTTGTCTTTTATTAGTGTAGATTGTTAATAAGTTATAAACATTTATATTATTATCAAATAACTTTTGCTTTATTTTTAATGTGCTAAGGTGTCTTGTGTTTTATTTGTTATACATAAACATGTAATATTTAAAATATATATTATAATATATATATGCATATATATATATATATATTTGGCAATCCCAAAATCATACTGAAGGTAATATTCATATGGTATAAGATAATGATTTATTTGGAGCTATATGAAAGTTACTAATATATATATATACACTGTATCCATAGCATTCAAAGAAATTTGCAAATGCAACAGCAAATAAGTTCCACTAAAAGGAGAAAGTTTAAGACAGTTTGTCAAGTAACTAGGGTCCCTTGATTACAGAAAGGACTGCTTACTAGACCAGGGGTGGGCAAACTTTTTGACTCAAGGGCCACAATGGGTTCTTAAACTGGACCGGAGGGCCGGAACAAAAGCATGGATGGAATGTTTGTGTGAACTAACATAAATTCAAAGTAAACATCATTACATAAAAGGGTACGGTCTTTTTTTTTTTTTTTTTTAGTTTTATTCATTTCAAACGGACCGGATCCGGCCCGTGGGTCGTAGTTTGCCCATGGCTGTACTAGACCCATGCCTAGGAAAAAAAAACAGAAAGCATTAGATGTTTCTTTTTTTAATTCTGAGATTTTGTTACTAAAGGACCACTATGACTTTGAAAAAAGTTTAGGTTCAAGTCCTAGCCGCTTTGGCTCAGTGGATAACATATCAGCTTGCAGACCAAAAGGTCCCAGTTTCGATTCTGCAAGGGCATGTACCTTGGTTGCAGGCTCTTCTCAGGCCCCAGACCTGGTCAGGGTGCCTGCAGGAGGCAACCAATTGATGTGTTTCTCTCACATTGATATTTCTCTCTGTCTTTCCCTCTCTCTTCCACTCTCTCTAAAAAAAAAAAAAAAAAAAAAAAAAAAAAAAAAAAAAAAAAAAATCAATGGAAAAATATCCTCAGGTGAGGATTAAAAAAAATGTAGGTTGGAAAATTAGGAAAGCTGCCTCTAAAGATGTTTTCTATAAGCTGATCTGAAGCGTTGGAATGATCGACACCATTCATTTATCAATCCAATAAATTTGTATTATTAAATACTTACTAAGTAACATGCCCATGAGTAGGCAGTCAGTGTGAGATCAATTTGATGACTTATTTGCTAAAAGTAGATTCTATCCTAGTATATAGCTTAGAACGGTGGCCAGAATCAAACTTTCTACCCACTTCCCCAATATTTAACCTCGGCTTCCATCCAATAGACATATAGGATTTGCAAAGTGGACACCAGCTCACCCTAGCCCTCACGGAGCTCAGAGAACTAGGATTTAGAAAAATGGACTTCTCGCTTAGCCTCCTGAAAATAAGCCTTTTATCTTAGCCAACGTGTGATTTCTTAGGGATTCAGAAAGAGAAGAGGAAGCCACACATCTTTAGATAGGTAGATCTAAAACAAAACAAAATAATATATGGCCTCATTCCACTTAATGATGGGGATATGTTCTGAGAAATGAGTAGTTAGGAAATTTGATCTTTGTGTGAACATCGCGGAGTGTGCTTGTGCAAACTCAGATGGTATAACCTAGTTCGCATGTAGTCCATATGGTACAGCCTATTGCTCCTAATCTACAAGCCTGTACACACATGTTACTGTACAAAACAACGTGAGTTTAAACAAGACCAAGATGAATGATGCAACCAAGAGATGCGGTAAACATGAGATATATGAGGCTGATGGTGACTTAACGCAGCATACTGTTTTTATATCAAATATTTTTTGTAATAATTAGAAAGTTTACTCTAAAATAATGATACAAAGTATATTATAGGCTCAGCTGGTGTGGCTGAGTGGTTGATCATTGACCTATCAACCACGAGGTCATGGTTTGATTCCAGGTTAGGGCACATGCCTGGGTTACAGGCTCAATCCCTATTGTGAGGTGTGCAGGAAGTAGCCTATCGATGATTCTCTCTCATCACTGATGTTTAAATCTCTCCCCTCTCCCTTCCTCTCTGAAATAAAAAAAATATATTCTTTTAGAAAAATATATTATAGTAAATATATAGTTATTATCATTGTCAAACATTACATACTGTGCATAAGTGTACGTGCTATACTTTTATATGACTGGCAGTGCAGTAGATTTGTTTACACTAACATCACTACAAATATATGAGCTTTGCTTTATGCTAAGATGTTAAGATGGTTATCTGCACTGCATGATAGGAACTTTTCAGCTCCGTTACAATTTTAGGGGGCCACCATCATATACATGATCCATTGCTGACTAAAATGTTATGCAGTGCAGAACTGTAGCTCCAAAAGGGACAAGGGGCTTGTTAGTGGTTGTATCGCTCCATTTTTCTTATGGGATGATGAGGGATTGAATGTTCTTTCTAATACTACCTCCTTAGTGTGAGTGGAGAAAAAGTCCCATTTCTTTCTATGAAAATGTTAGGAATGGGTTAATAAATATTTCTTAATAATATTTTACTGGGTTTGAAAGATGAATAAGAGTATATAAAAAAATATGACACAGAAGAGAGTTGATTAAGGTAGCATCTTGTTTTGTCTAATGGAGTCAGCTCTGCTACTACGCTTGGCCTGTGGGTCTCCCGGTTTAAGCAGATAGCAAATTACTGAGACTAGTAGTCATAGGCGTGAGGATATGTGCAGCTCACCCTGTTTCTAGCAGGACATTACATTACTCACATGAGTCCCGCTTCACCAAGTTTCTAGGGAGAAATGCTGGTCTAGTAGAAGAATACAAAGTTCATTTATAGCAGAGCAAGTAAAATTTACCAGAGCAGTCAAGAATAGGAGTCATTTTTGGTCTAGTAGGGTAACCACTAGGTCCTTCTAGGAAAGATTGTCACCCTCTTTTGCTGTTTCCTCACTCATGGCTGCTTGCCTCAATTCTCCTCTTTCAACCTGCCCCATCCAGCAGTTCAGTTCCTCTCTTCTTTCCCTTTCCTGAAATTGAAAGCAGTACCACATCTTACCCCAACTCTAGGCTTAATGAGCTTGCAAATCGAATAACTCAAGCTTTATCTGGAAGTTCTAAAAGGTTCTCTGGAAATAGAAGATATACAGTGCTAATTCAAGTTCACTCTCTCTACCCATTAAATTTTTCACTGGTAGCCAGGGAAGCATTTGGGGTCAACACACAAAGCTGTGCAAGTTGTACAAATGCCCAGCTGAAAGAGCAGGTAGAAGCTGAACTCCAGCCTGCACTTGACTCCTCCAACAAGGCTACATCCACCATCTGTTTGTCATTTGCTCAAAGGCATTATTTGGCCAAGAGCTGTCCCTGAAGCAAATTTCAGTTAGGTCGGTGAGCCTTGGTTTACTGTAGAGAGCATGACTCATTTCAGAGCTAACCTACAGTAAAACAATTATGTTGACTATAAATTGCTTTCATGTAGTCTTCTGAGATGTCCAACACCTATTTCTGTTAGATCTAATAATTTGGAGGCTAAGGAGAGCAATGTATTATTTCCTGCTGCAGATAAATAAAATATGGTTCTATCAGTAAAAGAGTTTACTATCTAACAGATTAGAAAATAAGGGAGATTCCAACATGGCAACTGGCAGGACAGGAGTGAAGGTGAGAGTGTATGGACATGTGTGTGCATGCATGTGTGTATGGGTGAGTGAGTGTGTGTGTGTGTGTGTGTGTGTGTGTGTGTGTGTGTGTGAGATAGCCCAAATGCACAAGAGTCTCAGGGGCTGGCAGTTCAGGTTCTCCTGGCCAAAGAGCCCCTACTACCACCACAGCCATCCCTGGGTACAGCTACAGTCTGGAGAACACACCATCTTGAAGGGTTTACAAGGTCCTCCTTGGGAGAAGGCTGTTGGGAGCAGCAGAGGCTAGGCGCCAAGCCTCTCCACCATCTGGACTCACCATGGGTTGGCTCCAAACCCACATGTACCCTGCCCTGAACCCCAGGCACCTGCAGCAGACACACGCGGGATCTCCACAGGGGACCCAGCTCAGACTCTGTGCCACCACCGTGAGACCGCCACTGCCCCAGCAGGACTCTCGCCCCTGCTGTGTACTCACCCAATGTGTACTGTGCTGCCATCGCTGCCCTAGAGCCCAGATGCTGGGCTCCACCCCCAGGGCTCGGCGGCAGAAACTGCACTGAAGGTCAGGAGGTGAATGTAGACTCCCCTGATCTGGACCTATTAGAACCTAGAACTTTAAGAGACTGAAGAGGCTGCAGATTTGTAGGTGAGTTGCCAGTGCCTGGGTCTGAGAGAGGAGGTCCCGAGGGCACTGGCTATGGAGACTTCGGAGTGGGTGCAGCCTGGGAAGCCTCCTGGCCAGTAGGAAGGGGCACACAATTGAGCTCAGGGCCAGCCTACACTGGAGAGGCCTGAAGGGCACACCCAATATTGAATCTGGGGGGCCCTCAATTTCTTGGGGTAACTCATGCTGGGGAGCAGGAAGGGGACTGGTCAGTAGGTCCAGGAAAAAGGATCAGCCCTGCCAACCTGGAATGCAGGGGAAGTCCCCCCTTTCCTGCTTCTGTCCCAACCTGCAGAGACCTGAGGCAAGGAGGAACAGCCCCAGGCAGGAAATCTGTGCCCCTGCAGGTGACAGAGAGGAGGTTCCAGCAAACCAAGCAGAGCTGAGGCATTAGAAGAGGAGGAAACATTCCCACTCCCTTCATACTTGCTCCCAAAACAAGTCTAATCAAACCATCCTGGCCAAGACCAGGATACCCATGCACAGCCCAGCTCCATGGAGAAAGGCAGTCTTCCGTCTGGCTCACCCATCCCACTTCTTGGAATGTATGCTAAAATTCCCAAAATATCAATCAGAAAGAATAAATGCACACATATGTTCATAGCAGCATTATTTATAATAGCTCAGGTTTGGAAACAGCCCAAGTGCCCATCCATATATGAGTGGATAAAAAATCTGTGGGACATTTACACAATGGAATACTATGCAGCATTATAAAATGAGGGATCTCTTACCAATTAGGACAGCATGGATGGACCTAGAGACAATTATACTAAGTGAAATAAGCCAACCTGACAAAGACAAATATCACATGATCTCACTCATATGTGGAATCTAATGAACAAAATGAATTGGCCAACAAAATAAGACCCTAAGCATGGAGGCATGGAACAGACGGACATACCTCAGTGTGGGGATTGGGGGATGAGAAGAGATAAACCAAAGAACTTATATACTTACTAGAGTCCCAGTGCACAAAATTCATGCATGGGGGGAAGGGTGGGGAGGGTGGAGGGTGTCCCTCAGCCTGGCTTGCACCCTCTCCAATACCGGACATCCCTCTCACAATCCAGGACTGCTGGCTACTAACCACTCACCTGCCTGCCTGTCTGATTGCCCTTAACCACTCTGCCTGCCTACCTGATCACCGCTAACCACCTCTGCCTGCCTGCCTAACCCCCCCTAACCTCTCTGCCTGCCTTCTTGATCACCCCTAACTGCCTCTGCCTTGGCCCCCACCACTGTGGCTTTGTCCAGAAGGACACCCGGAAGACATCCCGTCTATCTGGTCTAATTAGCACATTACCCTTTTATTAGTATAGATATGCATAGCCCATGGACACAGGCAATAAGAGGTGAAGACCTGGGGGGTGGGTAGGAGCTGGGAGGAGGGGTATAAAGAGGGGGGTAAAGTGAGAGATATCTGTAATACTATCCACAATGAATAATATATATGAGAGAGAGAGAAAGAAGAAAGAAAGAAAGAAAGAAAGAAAGAAAGAAAGAAAGAAAGAAAGAAAGAAGGAAGGAAGGAAGGAAGGAAGGAAGGAAGGAAGAAAGAAAGAAAGAAAGAAAGAAGAAAGAAAGAAGGAAGGAAGGAAGGAAGGAAGGAAGGAAGAAAGAAAGAAAGAAAGAAAGAAAGAAAGAAAGAAAGAAAGAAAGAAAGAAAGAAAGAAAGAAAACAAATTAGTACTTAAGACAATGAAATAGCCGAGCTGGTGTGGCTTGGTGGTTGAGCATCAACCCATGAACCAAGAGATCACTGGTTTGATTCCCCATCAGGCACATGCCTGGATTGTGAACTCAAACCCCAGTAGGGGGCATGCAGGAAACAGCTGATCATTGTTTCTCTGTCATCAGTGTTTCTATCTCACTATCCCTCTCCCTTCCTCTCTCTCTCTCTAAATATCAATAAAAAACATTTTTTTAAAGAAAAGACAATGAAATAAGAGAAACAAAAAAGTATTTTTCCCCTGGCAAACAATAAGAAGATGTGGTACCTATACACAATGGAATACTACTCAGCCATAAGAAAGGATGAAATTCTGCCATTTGCAACAGCACGTATGAACCTTGAGGATACTATGCTAAGTGAAATAAGTCAGTCAGAAAAAGCTAAGAGTAATATAATTTCACTCATAAGTGGTATATAAAACTGAAACTCATGGACACAAACAGCAGTGTGGTGGTTGCCAGAGGGAAGGGGGTGGGTGGAGGGCACTCCATGCAGTATATAGATCTTATAACATAGAAACCCACACCTGAAACCTATATGACCATATTAATCAATGTCACCACAACAAATTTAATAAAAAAATAAAGTAAAATAAGTCTTTTGCAAATTTAAAGAAAGTGATTTCTTCTGACAGAGAAAACTTAAGTTTTCCAGGAGATAGTAACATGAGGCCAGTGAGAGGTACTCAAAATTTTAAGAACAAATGTGAGAGCACTATGTGCAGAACAAATTCAGCCCAAAAGCTAGGTGGTGGGAAAACACAGAGATATGGGGAATCTATACTGGTTTCAGGGAGGGTGCAAATATTCCAAACATAATGAGAGAAAAAGAAAACCACACACAATGACAATACTGTAAAAGTATAATCAGAAGAGAGGGAGTAGAGGACTCATACATCCAGTCCTGTGGTCTTAATTCTTGTAGCCCAGAACTTCTGTATGAGCCTTTCGGCCTCTTCTTCCAGAAGAGGCCCACACTTATCTGTTATGCACACCAATGTCACAAGCTAGAAAGAGAAAAGAATGAAATTCACGGTGTAATATGGCTTCATTTTTCAGATGGGAACTGGTCCCAAGAAAGATACTAGAGATTCACCCAGTGTCACATAACTAGTAAACGGCAGGCTAGGTTTTAGCTCTTTCCACTTGACAGCTTCTTACACTGGAATGCCAATATCCTCAGTTACATGAGACAGTGCACTAGAAATTAACGTGAATTAAGGAGTTAAGATGTCACATTTTAGGGAGTATGGATTTAATGCAATGATAAGTAAGAGCATTTTTTCCTATTAAGACAAAATGCACAAATTTTGAGGATCAAAATATATTGGGTACTTCAGACCCCTGGGATCTAACATGACTTTTGCTGGCAATAGAGATATTTGGATGGAACATTTTATAAATCATTTTGTTGCAATGAGACTGGAAAAGTAGGTGATTGCCAAATTTTGGAGATCTTTAACCATTCACCCAACCAAGAATTGGATTCAATTCACTTGGCAATGCGTAAGTATTAATATTTTAAGACTGCTGAATGCATTCATCACATCTAACATGTTTTAAATTTCTCATTTTAAAGTCCCTATTGTGTGTGTCTTTTCAGTAATATACGAATTTTCTCTTTGTTGTTGCTATTTTTGACCTGAAGCCAAATTGTCAATTTAGTTAGCTGAGATCTTGATTATCTTTTTTTTTTTTTTTTGCATTCTGTTTTTGTTTTTCCTAATTTATAGATTCTTTGAACATCTTCTGGATTTGATCTAAGACTTGAGAATAGTTTGCGAGTAGCACTAAAGATTTCTCCCTGCTGAGTGTGAGAAACGTAAAATAAATGAGATAGCCTAGGGAGACACTCCTGTTGAATAGGCCTTATTAAGATTCTGGCTCTGGTATTAGGAGCTAAGTTCCTGCAAGTAGATGATCTGACTTGCCTCAGAAGGTTTGATCACAGTATACGTTGGTTCCTATCTGTGCAGCATAGTATGCACACTTTGGAATTTTAATTCAGAGATCTTTCAGTCTCTGCATCTATGTCGGGGAACCTTCAAAATCAACACTCTGCTTTCTTTCAAAGGCTACATAAAAATTACAAAACATAGTCAAGTTTTTCCTTTGTAAGTTGAATAAGATAAAAAGGCCTAATGGCTCAAAGAAGACTAGTAAGAGTCAAAGCTGCCCTATTATAATGCCATAGGTCCATAGCCTACAGGATGTTCTATCTTGTTACCTTCTCTGAAGAAAGATGGATATGATCAAGAAACTCTGTTTGGAATTAAAACTGATCCTTCTTTATTTAAAATGAATATGATATTTGGGTATCATGCTATGATTATATTAGCTAGGACTTTCAACAGAAATAAGTAATAGTAGTAATTTTTGTGGTTAGGTTGATGTTTACTTTGCAAACATTATTATGTAATTGAAATATATAAACATAACTTACTATATATAATTAGTTTCTAAAATTGTACCTGTCTGAAAGTTTAAAATCTGCGGAAGCTTATACAAATGAACTTCAAGGATAGTAATTATAATGTCAAAATCCAAGAGACCTCTCACTTTTATAAGTTGTTTCTTAAAAAATAGATTTCAACATCAGCCTGGTATGAAATGTTCTGTTGTATTACTCAGGGTTCCTTTCAACCAATGAATCTATCTTAACTTTATTTTAAACATTCTGAATTCCTGTTTCTCTTACTTTTCATATGTCATACATTTTATGGTAGTAATTCTAGTGCTTTTAAATGAGGCTCTGAGACTCCTGGTCTCAGCAAATATCTTGGTGAATACACTTTTGCTTTGGGGAAGTACAACTTAATATTTAGAACTCTAGGAAAGCAGAAGCAGAACGTGAAGAGAGTCTTGAGACTCCCAAGTATTAGAAATTGAGACTAAATAGCTAATGTGAACAGCTTATTAGGGGATTGGCAGCATTATTAAAGCATGGAAAAGCTAAGATCACTCTGAGTTTCAAAAATGCAGGGAAAGGAAACCTAATTCTAGCTGACATTTCAATAAACTATGACTAAGAAGAAAATGCCTTGAATTGAGGTCTCATTGGGTTAGCTTGAGCAGAAATCAGAGACAAAGCTCCTGGAGATAAATTTCATAATATTGTGGAGAACTCTCCTACGACTGGATCCCCTTGTAATATTTAAATTCCAGACTTTCCCACATTAAGACTCCAATAATGTGTTGGTTTTCCTGCCCTGGCTGTTTCCTGTGGTTGTATCTACTCTTGACTTTCTGCTCAGGTACAGTGTGACTCCTGTATTCACCTGTCTGTCTCTCCAACCTTGGATACATTTATTTGCCCTGTGTCCTCCACTGCCTTAAGCACCCCAAAAGCATTGCTCGCCTTTTACTGTTGGTTAGGATGGAGTGGCAACGTCCACGCTCCTTACAAGCAGAAATGGAAATCAATGTGTTATTCTTAAGAGTAATTTTGAGCCCTAACTGGTTTTGTTCAGTGGAAAAAGCATCGGCCTAAGGACTGAAAGGTCCCAGGTTCAATTCCGGTCAAGGGCTTGTACCTTGGTTGCAGGCATATCCCCAGTAGGGGGTGTGCAGGAGGCAGCTGATGGATGTTTCTCTCTCATTGATGTTTCTAACTCTCTATCCTTCTCCCTTCCTCTCTGTAATAAAATATATGTTTTTTAAAAAAGTAGTTTTGAAACAAGAAAATTAAAAACTATTGAAACTTAAAATATGCTATTATATATCAGTTTATTCATCTCTAAAATGAGGATAATAACAATGTGTACATTATAACATTTTTGTCAGGATTAAATGAGTTAAAATAAATCAAACACTTATGGGTAGCCTGGTATATAGTAACCCTGTGTTAGTTTTAATTTTTATCAAGGTAAGAAGTATCTAAGTATAACTTATTCCTCCTGTTAAAATCTAAGTTACAAGTGATTACTAGATATACCAGGTATTACTTTGAAAATTATTCTAGAGAGCCCAGCTGGTGTGCCTCAGTGGTTGAGCATTGACCTATGAACCAGGTGGTCATGGTTTCATTCACAGTCAGAGCACATATCCGGGTTGCCAGCTGGATCCCCAGTGGGGGTTGTACAGGAGGCAGCTGATTGATGATTCTCTCTCATTACTGATATCTCTCTCTCTCATTTTCCCTTCCTCTCTCTAAAATCAATAAAAACATATTTTAAAAAATGAAATTATCCTAGAGAGTTGAAACAGACTTTGTAGCTGTAGAATACAATTTAGTAGGTCGGCCATACATATATTTGGATTGCCCAAGGCAATCTCAGTTTTCCCAGGATGATCCCCATTTATGCTTATTGTCCTTGAACACTTTTTTAATTGAGACATAATTAACTTACAGCGTTGTGTAAGTTTAAGATGTACTACATGTTGATTTGATATATTTATATTTTACAATATGAAGGTCACCATAACGTTAGCTAACATCTCTATCATGTTACCAAATACTCATCTTTTCGTGGTAAGAACAATTAAGATCTAGCCTTTTAGCAACTTTGAAGTTTATAATAGGGCATTGTTGACTATAAACAGGATGCTGTGCATTAGATCTCCGAAATAATGTATCTGCTAGTTGCACGTTTATCCCCCTGTTAGTAAGCAACTTCTCCTCAATTTCCACACGACCCCCTAGCCCTGGTAACCTGTTTTATGAGTTTGGCTTCTTTTTTAAATTCCACATATAAGTGAAATCATACAGTATATTTTTCTGCCTGACTTATTTCAAGGTCATAATGCCCTCCAGGTCATTTTATATTGTTGCAAATGGAGAGATTTCCTTTTTTTCTTGTGGCTGAATATGATTCCATTATATATGTCACATCTTCTTAACCTGTTCATTCATTGATGGACACTGAAGTTGTTTTAATATTTTGAATATTGTGAATAATGCTGTGATAAACATGGGATTGCAGATATCTTTTTTTAGATGCATTTATTGATTTTTAGAGAGAAAGCAAGGGAGAGGGATAGAGAGAAACATTGATGAGAGAGAAACATCATTGATTGGCTGCCTCCTGCACATCCCCTACTGGTGATCAAGCCTGCAACCTGGGCATGTGCCCTGACCAGAAATCAAACCAGTGACCTCTTGGTTCCTGGGTCAACACTCAATCACTGAGCCACACTGGCCAGGCCAGAGATAGCTCTTTGATGTTCCATTTTTATTCCCTTCAGATATATACACAGAAGTGGGATTGCTGGGTGACATGCAGCCTTAATTTTCTGAAACCCTCCCTGAGGCTGCACCAGGTTACCTTGCCACTGACAGTGCGCAGTGTCACTTCATCCTTCCAACACTTGGTGCTCTCGTCTTCTTTGTGAGAGCCATGCTAGCAGGTGTGAGGTGCTATATCCTGTGGTTTTGATTTGCATTTTCCTTGATGATTAGTGATGCTGAGTGTCTTTTCTTGTACATATTCGCTATTTGAATGTCTTCTTTTTTTTAAAAAATGTTTATTTAGTTCCTGTGTACCCTGGCATGCTTGTAATAGCCTCCCTTTCAAAAGTAGCCAGTTTGGATAATGTTATGGATACTCTATAATTAAGGGGACAAAACTGTGTTACTTGAAAGAACATGGTAAAGATAAGAATACAAACTTATTATTTAATTTACCTAATAAGAAGGGGAAATAAAATGTCTCTTTTAGTCTTAAGAAAACCTGTTAGTAATTAATAATTCTTCATTAGTTCATTTAACAAATATTTAAGTAGTTTTTATTTTGAGGATACACCTTTGAACAAGACAGAAAAGCTCCCTGCTCATGGAATTTACCTTTTTGTGAAATACCAATATAATTAACAAGCATCTGAACAATGACACATGAATAAAATCTTTTTTATTCTTTTTTAAATAAACAATATAAGATTTATTTTTATAAATGCTTTAAAGAAAATCCTATATAAGAAAGAGCTGCCGAAACCGGTTTGGCTCAGTGGATAGAGCGTCGGCCTGCGGACTGAAGGGTCCCAGGTTCGATTCCAGTCAAGGGCATGTACCTGGGTTGCGGGCATGTGCAGGAGGCAGCTGATCGATGTTTCTCTCTCATCGATGTTTCTAACTCTCTATCTCTCTCCCTTCCTCTCTGTAAAAAATCAATAAAATATATTTTAAAAAAAAGAAAGAGCTAATATGCTAATTAGACTGGACAGTAGAATGGCCAGTGGGTGGGGGGCGGGGCCGCGGGGCCACAAGGCAGCCAGCTGCAAAGGCCGAGGCAGCTGGGTCTGCAAAGGCCTACTCTTGCATGAATTTCATGCACCTGGCCTCTAGTAAAGTTATAAGAGAAAGGCAGCATCTGAATTATGAAAAAAGCAGGACTGTCCAAATTTTGCCTGGTGTTCCGCATAGATTGTCCAGGTTTGGATAAATAGCTGAACCAACCCTACTCCCACCACCTGGTCTTTCTTCCACCAGAGAATCTGCCTCTGTGCTCAACTTCACAAGAAATCAGTGTCTTTTGTCACCTAGACCAGGACCTCCATATGCTGTCACCTAAGTTCATTGACAATTCCTATTTCTATAAAAACGTATCCCTCAAATACAAACTCTCTGGTGTTCAACCAGTCTGATGTCCTTTATTAATAAGGTTGTTCTCATGTCTGATTATTACAAGGGAGACAAATGAGGAGACAGGTTTTCTCCATTGGAATATAAACCTAAATTATAGATTCAGCATTGCTCCTTGGCACGAAACAACTCTCTCTCACTCTCTGGGTGATGGGAAATCACATATATACCTTCCTTCTTTCTTGGTGATGCTTATCTTGAAGTTTTGTCTTTTATTTTAAAAGTAAGGAGAAATTATTGAAAGGTAAAGCTAGGTAATAACATGATTTGATTCAAGAAGATTTACTGGTGGCTATGTAGATCAGTGATGGCGAACCTATGACACATGTGTCAGAGGTGACACGCGAACTCATTTTTTTGGTTGACTTTTTCTTTGTTAAATGGAATTTAAATATATAAAATAAATATCAAAAATATAAATCTTTGTTTTACTATGGTTGCAAATATCAAAAAATTTCTATATGTGACACGGCACCAGAGTTCAGTTAGGGTTTTTCAAAATGTTGGCGCGCTGAGTTAAAAAGGTTCGCCATCACTGATGTAGATAATGAATTGAAGGGGAACAAGAATGAATGCAGGAGGGTCATTTAGAAATTTACTGCCAATATCTAAAAGAGGTGATGTGCCTTGTATGAGGATGATGGTGGCAGAAATTGGGAGGAATGGAACAATTAAAGATATGTTTTGCAAGACTCATAAGTGAATCTAAGTAAGAGGGAGGAAGGTAGGAAGGGTCAAGGATAACTTCTCTGTGTTTGTTTGTTTATTACTTTGAGCCACTGGAAGGTGGTTTTGGAGCCTAATTCCCTTTCCAGGATTGTTAAATGGTATGCGGGTCTGGGAGACGAATACTGATGCAAATTAGCCACCGTATCTGACTCTAGTTCACCATTCAGCTGAATTAATAACCTCATAAAAAATATACATGGAAAGTTCTCTCAGTGTCGACATCAAGGATACTGATTGATTATATTAATGTAAATTTGAACATGGATGCCGGGAATATTCAAACCTAGTCCCTTGGATCAGGAGCACACAGAGCCAACCTTGCCTCTGGGATTCCCCTTTCCAACAGTGACTGTGAGAGAGGATCTCCAAAGAAGGGACTTGAGTCTGGATCATGTTTTCTATTTATTTCAATAGTTCTTTTACTCATTTTCATTTAATTCTAGCTTTTCTGATTGAATTTCTGTAACACTAACCTAATTTTTTAATGATCTTTCGGTCTTTAAATTCTTAGCATTTAACCTAGCTTCCTAACAGGCAATCTCAAATGATTCCACTATGGAGAAAGATTCTGGGAATGGGAGAGACATTTGGATCTCAACTTTTTAAATGTTTACTTTATTTAAATAAAAAAATTTAAAAAAATAAATTAAAAAAAAATATATATATATATATATATATATATATATATATATGAAATTAGAAGCCCAACTGATGCACGAGATTTATGGAAGGGGCTCAGTCCTTGAAGCCACAGCAGCTTGCCTCGACCTTCACAGCCCTGGCTTTGTCCAGAAGGTTACCTGGAAGGATGTCCGGTCTAATTAGCATATTATGCTATTGTTATTATAGATAGTTACTAGTAAGCAAAATAATTTACAACTTCTAAATATAATGCTGTATTGGCAAAACATGTTGAAATACCTAAAGAAAAAAAGGGAGTATTAACATGATTAATGGAACTGTATAGATACTTGTCCCCAACTGTCTCTCTTAATTGCACCAAATATGGTATTATTAAATGTGACATTTCACCTATCATGTTTTAAGCTTCTTTAAGGAAAATTAAAAATACAGCAATTTTTCTCCTTAGGAATAATGGACCAATGTTATGTTGTTATGGCAACCAAGATTGAAAAACATTTAAGAGAAGGGTACTTTTTCAAAAGTTGCTAAAACTTGCTAATCATGCATGAATAATGCCATTTGTTTGAAATGTGCTCATTGTTACATGATTATAATTGTCCCTAAAATGTTCCAAATGATTTGCACAATTACTTTCTTAAAGCCTTTTAAAAATTAAAAACCCAAATATTTAATACTTTACCTAAAAATTGTATTGGGTCTAGTATATTTATTTATTTTCTAGTAATTTATATATATCTAGAAACTTTTATATTAACAAAAAGTATGTGTAATTTTAGCTAGGCAAAGGTCTATTAATTACTTATCAGTCATACTTACACTTATTAATTAAGTTTTGCATAGAGGAGGATATCAATATTTTGGATGACTTACTCTTCTCTACCGACTACTTGATATCACAAATATAACTTTTATATTTAAAATTTAATGATTATATAATGCATATATTATATTTGTCAATAAGTTGTTCCATTCTTTCTCTTTCTAAAAATAATATTCTAGTCTTATAATAATTCTTTTTATATTATTTTAATATATGTGAAACTTTTATTAATTGAACATGAAGATAATATCACTATATTATGTATAAGATCAATAGAAATATTTACTCTTATACCTGATTTTAGTAGCAAGCACATTAGAATCAACCTAGAGACCAATATAGTAATTCTCAGCTGTGTGCATGCATCTTTTCTAAGCATAAACTTTAGGTCTATACCCCTTTTGATTTCGATTCAATAGGCTTGGGACAGTTCTCTGATATCTATAATTTTAAAGATTCATGGTGACTCTGGGTAGCAGCATTATACTTGAAGGTCCTTTGGACTATTTTTAATACAGGAAGCATCTTTGTAAGTATTGTGAACATTTTGGAGAATTCTGCCAGGGAAAAGTGCAAGAATATTACAAATGTTGTGTTGAAACTTTATTATTTCTGAACTTTAACAATGCTTCACAATACATCTGAAAAGGATTCTCTTGGAAAATATTCTCCATTCAATAGAGTTTGTCAATCACTTTTGGAAGGACAAATGCTCTTGGATAAGAGGGACAAATTAATGGCCCTGATGGCAGATGGGGTCTGCAGCCTGGATGTTCTGGCTTGAAAAGTGTATTTTAATTTGTTTTTAATTAAGTTAAAATTTTTAAATTGTAGTTCAACTTTAACTATTTAATTTCTAGCTTCTCTTGGGAATCAGAAGTTCTGTCAGCATGGGGACTGTTTCCCCACTGAGACTGGACTGTGCTGTCACTTCAGATGTAACTGGGTTTTCCAGGTTAACACAGCGCCCACCTCACAGTGTGCATGTGGGAATGTGCATTCATACCTCTTTTCCAGGAACACCTTCATTGGCACGCAGCCTATGCAGCTGTACTGGTCTGTAAATAGGTAACCAGATCTGTCCTTGCTCAGATCCATGACCTGCCTGTCTTCTGTAGGTAAGGGGATTGCACTCAAGCGCAGCCATTGTCTTCTTCAGCTAGTGAAAGTGTCTACCACTTTCAAGATTCAGCTGAAGTATTTTCCCCAAGAAGCCTTATAAGAACTACCAGACTAACACAAGTCCCCCTCTTCCTAGCGCCCAATGTACCCTATCTATAATAATAAAAGAGTAATATGCTAATTAGACCAGACAGCTGAACGACCTTCTGGACATCATTCCGGATGTCCTTCTACGAAGCCGCAGTGGCAGGGGCTGAGGCAGAGGCGGTTAGGGGTGATCAGGCAGGCAGGTGAGCAGTTAGGGGTGATCAGGCAGGCAGGCAGGCAAGCGGTTAGGAGCCAGCAGTCCCAGATTGTGAGAGGGTGGAGGCCAGGCTGAGGGATCCCCCCCACACCTGTGCACAAATTTTGTGCACCGGACCTCTAGTTTATTTATAAAACATGATGCATCAGTATAATGAAAATATTTGTGTATTCCTCCTACTAAAACCCCATGTGAACTATATGTAGACAGAGAAAAAGTTGGTAACAGTAGTATGTCAGCCCCATAAGAGTAGGGACAGGTCATATATTCAGTCCCACTCTGGGCCATATCATATCTGTAGTAATTTGATACTACAAAAAAATGTATTTGAGTTCCCAGTCAGGCCATATTATATCTGTAATATTTTTATGAATGTCACAGTGATGATAAAGCAAAGTCTTTGCCCTTAGGAAATTTTCATATTGGTGCCCAGAACATAATAAAGTAATAATTACTAAATTAAACTCTCAAAATCAAAAGTACCATTTTTGAACAATTCTAATGTTTCGTTCTTCTGTTTTGTTTAGTTTTTCCTCCTTTAATTAGGATAAAGGGATTAATTTGCTTTTGGCTCAGGGTAGGAAATCATATCAGCTTATAATTTTTTTAATTAAAGATGAAAGATCAAAGGAAAATATTTGTCAGCTAATGGTAAATGAAACTGTCATAACCAAAGAGCCAGTGCCCTAGGAGTTAGGATCCTAAGTAGAGAAGAAAAAATATGAATGAGTATATAGCTACAATTAGAGGGGCTAAAATAGAACAGAGAAGATTTTTATAGAAAAACTAGAGGTCCAGTGCACAAATTCGTGCACCTTGAAAGGAACTGTGGGCTGAGAGGCTATGGTGGGCACAGGGGCAAGTCTCAGCCCATCCTCTGCACCCCTGCCAGGCCCCTCCTGCTGGCACCCCCGCTCCCTCTGTCCCCACCATGTTCTGTGCTCTGCCGCCTGCTGCTGATGCCCACCATGGTCCATGCGCACCCCCTGGTGGTCAGCACACGTCATAGTGACCAGTTGTTCGGTTGCTCGGTTGTTCGACCGTTAGGACTATTTGTATATTAGGGTTTTATATATATAAATAGAGTATGAGAGTGTATCTATTCTATACAAATTCTCTTAATACCCATCAACAATAACACAGCAAAACAAAATAAACATGAGAAGAAAGTTTAACAGTTAAAGGCGAGATAAAAAGTGAGTCAGAAAATAAGGAAAGTCTTCTAAGCCTCTTCAAAAAATACATATTAAGTTCCTCTTAGTTAAGATCACTATGAGTGACTTCAAAGTAATGAGAGGTCCCCTTGGCCTCTTCCCTGAAATTTCACCAAGTTAACCAACTATAATTCAACAAAGAAATCCCTGCTCAATACAGAGGCACACCTGAGAGAACTGCACATTGAAATGTCTAAACCTGGACACCTGGGAATAAACAGGGAGAAGAGAAGGGAGAAAAGTGCAAATGGCCCACAGATGCAGCCCTGTAGCCTGGAGCTTGCAACTCAGCCTGGAGAGGGGAGGAAGCCAGCAGTAGCAGGTGCTTCCTTTAACCAGAAGGAGTGGGGGAGGGGGAGCATTCGAGCAGGGCAAGCGAGCAGACACCTGGTAGAGCACGGGGTTCTGCCCTGCCGTTTTCTACTATCTGGCCAAGCAATGGTGGTGTTTCAGACCAAGAAACTGAACCAAAGAGCCCTGCCACCATTTGCACTCCCAAAACTCACCTCCCGTTACCCTTGGAGTTCAGTCAAGGAGCATATTAGCTGTAAATCAAGAGCTATTGCAGTAGAACCACTATTTCCCTCTGTGACTGATCTCCAGGTGGGGTGCTTGAGGCAAGACTCCACAGAGGTCAGGGTCGCCATTACTGTGAGGGGGGTGGGGAGAGGGGAACCACCCCCTAGCAGCATGGTTATACTATCTTACAGAAGTTGTGGAGGTCAAGTCTGGGAGATCACAGTGCCATCTACTGGAAAATAGGAGAAAGACCTTTTCAGAGGAAGCTGCAATTTAGGCCATTAATATAGACAGATATACATGACTAGACAAAGGAGAACAGCAAATACCATGATAACCATGGTAATGAGATGATCATAGAGAAAATTAAAAATCCCCAGAAAGCAAGCTGGAACACATGGAAATATGTGATATAAATGACAGAGATTTCAAGATTGCAGTTCTGAAATTACTCAACAAGATCCAAAGAAATACAGATAGGCAATTCAATGCAATCAGAAAACAAATCAATGAACAAAATGAGTACTTTATCAAAGATATTGAAATTTTGAAAAGAACCAATCCGAAGTCCTGGAAATGAAGCATGCAATTAAGGAAATTAAAAGTGAACTACCAAGCATAGAAAACAGAGCCAACCAGAGGTGGAAAGAATTAGCAATATTGAAGATAGGAATCTAGATACGATGCAGAGGGAAGAAGAGAGAGGCCTGAGCATAAAGAAAAATAAAAGAGCTCTACAAGAACTATCTGACTCCATCAGAAAACAAACACACAAAAAAAGGGAATAATAGGCATTCCAAAAGAGGAAGACAGGGAGCAGGGAATAGATAGTCTATTCAAAGAAATAGTGGATGAGAACTTACCAAACCTATAGAAAGAACTAGATCATCAAATACAAAAAAACAAACAGAACATCTAGTTATCTCAATCCAAAGAGGCCCTTTTCAAGGCACTTTGTATAAAAACTGTCAAAAATTAAAGAAAAAGAAAAAAATTCTCGAAGTAGCCAATGAAAATAAGAAAGTGACCTACAAAGGAAATCCCATCAGAATATCATCCGACTTCTCAGCAAAAACTCTACAAGCCAGAAGACAGAGGAATGAGATATTCAAATATCTGAAAGGGAGAAATCACTAGCCATGAATAATATATCCAGCAAAATTGTCCTTAAATTTTAAGGAGAAATAAAGACATTCACTGAAATACAGAACCTAAGGGATTTGATCACCAGAAAACCTCCATAACAGAAAACATTCAAGGGAGTTATTCTACCTGAAACAAGGAACATAAGATCACAACGCTATGTGTAAGATCTCTCTCACGCGCACACACACACACACACACAACAACAACAACAACAACAACAACCACTTACAGCATAAATAGGGATAATTTATTATAACAAAAACATAAAATGGGAAGGGAGAAAGGTCTGAACTGGCAAAGGAAGATGATCAAATGGGGAAAAAAACAATTACTGTACATATGCAAGTTTATTTTTTATAAACCTAATGCTAAACACACACAAAAATCCACAAACCAGGACACATAGCTTTTAAAAAAAAGGAAACAGAGGAAAGAAGTATGGAATACCACCAAACAAAAACAACACACAGAAATACATAATAAAAAAAAAAAATGGAGGTGCAGAGCTACCAGAAAACAAAAGATAAAATGGCTATTAGAAATTCTCATACATCAATAATTAGCCCCAAATGTAGTCGGTCTGAATTCAACAGTGAAGAGGCACAGAGTAGCAGAGTGAATCATAAAACAAAACCCAATCATATGCTGCCTACAAAAGACACATTTAAGCAGTAAAGACAAAGGTATATTTAAAGTAAAAGGGTGGAAAATGATCCTCCAAGCAAATAACATCCATAGAAAAGCAAATGTAGCCAAACTTACTTATGAAAAAGTATGTTTTAAGACAACCAATGTAACAAGAACCAATGACAAACACTTTATAATGTTAAAGGGGACATTACATCAAGAAAGTATAATACATCTTAATATATATGCACCCAACCATGCAGCACCAAAATATATATAACAACTACTCACAGAACTAAAGAGAGAAACAGATCAAAACATAACCATAGTTGGGAACCTTAACAATCCATTGACAGCTCCTGACAAGTCAACCAAAGAGAAAATCAATAAAGAAATATTGGCCTTAAATGAAACACTAGACCAACTGGACATTATTGACATTTACAGAATCTTTCATCCCAGAACATCATATTATATACATTCTTCTCTAGTACACATAGAACATTCTCAAGAATAAACTATATGTTAGGTCACAAAAAGAAACATGAAAAATCCCAAGTAAAATATCTGTCATTCACATCTTAAAGTACTAAGGAAAAAAAGGGAGAAGACCCATAAAAACAAAATCAGAAAAGTGAGAGGAGAAGTCACCACATACATCATAGACACAAAGGATCACACTAGTAAATTATGAAAAACTTTATGCCACTAAATTTAATAACCTAGAAGAAATGGATAAGTTCTGAGAAATATATAATCTTTCTAGACTAAACCATGAAGAATTGCAAAAACTAACTAGACTGATCCCCAGTGAGGAATTTGAAACAACCACTAAAAACCTCCCATAAAATAAAAGTACAAGACCAGATGGCTTCACCAGTGATTTCTACCAAACATTCAAAGAAGATTTAAAATTTATCTTCTTAAACTCTTCCAAAAAAATTGACTAAAACGCAATAGTTCCGAACATATTTTATGAGGCCAATATAACCCTGATATCAAAACCTGGCAAAGATAACACACACACAGAGAACACTACAGAACAATATTTCTAATGAATACAGATGCAAAATCTTAACAAAATACTAGCAAATTCAATACAGCAATATATAAAAAAATAATACATCACAATCAAATGAAGTTAATTCCAGGGGCACAAGGGTGGTTCAACATACAAAAATTAATCAATGTAATACACCACATTAACAAAAGAAAGTATAAAAATCATATGATCTTATCAATAGATGCATAAAAAGCATTGATAAGATACAACATTCATTTACGATTAAAACACACAATAAAATAGGAATAGAAGGAAAGTACCTCAACATAATAAAAGGCATATATGATAAAACCTCAGCTAATATTATAATGGTGAAAGCTTTTCTTCTAAGGTCAGGAACAAGAAAAGGAAGTCCATTTTCACCACTCTTATTCAACATAGTGCTGGAAGTCCTAGCCAAAACAATAAGGCAAGAGAAATAAATAAAAGTCATACAAGTAGAGAAGGAAGAAGTCAAACTGTCACTTTTTGTGGATGACATAATTTTGTATATACAAAACTTCAATAATTCCACCAAAAACCTATCCTATATAATAAAAGCCCAGTGACAGAAAAGGCGAAATGACCAGAACAACCTGAGATCAGAATGACCGTGGCCCCTCAGCCCAGCCAGCCCTGCCTCTCTACTGGGACCCCCACCCCGGTCTGGGGCCCCCATCAGGGCAAGCCAGCCAGCAACCACCTGTGCACCGAGCCTCTATCATCCTATCTAATAAAAGGGAAACATGGTAATTAGCGTACAACCGCTACCCTTCTCATTGGCTAATCAGGGAGATATGCAAATTAACTGCCAGCCAAGATGGCTGCCGGCAGCCAGGCAGCTTAAAACAAACATGAGGATTGCTTGCTTCAGTGACGGAGGAAACCAACGTTCCCCGCCTGCCTTGCCGGCCTCTGAGCCTGCAGTTTGAAACATTGTAATGAATATAGAAGCTAAACAAAACCCCAGAAACCTGCTTCCAGTGAACCAGGATCTCAGAGCTGGAGTTATACATTGTTTCGATTATAGAACCCAAACAAACCAGATACCTGCTTTCAGCAGCAGAGGCCTCAGAGCTGGAGCCAGAGCTAAAGCTGGCCCAGAATAAAAAAAAGAAAAAAAAAGAAAAAAAGGAGCAGTTGGGAGCTTCAGCCCTCAGCACCTCACCCAGACTGGCCAGGCACCCCAGTGGAGACCCCCACCCTGAAGGATGTGTTACCAGCTGCAAACAGCCATCATCCCCTTACTCAGGCTGGCCAGGCACCCCAGTGGGGACCTCCATCCTGATCTAGGACACCCTTCAGGGCAAACCAGCTGGCACACACCCGTGCACCAGGCCTCTATCCTATATAGTAAAAGGGTAATATGCCTCCCGGCACCGGGATCAGCATGACAGGAGGCAGCGCCCAAACCCCCTGATCGCCCTGTGGCTCTGTTCGTGACAGGGGAAGGCGCCCCAACCTCCTGATCAGCCCTGCTCTGTGCCTGATATGGGGGAGCTCCCCAACCCCCTGATTGCCCTGCGGCTCTGTGTGTGACAGGGTGCGGCGCCCCAACCCCCTGATCGGCCCTGCTCTGTGTGTGACAGGGTGCGGCGCCCCAACCCCCACCCCACGGGCCCTTCTCTGTGTGTGATGGGGTAGAGCCATAACCTCCCCATCAGCCTTGCCCTGAGTGTGACAGTGGCGGCACCCCATACCCCTGATCCGCCCTGCTCTATGTGTGACAGGGGGCAGTGCCCCAACTCCCCTATCGGCTCTACTCTGTGAGTGACGGGGGGAGCCCCCAAACCCCCTATGGGCCCTGCTCTGTGCATGACAGGGGGCAGCGCCCCAACCCCCTGATTGGCCCTGCTCTGTGCGTGACAGGGGGTGGCGCCGCAACCTCCCCATCGACCCTGCCTTGAGTGTGACAGGGGGCGGTGCCCCAACCCCCCAATCGGCCCTACCCTGAGGGTGACTGAGGGTGGCATCGCAACCACCCAATCTGCCCTGCTCTGAGCCCGACCAGGGGCTGCACCTAGGGATTGGACCTGCCCTCTGCCACCCGGGAGCAGGCCTAAGCCAGCAGGTCGTTATCTCCCGAGGGGTCCCAGACTGCGAGAGGGCACAGGCCGGGCTGAGGGACCCTCCCTCTCCCCCGAGTGCATAAATTTTTGTGCACTGGGCCTCTAGTATCTAATAAAAGAGAAACATGCAAATTGACCATAACTCCAAAACCCTTCCCATTGGCTAATCAGCAGGATATGCAAATTAACTGCCAACCAAGATGGCGGCCGGCAGCCAGGAAGCTAAAGCGAATAGGAGGCTTGCTTGCTCCAGTGACGGAGGAAGCCAAGGTTCCCCGCCTGCTGCTGCTGGGCTCTGAGCGGCAGTCTAAGCAACTATGTTGCAATTATTGAACCTAAACAAATTCCAGAAACCTGCTTTCAGCCATCAGAGCTGGAGAGAGCAGGACCTCAAAAGTGTTACAATTATAGTACCCAAACAAACCAGATCCCTGCTTTCAGCAGCCGAGGTCTCATAGCTGGAGCTGAGCCTCAGAACTAAAGCTGGCTCTCAGCTCCAGTGACAGCCATAGAAGGTAAATAAATCCCAGAATAAAAATAAAAAAAAGAGGCTGGGAGCTTCAGTCACCCACCAGCCTGAAAACAGCCCTCAGCCCCTCACCCAGACTGGGCAGGCACCTCAGTGGGGACCCCCACCTTGAAGCAACAAGATGGCGGCTAATTTGCATACTGAAGGTGGGCAGCAGCAGGCAAGGCTGTCTGCGGTCCAGGACCCGGATCTGTGACCCTGCCAGGTGGGGGGCAATGCTTGAGGCTGTCCACAGTCTGGGACCCGGGTCCGTGACCTGGCAGGCAGGGGGCACCACAGGAGGCTGTCCACGGTCCCGGGACCCGGATCTGTGACTCTGCTGGGCAGGGGGCAGTGCTTGAGGCTGTCCATGGTCTCAGGACCCGGATGTGTGACCCTGCCAGGTGGGGGGCAGCACTTGAGGCTGTCCGTGGTCCCGGGATTCGGATCTGTGACCCTGCCGGGCGGGGGGCAGTGCTTGAGGCTGTCTGTGGTCTCAGGACCTGGATCCGTGACCCTTCCTGGCAGGGCAGCAGCTCGCACAGGGGCGGATCTGCCGGGGTTGGGCAGGGCAGGACACCTGGCTTCCGCCCAGCCCCAGTCACTCTGGGCAGGTGAGCAGCACAGAGAGCCTCTGGACAGGGGAGGCAGGCCTGCAGAGGGCAGCCTGTACTCCCCACATGGCGGTGGTAACAGCTGTGAGCTCACCAAGCAGAGCCTGCAGGCTGAGCTGAAATAGTGCCTGCAGGCCATTAGCGCCCAGGAGTGGCTGCGCAAGATCCGCCTCCTGGCCCAGAAGGTGCAGGATCACAGGGACAGCCACCGTGGCGGGCCAGACTGACATCCTCCTGGCTGCACCACGGGGGTTTGCGGATCTGCAAAGCCAGAGACCTCTGGTGTGCACATCCCCCCCTGGCGTGCGAACATCCCCCAGCACACTGTCACCCTCCCGTGCCTGCAACAGTTGCAAACAAAGGCATGCATAAGTTCCCCCCGCCTCTCCACTGCACTTCCATCAACCCAGCATGCCTAACACCCCCACAGGATGTGCACACATCCCCTCTGATGCGCTCACGTCCTTTGGAGAGTGTCTGGGTGTTCTGGGTGCCAAGGGTGGGCACCTGTGAGATGACAGTGAGAGGGTGGAGTGGTGATGCCCTGTTCCCATGGAGGCCAGTGCAGCTACAAGATCACCTCTGGGGGGTTAATGCAGGTGCTGAGGCAGGAGCAGGTACAGACAGACACACCTGGTGGGTGCAGGCAGCCCTCGCTGAGGTGCCTTCGGTCAGCATTCAAGATCAAAAACCCAGAGGCGGAGAGGAATTCCGTCCTCTCAGTGAAACAGTGGGATAGTCGGGGCAACTGTAGAAGAGGAATGTGCACTTTGGGTGCCAGCACCCATGAGCGAAGGCTGCCCTGACTGAGCCTCGCTTGCTTGGGGCCTAGCTCACTCCTGCCAGACAGCAGGTGACAGGACGTGCTTTTCCGAATTAATGAGAGAAAACGTTGATTCTCCTGCTGCCCACGAAGGTGGAAAGTGAAGTGAGGAGACATGTAGGGAATGAGCGAGGTTCCCTGTCTGGGGGTTCCAAATCTGCTGTTCGTTTCTTTCACCGCTGACTAGAGATATACAGGGTGTCCCCCCAAAATGTATACACACTTTGAATACCTACTAATTCCAATTGTTTTAAGCATAAGAAAGAAACAACAATGGAGCTGTTATCTGTTAAAAGTGTGGGCACAAAAAGGTAGTTGGACATTCCCTGAGGAGTCTCAGATTGGAGAGGGTGAAGGCCAGACTGAGGGGCTCCTTTCCATCCTAACCCAGTGCACGAATTTCGTGCACTGGGCTACTAGTATATAATAAAAGGGAACTAAGCAAATTGATCCTAATGGTGAAATAACCAGAATGACTGCTTGACCAGTTACTATGAGGTGCACTGACCATCTCTTGGTCCCTTCCCCTGGCTGGCAGACTCTGAGCACCTGATGGCGAATGGGGAACTGGGGGTGGGTGGAGGTGGGAGGTGGGGCCGGCTGTGGGCAGCCAGGGAAGACAGCACTGATCACAGGCCAGTCCTAGGGACTGTACCCATGAACAAATTTCATGCACCAGGCCTCTAGTTAGAAAATAATAAATAAATAAATACAGTCAAGTTGCAGGATACAAAATCAATATGCAAAATATCAATTGCCTTCCAGTATACTAACAATAAAACTTCAGAAAAAGAAATGGTACCCAAAAAAATTCCTTTTGGAATTGCAACCAAAATAACAAGATACATAGGAATAAACTAACAAAGAACATGAAAGACCTATATATTGAAATTATAAAGCATTATTAGAAGAGATTGAAAAAGACAAAACAAAATGGAAAGATATCCTGTGTTCATGAATTGGAAGAATCAACAGAATTAAAGTAGCCATATTACCCAAAGCAATATACAGATTTAGTGCAATCCCCATCACAATCTCAATGGCATTGTTTAAAGAAATAGAACAAAAAATCATCAGATTTGTATGAAATCACAAAAGACTCTGAGTAGCCACAGCAAACCTAAGAAAAATGAATAAAGCTGGAGGTATCATGCTACCTGACTTCAAATTATACTACAGAGCTACAATAATCAAAACAGCATGGTATTGGCAGAGAAACAGACATGCAGAACAATGGACAGAATAGAGAGCCCATCTATAAAACCACCTATAAATGGACAGATAATTTTTGACAAAGGAGCCAGAAAGGCACATTGGAGTAAAGACAGCCTTTTCAATGTCTTTTCAACAAATGCTACTGGAAAGCCACAATGAAGAAAAGAAAACTGAATTACAGTGTGTCTCCAGGTACAAAATTAATTCAAAATGGATTGAATACCTAAATATAAGACCTGAAATAATAAGTTACAGAAAAGAAAATATAGGTACCAAACTTATGGAACTTGGTAATAGCGAACATTTTATGAACTTGACACCAACGGCAAGGGAAGTAAAGATAAAAATAAATGAATGAGACTATATCAAACTAAAAAGCTTCTGCACAGCAAAATAAGCTGACAACAAACAAACAGAAGCCAACCAGATGTGAGATGATATTTAAAAACAGTACCTCTGACAAAGGTTTTATTTCCAAAATATATAAAGAACTGATAAAACTCAATGCCAACAACCCAATATAAAAGTGGGCAGAGGACATGAAAATACCACTCTTCTGAGAAGACATGTGAATAGCCAATAGATATATGATAAGGTGTTCAACCTCACTGGCAATCAGGGAAATGCAAATCAAAACTACAATGAGATCTCACCTCCCACCCGTTAGAATGGCCATTGCCTACAAGACAAGCAATAACAAGTGTTGAAGAGGTTGTGGTAAGAAAGGAACCCTCATTCACTTCTGGGAGGAATGTAGATTACTACAACCACCATGTAAAGCAGTCTGGCAATTCCTCAAAAAAAATAAGAATAGAGCTACCATATGATCTAGCAATCCCTCTCCTGGGTATATACCTGAAAACCACAAAATCATGTATTTGCAATGATATATGCAACCTATGTGCATTGCAGCATTATTCACCGTGGCCAAGATATGGAAACAACCAAAGTGTCCTGAGATATAGGACTGGATAAAGATGTGGTCCATATACACAATAGAATAGTACTCAGCCATAAGAAAGAATGAAATAATGTCATTTGCAACAGCATGAATGGACCTTGAGAACATTATGCTAAGTGAAGTAAGTCAGTGAGAAAAAGCTAAAAACCATATGATTTCACTCATGTGTCAGATATGAAACTGAAACTCGTGGACACAAACAACAGTGTGGTGGTTGCCAGGGGGAAGAGGGTGGGGGGGGGGGTGGAGGGAGTCCTAATACAAGGTGACAGGAGAAGATGTGACATTGGGTGGTGGGCACACAGTGCAATATACAGGTCTTATAACCTGGAATCCCACACCTGAAACCTGTATGTTCATGTTGACCAATGTCACTCCAATACATTTTATAAAAAAAGGAAAAAATAATTTTTAAAAATCACTATGAAAAAGTCAATAGCTTTAGTTACTAAAAAAAAGAAATTGTGTACATGGATCGTGTGTGTGTGTGTGTGTGTGTGTGTGTGTGTGTGTGTGTGTGTTGCAAAGAAATAGAATGGAAAAAAAGAGAAATGAGACAAAAAATGGGATATGCTAAAGTTCAACTGGTGTGGTAAATGTCTAATAAGCACAGCCAATTTTCATTTTTGAGCTATCTATCCATGTGAAACCCACTGAAACACCTCCAGGAATAAATTAATTCATTTTGGTTTTATTAATATTCAACAACAATGTTAAAATCCCTTCTTGGATTCTGAGAGTCTAGATACACACAATTTTGAGTACTTCATTGTTAAAATTATATATATATATATATAATATTAAATAAATAAAATAATAAATAATAAATAAATAAAATAATATATTTATACATATATAAAACATTTAATTTTACAAATAATTTATTTTTACAAATAGATGCTCCAGTTATGTTTGTTATATCTAAACCCTGATAAATAAAAAAACAAGCCAAAAGTCCTAACCTTAAATTTTAACCTAAAAAAGCATACACAATAGAAAAGTATAGCAAACAGAAGAAAACTGAAAAATTAAATGTTTATTAATCCTATTCCTCTTTCATTCTGCATTTTTGTATACTTTTATAGACTTTTATGACACAAGTTTTTAAAATATTTCCCCTGCCAATAAGATATTATTCTATATCAACAATTTAAGATGCATTTGTTGCATTTCTTGAATGTAAAATGATTTACTTAACCAATCCCCTATGCTTGAGTTTATCATTGATGTAACTAAACCTGCAATACACATCAGTCTGTGCGACTCTCAATATTTGGGGGCAATAATCTCGAAGGACTATGTTTCTTCTGGGCTTGATCTAGTGTTCTCAGTTTCCTTTAGAAAAGTTGCATCAATTTATACTCCACACTTTAAATGAGAGGGTTTATAGCTACATATTCAAACAGCACACAAGAATGTCATTCTCTCTCTCTCTCTCTCTCTCTCTCTCTCTCTCTCTCTCTCTCTCTCTCTCTCTCTCGTGTTTTAGCAGCAAACATATACCTTTTTTAAAATAAAATAGACATCCAAGTCTGTGACTTGATTCCCCCATTCTTAATTTAGTGTGTATGCCTAATGTAATATATATCGAGGGTAGAATGCTTTTTGTTTCAAGTGACAGAAAACTGAACTCAAATCAGCTTAAGCAAAAGTGGCATTTCAATGATTTGCATTGAATTAAAATCAGATCTCACTCCAGGCATTACTAAATACAGAGGCTCAAAATATTTTTCAAAAAATGTTTTCCTCTGTCATATCCACTGTCTCTGCTCTAACTATAGTCTCAAATAGATTCTTCCTTATGTCTCAAGATAGTAGCCACTATCTCTCAAGAACAGACATTTCCAGTTTAAAATAAAGCTGAAAAGAGCAAGAACTTTTGCTACAGCAAATATCCTGAATCAATCTCTTGGGGCCAGTGTCAGTCCTGTGGTCATACAATATGAAATTACTAGATTTTGATAGTCGCTCATTAAGTGAAAATTAGGGCCAATACCAGGAGAAGATAAGTTGCAAAAGTTCTCTTTGTCATTGTCTGTGTGTGTGTTTTAATTTTTTATAAAATTATATTGATGGTTTGTCTATATTATTATTTTTTCAAAGAATAAGTACTTGGATTTACTTGACAATCTTACTGTTCTATAAAATATGAATTTTTACCTTAACCCCAATAATCTTCCCACTTGCTTTGTTTATTTTTAATTTGTTTATGTCTTTCTCACTTCTTGACTTGGATACCATATGTTTCTTACTTACTTATGTACTAATGTTTGAGTTAAGGTAAAACCAATTGAACAAAGGCATGAACATTGAAACACAGTGCCTATATAGAATGGATTTAGTACTTCATAAGTGAGTTTTTTATTTACATCAACTCAGCTTTTCCTTGATAAACATTTTCCAATTATCATGTGACACAATATCAATAGAGAGAGTTTTTACAATATTCAAATGGAAGAATAACAGTTTTTTATGACAGATGCATAGAAAAGTAGCATCCTAAATGAATGATTTTGAAACCACTCTAGAGGTGATATTATTTATAATCAGAATTGAGGGGCCTTTTGGCACAATAAATAGATTACAAAGTGAGACTAATGGGTTTAAAAACATATATAAAGTTTTAACATTCAAATAAGGATGAACAGTGAATCGATTGTAAATTATTTATGTAGACGTATGTTAAACAACTTAATATCCAACTTATACACTAGAGTTCCACACTGTTATATCTTCCCTTGTGTTTTTGATGGCGTTTATTTAACTTATATGTGCTTGCTACTCTTTAGAAAATAATAAATTGCTTAATATTAAGAGTAGCCATTCTTGGCTAGGTGGCTATGATGAGATACAATGGAATGAAGCAGTTCATAATTTTTTTACTCAGGCATTTAACTAACAATGATACCCTTTGTGTCTAACACAACATATTTTTTAATGGAAACAACAGAACAAATTGTCTTGTAGGCATATGCTTTCTAAATAACCTAACATATTTCTCACTAAATGTTTTTAGCATTTTCTTAAAATTACACTGCCAAACATCACCAGATCATATTATATCTTTGTATCCCACAAGTCTATGTAACCACATTTCAATCCTCTGGATAAAATTAATGTAAGCTTATAGCTGTGTTTATTAGATTATAGTCAAGAAGTAAGCCAGTTGGGACACATCTGGCATTGCCTGTGAGTAAATGAGGAAGAGGTAAGATCAAAACCCTTTCACTTCCTAATACAGTCTCTGACTGGAGAACAACCAACATGAACCCACAAAACAGCATAACAGTTGACCCTGATGATGCTTGAACACATTAATCTTGTGTCTAAGTGGCAGGCCCTGGCAGCCCTCACCTCATCCACCTGATGAAACACTACATAAAACAAACATGGGCAAGACTTGTTATTTTCAAATACAACTTTCTGTAGAATGCAGGGGTTACCAACCCAGCCTACAGCGTCAGAGTTCCTAAATTCAAGTCCTGCTTATGCCCTGAGTGACTGTGTGGCCTTGAGTGGTTGCTGCATCTCTCCTTGACTCAGTTTCTGCAATTGTAAAATAGGAGTAATGGTAGAACCTTCTTCAAACGCTTATTAAGAGGATTGAGTAAGTTAATATGTCTAAAGTCTTTGTAACAATGCTTCTGTTTTGCGTTTTCTTTTTAGTATGCTGCCTACCCATGTCCTCTGCCTTTCTCTCATATTGGCTCTCCCATGTAGTTATAATGTACTAGAGGCCTGGTGCACGAAATTTGTGCACTCAGGGGCATTCCTCAGAACAGCCTGCACCCTCTTGAAGTCCAGAAGCCCTCGGGGGCAGTTGGACATTCTTAGCGCTGCCATGGAGGCGGGAGAGGCTTCCACCAACACCACTGCACTTGCCAGCTGTGAGCCTGGCTTCTGGCTGAGCTGCGTTCTCCCTGTGGGAGCGCACTGGCCACCAGGGGGCAGCTACTGCATTAAGCATCTGCCCCCTGGTGGTCAGTGCATGTCATAGCAACCGGTCGTTCCACTGTTCAGTAGATTTGCATATTAGCCTTTTATTATATAAGCTAATCTGTGTGTGCTTTACGTGTTGAAGCCTGTGCACTTGAAAGGACGTCCATCTGCTGAATCCAAAAGGCAAGCAGGTGTTAGGGTTTCTGTAATTAGGCTGCTCCCCAGACTGTGGAGGACGGTGGCAGAGATGAGAGGATCAAGGGACTGGTGCTCAATCCCCCAGTGGTTCAGATCTTTTTAGTCCTCTCTAGCTGGACAAGGTGACCCCCGAAAATAGGCAGGTGCAATGAGAATACAATAATTTCTGGGGGACTGATCAGGTAGGTGGAGACCACTTCCTGCTCCAAGTCAGAAGGCTACACATGCTCTGTGTACTCTCTGGACAATTACTTAAAGCACTGTCTTCTGATTTCACAGACCTCATCACTCTGCTGCCTTATCCCCTCAGTGCCAGTCCCCGATCCTGCTACCTGGCTTGATTGTAGCTGAACCAATCAGGCTAGGCCTGCTGTTTTCTTGTCCATAATGCTTGACTACACTGAGGCTGTGTAACCCTCATAAAGCATGCAGCATTGCCTCTCTACATGAAATTCTTGAGACAAAACACTAAGAGTAGAAAGGCTATTAGTCTTCCAAAATCATATAGAGAGAATACATCAGAGAATGAATCTACTCTTTCTAGATATTCTTTCTCTGACAACACAATTGGCTGAAAAGAGTCTTTATAAAGTCATAGCTTAGGTGTAGCCTTCAGATTAGGGAGAGGCTGACTAGAAGCCAAAAGATTAAGATTTTAGCACAATGCCTTACAGGTGACAAGTCTTCTATAAATGTTATAGTTTTATAATAATTATTACTATAATTATTAATATTATTGTGACTAAAAATATAGGATAGTCATTTACAAGGACAAACAAAAATTACCCCAAGAGAATTTTTCAAGAGCTCTGAGAAAATCAAATATTTTTAATAATGGCATCAAAAAAATTGGGGGGCTTATAGTAAATGGGAAAACTACAGCAAAATTGGACCACTTTGGATAAATGTATAGGTGTTCACTGCATAAGTATTTCCTTAGACTTGCAGAAGCACATCCACTTTCAGCTTCAATAATCTACTTGCCCCTCCTTGCCTTGTGGGATTCTCCCAGATGGTAGCCAACCCATGGTACCATACTTGCTTGGCTTAGAATCGTGGCTCACATTTCTCATCATATTTCATTTGGACTTGCTAAAAAAAAAAAGATTTTTAAATTCATGAATAACTTATAAAGTCAAAGACACCCTAATACTAGGAAGTGTGCCCGTATTGCCTCTCTCAACTTTAGGGTGGGATCCCGAGAATTCCCACCATAAGAGACCAAAGATGGCCCTAGCAGAAGAAAGTGGCATGTTAACACTGTGCGTTTGGACAAACAACCAGAGACTACCAGTATCTGGACAAGTTATAAGATTGAGAAATCCTATTTGCCCAGAGGCTGTGCTCCAGGAACAATGGGCTCACTTTCCTCAGTCTCCAGGAGAGAAAATTGGATGTTGGTACTACAGCCTCATTGTACAGAACTCATTGTTCTTTATTTAATGGTTTATTCTGAGTTTAATCATCCTAAATCAATCTTTCTGTTACTTTCAAGTAGTCTAAAAGGGTAGATTGTGTCTGACTGAGGTTTATAAAAGTGGGGGAAACAATGACGCAGACTCTCTTGCTTAATACTGCCAAACAAGAGTTTTCAGTCTATGAGATGTTATACATTGAATATGAAGCCCTAAGGAATCTATGCTTTCTTTCTGTTGGTGCGGTCTACTTGTTGTTGTTTTTGCAAAATTGAGATCAGGAGAACCTAAAATATACGAATTATGACTTCTGACTATTCTCTTTACTGTAGTGCTCATCCTCCACACCAAGTTATTTTTCTCATTATTTCGTTCATAGTTTCTATGGTAATTTGTAATTATTTTATTTCTTAACTTATTTATTGTCTCCTACAATTAGAACAGAGACTTTGTTTTTCTTGTTCAATGCTAAATTTTCAGCTTCAGATATAGAGCTGAATGCAGCGAAGTGCTATGTTAATATTAGTTAAATATATTGACTTGCCCCTATGCCTTACTGTTGCAGTTACACATGAGGGAATGAGATTTAATGGAATGGTACTTGCTATGTAGAAGATCTTCGAGGCAAAATCCAGAAGTGAGCACTCGTTCGCTAACTCTCACAACAAGTCACCTCGTTTAATGTTAGACATAAATAAAAGTGGTTTTCAGCCCTGATCGCAGGAAGCCCTGAGGAGCGTGATAAAATCCCGATGCCCAGCCCACACTCCTCGGCAGCTTCTCGGAATCAGTATGTGTGAAGTTCCACTGAAGATTCTACTCTGAATTAAGGCTGAGAATGGCTGTGTGTATACATGTGTGGCTGTGATCATTCTCTGTGTGCGCACACAGTTGTGCGAGAGCATGCCCAGAGCACGGATTTCATTTAGGAGCCAGTAAAGAAGCAAAGCCATGCTTGGAGAGGGTTGATCTGGCAACTTTACAGGACAGTTTGGAGTACAGGTAGAATGACAGCAAAGCAACCAATGACTAACGCAGCTCTCTAAATAAGAGGTAAGGAAGACCCACCTCTGGTGGTGGCAATGATGATACACTAAAGGGTCAGAGAAATATATGTGAGACATATTATGGAAATAGCTCTGCAAGATTTGGCAACAAATTGACTATGAGTGCTACCAGGCAGAAAATCTTCAGAAAGCCTTGACAATTGTGCCTAGCCTGATTCCTGAAGTGATTTGTTACACACAGGTGATAAAATTTGGAATGACCGAGTACCAATTTGCAAACTTCTACTTTCAGGGCATTAATGACTGAATAGCATAATCACTGTGGCATGATTTTTATTGGCATTAGTATTAATAAATATTCCGTGAGAAACCAAAAATTATAGCACCTATACTTTGAAGAATAAATACCCCTCCAAATTATGAAATATAAACCTCCGGCTAATACCGGTGCCAAAAATTCTGTAAACATTTATAAACAAAATAATTCATTTTAGTAGATTAATTGCTATGAGTTGCAATTATGCTTAATGTTAAGTAGTTTTGTTTATGTCATTATAAATTGGAGGACTTGAATTGAAGAGCATGAATTTCCGCAACAATTTATTTATTTATTTTAATATTTTTCATTTTTCAGTTACAGTGAATAAAAATATTATATTAATTTCAGGTATACAACGTAAAATTAGACACTTATATAGCACACAAAGTGATCATCCTGATAAATCTAATACACATCTGACACCATATAGTGTTATTACAATATTATTTAATATATTCCCTATGCTAGTGATGGTGAACCTATGACACGTGTGTCAGAGGTGACACGCAAACTCATTTTTTTTGGTTGATTTCTCTTTGTTAAATGGCATTTAAATATATAAAATAAATATGAAAAATATGTCTTTGTTTTACTATGGTTACAAATATCGAAAAATTTCTATATGTGACACAGCACCAGAGTTAAGTTAGGGTTTTTCAAAATGCTGACATGCCGAGCTCAACAGGTTCGCCATCACTGCCCTATGCCATACTTTATATGCCCATGACTATTTTATAACTATCAATTTGTACTTTATTTTTTTACCATAGTCTACAGTTTGACTTTTTAAAATTTTTATTTTTTAAATTTATCTTTATTGTTGAAAGTATTACAGATGTCCCCTTTAGAGGTATGGTGCATGAATTTGTGCATGGGTGGGGTCCAGTCGGACCACCCCAATGCAGGCCCATCAGGCTGGGCCAGGAGGGGAGAGGGGACGTGGGAGGTTGGCCAACCAGCCCCACCCCTGATAGGCTCTTTGGGCTATGGTCGCTTAGGCTTTTATATATAGACTAGTGGCCCAGTGCACAAAATTCATGCACATTAAAAGGGAATTAATTAGAGGAAATATTTTAATATTGCTATTTGCCCTTTCTCTATAATATAAGTATCAGAGATGAAAGAAAATTAGTAAAATGTATATGAAAATCTCATTCCTGTCAGAGTCTAGGGCACGCCATGGAACCCAGAGTCAAGTCCCCGCCCACCCGCGCACCCCTCGAAATTGCATGAGACCCAGACCTGGCTGGCCCCACCCCCGTCAAGCTCCGCCAGGCAAGGGGTGCAGCCTCAGGTCCCCCGGCCCCAGTGTGAGGACGCAAGAGCACAGAGCCATGATGACCATTTGCATATTAGCTCTTTATTATATAGGATGCTACTAAGAACACAGGGGTGCATATATTCTTTCTGATTGGTGTTTTGGGATTCTTAGGATATATTCCCAGAAGAGGGATTGCTGGGTCAAAAGGTGGCTCCATTTTTAATTTTTTTGAGGAGGCTTCATACTGTTAACAGTGGCTACGCCAGTCTGTGTTCCCACCAACAGTGCACAAGGCTTTCTTTCCCCCATGTCCTTGATAGCACTTGTTGTTTGTTGATTTATTGATAGGATCTGTTATGGCTGATGTGAGCTGATACCTCATTGTAATTTTTATTTGCATCTCTCTGATGATTAGTGATCTTGAGCATTTTTTCATATATCTATTGGAGAAATGTCTATTCAGGTGCTTTGCCCGTTTTTAATTTGATTGTCTTTCTGGTGTTGAGTTATATCATTTCTTTATATATTTTGAAAATTAACCCCTTATCATATGTGTCATTGAATATGTCCTCCCATACAGTGGGTTCTCTTCATTTTGTCAGTGGTTTCTTTAGCTGTTCAGACGCTTTTTAGCTTGATGTGCTCCCATTTATTTATCTTTTCACAAGTTTCCCTTGCCCTAGGAGATATATTGGCAAAGATATTGCTGCAAGAGATGTCTGAGATTTTTATTGCCTATGTTTTCTTCCAGGATTTTTATGGTTTTATGACTTACATTTAAGTATTTTATACACTTCCAGCAACAATTTAACTACAATATTGGGAAAATTTCATAAAGTCTCTTGATCTCAGCTGTCTTATCTGTACACTAAAAACAATATTTTATCTACTTGACAGCAACAATTCTGAACCAGATTTTTCCCCGTACTATAATTAAGTATACATATAAGTATATATACTATGTCACCATACTATGTCATATATATGCATACACTGAGTGGCCAGATTATTATGACCACCCCATCAGTACTTCATTGGGCCACCTTGTGCCTTCAATACTGCGGCGATTCTTGGCATTGACTCCACGAGATGTTGAAAGGTGATGCGAGGAATCTAACACCATGCTTGATGAATAGCACTGTCCAGTTCTGTGAGATTTGATGGTTGTGGAACCAGCTGCCTGATGGCCCTTTTAACTTCGTCCCACAAATGCTCACTTGGATTGAGATCTGGTGATTGTGGGGGCCACCTAAGCAAGGTAAAGTCTCCCTCATGTTCTTGAAACCACTCCTGCACAATACGAGCACCGTGGCATGGCGCATTGTCTTGTTGGAAGAAGCCATCTCCAACAAGACATTGGGGTACACCATCAACATGATAGGATGAACTTGATAATCAATGATACTTAGGTATGTTGTACTATTCAGACATGTTCCACATGAATTAAAGGGCCCAAATCATGCCAGGAAAACATGCCTCAAACCATAACACTGCCCCCACCAGCTTGAAGGGTTGTGCTCATGCATGTAGGGTGCATGCTTTCATGCCGTTTCCACCAAATTCTCACTCTGCCATCTGCATGATGCAACTGGAAATGTGATTCATCGGACCACATGACTTTTTTCCAATGCTCACCTGTCTAATCCTTGTGTTCCTATGCGAATTGGAGACGTTTTATCTTCGTAACTGCAGACAGCAAAGGTGTTCGAACAGGCCTTCGGCTGTTTTGCTGATACTCGCTCCATGGCTCTGAGGGCCAACAATCATCCCACGTTCAAAGGCTGTTAAATCCCATTGTTTACCCATATCTTCAGAAAAAAGTCACTTCTACTGTTGTGGTAAACAACCTGCTTCCCTGTTTATAATGGTCTGGCCCTCTAGCAACTTCAGCACGAAATTATAGCTAATTTGCCTATAAACGTCAGGTGGTCAAAATAATCTGGCCACTCAGTATGTGTATATATATATATGTATATATATATATACGTGTGTGTGTGTGTGTGTGTGTGTGTGTGTGTGTGTGTGTGTGTGATATTATATATATAATGATATGGAATAAAAAAGCATGGATGAGGAGTGCAAATGTCTTGTGATGCAGTCTATTTCAAATGATGCAAGAATTAGGGATTACTTAGTCTCTAATTTTATTTTGAGTTTTAACGTTCAAACTTCAATATAATGGAATATGATACTCTCAGGAGGATGAGTGAGGCAAGATAGGAGGGAAAACTGACACACTGAATTTCTATAAAGTGCCCTGGATCTAAGAAGAGATGAGGAGTCACAAAAAGGATCTAGAGACTTTCTTCATCTACTGATTGTATGAAAGCACCTGAGGCAGATTATGACAATGCAAGGTCTTTCTATAATATTTTAAAAAGTGATAAAAGTGACTGTGTTGCCATTTTCAAATTGAGGGAGATGGCTTTTGTTTTATAGAAAAATGTAAGAAGATTTTCAAGGGAGGTCCTCTGCTCTATACAAATGCCGGTGATGCATAAAGAAGGCACTTTTATTTGGTGGAATTTTTGCAGATTCCTTTTTGCCTCACCTGTGTAGGCATGTAAGAAAAATAAATTAGTGAGTTACTAGGAATGAATCGATGAAGCGCAGCAGCCTTCATCAACTGTATCCCTAAGACAGCCTGGTATAGGAATAATTTCAGTTTTAAGCCACTGGAAAGCTATAGCACCAGAGGGAAATAGTTGCACCATCGGCAAACCCACAGAAAACGCTTTCCCATCATTGGAGAAGGCTCTGCCACATTTCCCAAGGAATTACTAAGTGAAGCAGACAAAATAAGCCAAGCCAGCAAACATCAGTGAGACAGGTGTGAATGTCTGGTAAGCACCATTTCCCTGACACACATCCATTTAGACAAACAGGCCAGAGGGTTATATAAAATGAAAATACAAAAATGATAAAAATATAGCAGTAAGACCATTGCTCCATTGGAGCTACTTTCAGAAAAAATAAAGTTGGGAATAGAATTAAGAGCATGATTACCACCTATGGTAAAAATGGTAAAGTTATTTAACAGAAAAAGTAGAAAAAACTGAAGTTATTCAGTTTAGAGAAAATAAATAATTCAACAAGTAGTTATAGAGCACACAATATATGCCAATATGTGCTCAAGTACTTCAGATCCTTGGGGGGGATGGTATGTTCTGGAGAGACATAGTAAATTAATATTTAGAAGGAGATATGCAATGGATAAAAATAGAATAAGGATTTGAAGTTTTGTTTCTACTTGAGGAAGATATAGACTGAATAGTCAGAATAAGATTCATTGAAATTTAAGCAAAGACTTGGAAATCTGAAAGCACTAGCCAAGTGATAGATTGAATAGAGGTGTTCCAGGCAGAAGGGACAGCCGGAGCCAAAGTCCTGAGGTGTGGGTGTGCATGGGGTGTCGAAGAAGAACAAGGAAATTACTGTGGTTGGAAAAGCAAATACGAGTGGGAGAGTTGTAGGCATCCAACAGATCAGAGAGCAAGAGGGTGTGAGTAGACCATGTAATCAGGTTGAGCCTGGAGGCCATCTGGGCTTTCACTCAGGGCGTTAGGCAGAGGGATGACCGTATTGGCAGAGAAATGAAAACTTCTATATTGAGAATAAGCTGCAAGGTAACCTTTTAGGAGACTATGGCAAATATAGAAAAAAGGCAGCATAACTTTGTTGAAAATGTGCTCTGAGCTGATCACCTATAAAGGTACAGAGTTGTGATTCATATTCAAGAGCACGTAAAACATGGTTGACTTGGGAAGAGTGGAAGAGGGGAAGGGAATTGCCTACACCTGGGGATTTGGTTCTTTTCTCTTTACACATCGCCTTCAGGGAGTTCCTCCATTTTCTTAAGTTCAAGTGCTTTCTTTCTCCTCTGAATCCAAAGCCATATTTCCTGTTCTTTCCTCTAGACTGAGCTCTCATTCCTTACTTCCAAATACCTGCTAGTTTCCACCTGATCAAGTGTCCACTTCTCCAATTCAGGGTTTTCAGAACATATTATGGCACCACCCAATTTAATGGTCTTAATCATGAGTCTGTCAGTCATTCTGGGTTAAAACTGGAAATCCCTCTCATTCATAGTTCCTTATCCTGTATATCTAGGCAATATTTAAAAAATGTTCATGATTCATTCAAAATATCGCAGATAAAATTGTTGCATCTCTTTCCTACATCTATCACCTGAGACAAAGCACAGATATTCCTGTATTACTATAAGAGTTTCCAAGCCTTAGCTCATCCATCCTACTTGATCCTACCTAAGAATTTTATGAACACTATTTTCATTGACATGTAGAACACTTGTTCTATAGTTTTGTAAGTAGCATCAAAAAAGGGTTATTAAATGTGCAAATATTGTTAGAAAAGCAAAAGAAAAATTCATAATTTTGATTGTATGAATATTAATAGTATCAAATATATAATGATTTGAAAAATAATCCAGGAAAAGTGAAAGTATTTAAAAATGAGATGTCGTGTAGGCATAATCAAGCTGTTTTCAGTGATGACATTCAATGTCAATAGGGTGTTGTCAGGAGGTCAAGTGGATACTACCTTTCTGTAAAGCAACCTGGCAATACCTACTGACAGCTTTATGAAACTACCACTGAGTACAGTGTAAGCTGGTAGTCTAGTTTCTTCTTCTTCTTCTTCTTTTTTTTTTTTGCATGTAACTGGCCAATTTTTCCAACACCATTTATTAAAGAGACTGCATTTCCTCCATTCTGTGTGTGTTCTCGACTCCTTTGTAAAATATTAATTGACTTGTAGGGTGTGAGTCGATTTCTGTGCTCTGTGTTCTATTCCATTGATCTATATGCCTGTAAAACCAGGCCCAAATGATAATAATCTTACTACGAAATATGGAATTTTGCATTGCATGAATCATTCTCTACTGTATAGAAAACAATGCCAGTACCATGTTGTTTTGATTACAGTGACTATTTAGTATAGTTTGATATATGGTATTGTGATACATCCACCTTTGTTCTTTTTGCTGATGACACTGAGAACAGTTGGGGTATTTGGTTTCATATAAATTTTTTGGATATTTGTTCAAGTTACAAAAACAAAAAATATCTTTCATATTTATCCCATCTTCTCTGTCTTTACTGTTTCTATTCCATAGAGGAATCTTTTCACAGAATCTCTCACATGTTCTTCTAACACTGGATTCTAGTCTTGTCCTCCTCTAATGCATCCTCCATGTTGCCACTATGAGCTAAGGAAGCATTTCATTTTGCCAGTTTATAGTTTGCTCGCTGTTTATTTTCCAGTTTTCTTCGTTGTGCTGTACAAGTTTCTTTTAAACACTGTTTTCCAATGAAATTTTCTGAAAATAGCTGCTATGTATTTAATCTGCTTGACATATTCTTTCATGTATTATATTCAACAAAATTATATATGCATTTATCCTGAATTATGTGCCAGCAACTGTGCTAAGTTCTTTAATGAATGTAAAATAATTTTGATGATTATAAAATATGAAGTACTCCCAATGCCTATTTTTAAAAATATATTCTTATTGATTTCATAGAGGAAGGGAGATAGAAAGAGAGATAGAAACATCAATGGTGAGAGAGAATCATTGATAGGCTGCCTCCTGCACACCCCCCAAAGGGGATAGATCCTGCAACCCAGGCATGTACCCTGACCAGGAATCGAACTATGACCTCCTGGTTCACCGGTAAATGCTCACCCAATGAGCAACACTGGCTGGGCAAGCCTGTTTCTGATTTTTGTTTTGTTTTGTTTTGGTGTGTGTGTGTGTGTGTGTGTGTGTGTGTGTGTGTGTGTGTTTTACCAAGCTTATCATGATTACTATTAAATTTAGTTCTAACATCTAGAATACTAAAATTTATACTAGCACATGCATGCTTTTTCAAATATTATAATAATAACCAATCATTCCAGGAAATAATATCAAGGAAACATTAAACTGTGGCCCAAATACCAGAAAGTGATACTACAAAAAATCCTCTGTGCAAAAAACTTGATTCCTATTAAATTACTGATCAAGATGTTTGTCAACATTTTGCTTCCCTTTGCATTCATCTGTGTATACATTTCTCACTTAAGTGACTGGCACAAGGAACATATTTAAAAAGTGTTGTCTAATCCAAAAATACCCCAACATTGTTTTTCTATATTGTTGTTAACTGACTAAATCTGGTTCTAATACTAAATGGAATTTCTAAACATGACCCAGGGGCAAGACAGGAAGAAGAGTCAACATATTTCCCAAGGTATTAAATATCAGAAGGAAGTTCTAATATTTCTATAAACACACACAATGCAAAATGAATCAAGATATGATGACATATTTATTTTCATTACAATTTGCACAGCTCTTCAAGGTCAAAATGGCATTAGTCTTACTACAAAATATGGAATTTGCATCACATAAATCATTCTCCACTGTTTAGAAAACAAGCCATGATTTTGCATGAATCTGGGACATAACTCTAGGAACTAGATGTTGTTAAAATTCAAAGATAAGTAACTATTTCTTTTTAAAGGCTTCATTGGAAAAAAGTTAACTTTTGTGATTACATTGAAAAAATTGCAAAGACTAGTGCAGCCTATCTTTTTTTTCTTTTAGAAGTTGTGGAGGTCTTTTTTTCAGCAGTGTGATTTCCTAACATACCCCTACTCTGCCATTCTACTGTTTCCTTTTACATCTTCTATACACCCCCGCCCACACACAGGACAGAAGTAGAATAAGTGGAGAAGAAAATGATGAGAGTAATGCTAAGGGAAGACAGCAGTGTGTTTAACATCACAAGATCAGAGAAAGCCCCGAAGCAGAACCTAGAAAAATCCTTTCACAGCATGCAATATAGAACAAAAATCCCCATAAAACTCAACTACTACTGTTATCATGTTTCAAAACAAGAAAGCTAAGAAAGGTGACAAAAGGACCCAAGAAAGGATAGCACATACTTTCAGTTAGCTGTGTGACAGGTGGAAAGTTTTCATCACAACCCTTTAATTCTTCCCTTTGATGTATAAGCCCAATCAAGACAACAATATGTCCTTGAACCAAAATGAATCCTCTCTGATAGCTTATCACTCTTGGTGATAAACAAAGCATTTAAAGATATAAACTAGTTCCATAGGTGGCATCACTCACTCCAAGAAAGCTTTTGATTAAAATAAAAATGTATGTAGGAGCAAAGTTGAATGAAGATACAGAGTTTTATTCTACTTGGGACAAATAAACATGAAAATTATGCCTTTTCAATAACTTTACAAGGATAGACAAATTTATGAAACCAGGCAATAAAATAAAAGGAGAAAAAGTAACTTTCCTTCAACTGACTCACAATTTTTACTTTTAGAAGAATAACCATCAAGGGTTGAAGTACCCCTAAATAATTACTTTCTACAGTGTTCCTTACTTGATCAACAACAAATATGCACACATGTGTAATTGGCTTAGCTAAGAAAGCTGTAAAGGAAACTAAAGTTAAAGGAAGCCTGTTACTTCTGAACTAATGGAAATCAATCTATTTTGAGACAGCCTTCACAGACAAAAAGATGAATGCAGATGCAAACAAGTGAATTAAACCAAAAAGCAAGTGAGAAGTGGAAGAACAATGGGAAGTAAAGGGAAAGAATTGAGGCTGGATTTTCAACATGAATAAAAGTTCTAATGGGTAAGAATTTCTTCTGAATCATAACTATAGAAAGCTACATTAAAAATGGAATTTCTTCCTGCTAGTGAAAATGGAAATAGGGAAGCTCCAATTATTGTGTAACACAAGAAAAGGTAATTATAATTATTATAAATTTAATCACCTAAATAACTACTGCATTGGGTATTCAGTGTAACATAAAGCTTTGTAAAGACAACTCTCATAAGGTATTTTCATAGCCACAATCAATAGAAATACACCTGTTTTTCCGACTTTAGAGTAGTTAAGAGAAATTTGGAATTGAGGGAACTGTTAGTAAACTCACAGTTTAATTTCTCAAAGAATACCAGAGTACTTAAAAATGCCAGAGGTAGTACCAAGTCATTCACATGAAGTTCTCCAATAGCACATTTTTAAAAATGTGCTATTGGGAAAGAGAGGAGTTGCATTTCATTACATTTGGTTAGGAGAGATAAATAAAATTAAAACTGTACATTAACTAAATTTTTTTAAATATATTTTTATTGATTTCAGAGAGGAAGGGAGAGGGAGAGAGAGATAGAAACATCAATGATGAAAGAGAATCATTGATTGGCTGCCTCCTGCACACCCTTGACCGGAATCGAACCTAGGACATTTCAGTCCGCAGGCTGACGCTCTATCCACTGAGCCAAACCAGCTAGGGTTGAACTAAAATTTTTTAGCTATCACACAGAAATTCTAGTGGCAGATCAGATGGTTTGCAAGGCGAAATTGTTGCAAACTGACTTTGCTGCAGAGAAGACAAAATAAGATTTATTTTATTTTTAAATTTTCTTTCAAAATTTTCATTGTTAAAAATTATGGAAATGTAGAAGTGTTAATATGTCAATTAATTTAAAATGTTCCCTTTTTTGTTTTGTTTGTTTGAGTGTTTGTTTTTTAACACAGCAGCCAGCAGGACAGGAGTAAGGGAAAGAGTGTGAGTGAGTAAGGAAGTGAGAAGGGACTGTGTGGACATGTGAGGTGTATGTGTGTGAGTGAGGGACAAGTAGATCTCACAGGAGTCTTGGGGGCTGGAAGACCAGGCTCTCATGGACAGGAAGCTCCTGCTACCGCAGTGGGCACTCCCTGGGAGGGCGCAGCTCTGACTCAGAAACCACACCATCTTGAAGGGGACAGCAGCCATGATGGGATCATGGAGGCAAATAATGTGTCATAGAAAGAATTCCAATTAATAGATACAAGGATTCTCAAACGTCCTAATGAGAATTACATGCTACTCAATGAGAATTATAAGGGGATGAATGAGAAATACACCAACACAAATAAGAATCAAGAGAAAAATAAAGAATAACATAGATGCAATAAAAAACATAATGAAAGGTTTCAACAGTAGACTAGAAGCTAAGGACCAAATCAGTGAGTTAGAAGACAATGCAGAAAAAAAAAAAACACCCAATAAGAGCAGCAAATGGAAAATAAACTTAAAAAGCAGGAGGAGAGTCTAAGGGAGTTTTGGTAAAACATGAAACGTAGCAACATTCACATCATAGGGGTACCAGAATGAGAAGAATCCAAGCAAGGAATGGAGAACATATTAGGAGAAATAATGAAATAATTGCAGAACATTACCCTAATCTGGTGAAGGAAAAAGTCACTTAAGTTCACTCTTCCAAAAAAGTAAATAAGAGGAAATACTTCTTGACACATTCACAAGGTCAATATATTCCTGATACCCAAGTCTGGCAGAGATAACACAAAAAAAGAAAACTTCAGACCGATATGCCTGATGAATACAGATGCAAAAATCCTAAACAAAATACTAGAAAATCAAATAAACAGTACATCCAAATAAAAAACACATCATGATCAAGTGGGATTCATTCCAGGGGCACAAGGATGGTTCAACATTTGTAAACCAATCAACATAATTCACAATATTAACAAAAGAAAGAGTAAAACACAGTTGTCGGTTAATTTGCATATTCAGGCATGGAGCGAAGACTGAAGTCTCCGGCCAGACTGAAGACTGAAGACTGAAGACTGAAGACTGAAGACTGAAGAGGCTTGGCTTCTCCATTGCCTGAGTCCTGGGTGCCAGAAGAAAACTGGTGCGGGCAGCCAGGGGGAGGAAGGCCTATTGCGTGAATCTTCGTGCAACGGGCTTCTAGTATATGATAAACCCATAGCTAATATACTCAATGGTAAAAAACTGAAAGCTTTTCCTCTAAGATCAAGAGCAAGACAAAATGTCCACTCTCACCACTCTTATTCAACATAGTGTTGGAAGTTCTAGCCAGAACAATAAGGCAAGAGAAAGAAATAAAAGGCATACATCCAGGGAAGGAAAAAGTCAAACTGTCACTTTTTGTGGATGACATGGCTCTGTTTATAGAAAACCCTAACCACTCTACCAAAAAATCTATCCATAATAATAAAAGAATAATATGCTAATTAGACTGGATGTTCTTCTGGATGAAGCCGGGTCTGCGAGGGAAGCCCAGATCCCTGGTGCCTGTCAGCAGCCAGAGGGTAGCCTGGAACCTGGGTGCCAGAGGGAAGCTGGTGCCAGCAGCTGGGGAAAAGAAGGCTTACTCATGCATGAACTTCATACATCAGGCCTCTAGTTAAAAACAATAAACAAGTACAGTCAAATTGCAAGATACAAAATCAATGTGCAAAAATCCATTGCCTTCCAGTATACTAACAATAAAACTTCAGAAAAAAGAAATGTAAAAAATAATTCCTTTTATAATTGCAACCAAAAGAACCCAATACCTAGGAATAAACTTAACAAAGAATGTGAAAGACGTATATACAAAGCATTATTAAAAGATATTGAAAAAATATACAACAAAATGGAAAAATATCCTGTATTCATGGATTGGAATAATCAACAGAATTAAAATGGCCATATTACTCAAAGCAATATACAGATTTAATGCAATCCCTATCAAAATCCCAATGGCATTTTTTAAAGAAATAGAATGATAAATCGTCAGATTTTTAACGAATCACAAAAGACCCCAAATAACAACATCAATCCTGAGGAAAAGGAATGAAGCTGGAGGTATCATACTACCTGACTTCAAATTATACTAAAAGCCATACAATAATCAAAAGAGCATGGTATTGGCAAAGAAACAGACATGCAGACCAAGGGTAGAGAATAGAGAGCCCAGCTATAAAACCACATGTATACGGACAGATAATTTTTGACAATAGAGCCAGAACACACACATTGGAGTAAAGATAAGTTTATTCAATAAATGGTGCTGGGAAAACTGAAACGCCACATTGAAAAACAGGATATTGCATTACAGTTTATCCCCATGTACACAAATTAATTCAAAATGTATTAAAGACCTAATCATAAGATCTGAAATTATATATATCCTATCTCATAAAAGAGAAACATGGTAATTAGCTGTACGTCTGCTACCCTTCCCATTGGCTAATCAGGGCGATATGCAAATTAACTTCCAGCCAAGATGGTGGCCGGCAGCCAGGCAGCTTGAAGCCAACATGAGGCTTGCTTCCTTCAATGACGGAGGACTCCAGTGTTCCCCACCTGCTTTGCCGGCCTCTGAGCTTGCAGTTTGAAACATTGTTGCATATATAGAAGCTGAACAAAACCCCAGAAACCTGCTTTCAGCCAGCCGAGATCTCAGAGCTGGAGTTGAAACAGTGTTTCGATTTTAGAACCCAAACAAACTAGATACCTGCTTTCAGCAGCGGAGGCCTAAGAGCTGGAGCCAAGCCTAAGAGCTAAAGCTGGCCCAGAATAAAAAAAAAAAAAGAAAAAAGAAAAAAAGGAGCGGTTGGGAGCTTCAGTCACCCGCCAGCCTGAAAACAGCCCTCAGCCCCTCACCCAGACTGGCCAGGAACCCCAGTGGGGACCCACACCTGATCAAGGACACTGTTCAGGGCAAACCAGCCAACCCCCACCCGTGCACCAGGCCTCTATCCTATATTGTAAAAGGGTAATATGCCTCCCAGCACCAGGATCAGCGGAGCCGAGAGGTCTCCCGGCACCGGGATCAGTATGACAGGGGGCAGCGCCCAAACCCCCTGATCGCCCTGCGGCTCTGTGTGTGACAGGGGGCGGGGCCTCAACCTCCCTATCGGCCCTGCTCTGTTTGTGACAGGGGAAGGCATCCCAACCCCCTGATCAGCCCTGCTCTGTGCCTGATAGGGGGGAGCTCCTCAACCCCCTGATCACCCTGTGGCTTTGTGTGTGACAGGGTGCTGCGCTCCAACCCCCCCGCCCCCCACGGGTCCTGCTCTGTGTGTGACGGGGTAGAGCCATAACCTCCCCATCGGCCTTGCCCTGAGTGTGACAGTGGCGGCACCCCAACCCCCTGATTGGCCCTGCTCTGTGGGTGATAGAGGGCGGCGCCCCAACTGCCCCCCACGGGCACTGCTCTGTGTGTGACGGGGTAGAGCCATAACCTCCCCATCGGCCTTGCCCTGAGTGTGACAGTGGCGGCACCCCAACCCCCTGATCGGCCCTGCTCTGTGTGTGACAGGGGGCGGTGCCCCAACTCCCCTATCAGCCCTACTCTGTGAGTGACAGGGGGCAGCTCCCCAACCCCCTGATCAGCCCTGCGCTGTGCATGACAGGGGGGAGCTCCTCAACCCCCTGATCACCCTGTGGCTTTGTGTGTGACAGGGTGCTGCGCTCCAACCCCCCCGCCCCCCACGGGTCCTGCTCTGTGTGTGACGGGGTAGAGCTATAACCTCCCCATCGGCCTTGCCCTGAGTGTGACAGTGGCGGCACCCCAACCCCCTGATTGGCCCTGCTCTGTGGGTGATAGAGGGCGGCGCCCCAACAGCCCCCCACGGGCACTGCTCTCTGTGTGACGGGGTAGAGCCATAACCTCCCCATCGGCCTTGCCCTGAGTGTGACAGTGGCGGCACCCCAACCCCCTGATCGGCCCTGCTCTGTGTGTGACAGGGGGCGGTGCCCCAACTCCCCTATCAGCCCTACTCTGTGAGTGACAGGGGGCAGCTCCCCAACCCCCTGATCAGCCCTGCGCTGTGCATGACAGGGGGGAGCTCCCCAACCCCCTGATCAACCCTGCTCTGTGCGTGACAGGGTATGGAGCCCCAACTTCCCTGATGGGCCCTGCTCTGTGAGTGACAGGGGGCAGCGCCTCAACCCCCTGATCGGCCCTGCTCTCTGTGTGAAAGGGGGTGGTGCCACAACCTCCCCATCGACCCTGCCTTGAGTGTTACATGGGGTGGTTCCCCAACCCCCCAATCGGCCCTACCCTGAGCATGACTGAGGGTGGCATCACAACCACCCAATCCGCCCTGCTCTGTGCATGACAGGGGGTGGCGCCCTAACTCCCCAATCAGCCCTGCTCTGAGCCCGACCAGAGGCTGCACCTAGGGATTGGGCCTGCCTTCTGCACCTGGGAGCAGGCCTAAGCCAGCAGGTCGTTATCTCCCAAGGGGTCCCAGATTGCGAGAGGGCACAGGCTGGGCTGAGGGACCCCCTCTCCCCCCCAGTGCACAAATTTTTGTGCACCGGGCCTCTAGTCCTGTATAATAAAAGGGTAATATGCAAATTAACCCTAACAGCAGAAGGACTGGGGATGACTGGTCACTATGACACACACTGACCACCACTGGGCTGATGCTCAATGCAGGAGCTGCCCCCTGGTGGTCAGTGTGCTCCCCTTGTGGCTGAGCTCTGCCAGGCTGATGGCTGCCAGCACAGCTGTGGTGGCGGGAGCCTCTCCTGCCTCCTCAGCAGCACTAAGGATGTCCGAATGCAGCCTAGGCCTGCTCCCCTCTGGCAAGTGGACATCACCCGAGGGCTCCCGGCTGCCAGAGGGATGTCTGACTGCCAGCTTAGGCCCGCTCCCCCAGGGAGTGAGACTAAGCTTGCAGGTGGACATCCCCTGAGGGGTCCCACACTGCAAGAGGGCACAGGCTGGGCTGAGGGACCCCTGCTCCCCCCAAGTGCACAAATTTTTGTGCATTGGGCCTCTAGTATATTTATAAAAGCCCAGCGACCAAATGGCAGAATGACCAGTTGACATGCACTGACTCTCAGGGGCAGACCCTCAATGCAGGAGCTGCGCCCTGGTGGTCAGTGTGCTCCCATAGTGGGAGCGCCGCTCAGCTGACTGGGATGAGCAGCACTCCTACAGCAGGCTAATCCCCACAGACCACCCCCAACCAGTGCACGAATCCATGAATTAGGCCTCTAGTAGATTACATAAAAGAAAATATGGGTGCCAAAATTATGGACCTTGGTCATAGAGAGCATTTTATGAACGTGAGCCCAAAGGCAAGGTAAGCAAAGGCAATAATAAATGAATGTGACAATATCAAACTAAAAATCGTCTGCACAATGAAAGAAACTGACAATAAAACAAAGAGGCAGCCAACCAGATGGGAGGTGATATTTGAAAACAGTAACTCTGACAAAGGTTTAATTTCCAAAATATATGAAGAACTTGTAAAAGTCAACACTAAACAAACAATCCAATGAAAAAGTGGGCAGAGGACCTGAAAATACATGTCTCCCAAGAATACAGGTGTACAGCCAATAGATATATGAAAGGATGTTCAACCTCACTGGAAATCAGGGAAATGCAAATCAAAACTACAATGAGATACCACCTCACACTGTTAAAGTGGCCATTATCAACAAGACAAGCAATGACAAGTGTTGGAGAGGTTGTGGGGAAAAAAGAACCCTCATTCACTGCTGGTGAGAATTTAGACTGTTACAACCACTATGGAAAGCAGTCTGGCAATTCCTCAAAAAATTGATAATAAAACTACCATATGACCCAGCAATCCCACTCCTGGGTATATACCTGAAAAAATGTATTCACAAAGATATATGCATCCTATGTTCTTTGCAGCATTATTCATAGTAGCCAAAGTGAATAAACCAAAGTGCCCTGTGGTAGGGGACTGGATAAAGAAGATGTGGTACATATACGCAATGGAATAGTACTCAGCCATAAGAAAGGATGAAATACTGCCATTTGCAACAACATGGATGGACCTTGAGAACATTTTGCTAAGTGAAATAAGTCAGTCAGAAAAAGCTAAGAACTATATGATTTTACTCCTATGTGGGCTTATAACTGAAACTTATTAACACAGCAGTGTGGTGGTTGCCAGCTGGAAGGGGGTGGGTTAAGAAGGATGCCCTAATAGAAGGTGACAGAAGATTTGACTTTGGGTGGGCACAGGGTGCATTATACAGATCTTGTAACATTGAAACCCTCACAGGAAAGCTATATGTTCATGTTGACCAATGTCACTGCAATCAAATTAATAAATAAAAAATGGATCTATATACCAATTTCTAATATCCCTGCCCCCCCCTAAAAAAAAGCCTGTGATTATTGAATAGACATTGGATGAATGTTATATATTTTAAAAGCACTGTTCAAACTATTTTCATATTAGATAGTTTGGATTGACTTCAGAATTTCTAAATGTCTGTCATTCAAGCTGCCTAAAATAGTACCAAAAGATATGTAGGCTTAAACTGTACAAACTACTCATAGTCCTACACGACTTATAGTATGAGATCAAGGGTTGGTTTTTTCTGAGGCTTCTCTCCTTGGCTTGTAGATGGCCACCTTCTTGTTGTATTCTTACATGGACACCCCTTGGTCTGAGTATTTGTCCAACTTTCTTCTTCTTGTAAGGACACCAGTCACAATGGATTAGGGCATCCATAGGACTTCATTTTATATTATCACTCCTTTATATTTTTTTCTTTGGAAAAAAAAAAAAAAACACCAAACATTTATTTTTCTGTACAGTTTCTCAGGCTATTTTCTGATTTGAGTGATTTTATTTTCCTGTCTCTTCCATGTTGTTAGTTTCTTATTGTTATTTTGGGGGGAGATTTTGTTTGTTTTTATCAAGAAAGCATGTTATTCTTGCTTAGATATTTTTAATTAAATTTATTGGTGTGATATTAGTTAAAATTATATAGGTTTCAAATGTATAACTCTATCATACGTCATCTGTATATTGTATTGTGTGCACACCCCCCAAAGTTCAATCCCCTTTTCTCATCATATGTTTGACCCCCTTTACCCTTTACTACCCCAACATCCCTTTTCTCTTTGGTAACCACAGTACAATTGTCTGTATCTATGAGTTTTTGTTTGCTTGTCTTGTTTGTTCTTTGGCACTTTCAGTTTTATATTCATATATGAGTGAAATCATATGATTCCTCAATTTTTCCATCTGACTTTTTTTTTTTCACTTAGCACAATATTCCCAAGATCTGTCCATGTTGTCACACATTGCAGTATTTCAACTTTACTTATGGTTGAGAGTATTCCATTATATATCTCATGTCTTCTTTAGCCAGTCATCCATTGAAGGATACTTTGGTGGTCTCCATGTCTTGGCCACTGTGAATAATGCTGCAATAAGCATGTCTTTACAAATAAATGTGTGTGTGTGTTTTAATTTGGGAGGTAGATACCCAAAAGAGGGATTGCTGGGTCACATGGTAATTCTAGTCTAAATTGTTTAAGGAACTTCTATACTTTTTCCATAGTGGCTGTTCCAGTTTATATTCCCACCACCAATTTATCAGGGTTCATTCACTTCACTTCTCCAGCATTTGTTATTACTTGTCTTGTTGATAATAGCCATTCAAACAGGTGTGAGTTGGTATCTCATTGTAGCTTTGAATTGCATTTTCCTATATAGCTAGTGAAGTTGAGCATCTTTTCATAGATCTGTTGGTCATTTGTATGTCTTCTTGGAAGAAGCGTTTAGATCCTCTGCCCATTTTTTAATTGGATTTTTTTTTTTCTTGTTGAGATGTATGAGTTCTTCATACATTTTGGATATTGATCCCTTATCAAGAGAGTTGTTTGCAAATATCTTCTCCCACTTGGTTGGCTGGTTTTGTGGATTTTTAATATTATTTTTTACTGTGCAGGAGATTTTTAGTTGGATATATAGTCCCATTCATTTATCTTTGCCGTTGCTTCCCTTGCCTTTGGGGTGAAACTCATAAATTCCTCTGCAAGACCAACTTCCATAAGTATTTTACTTATGTTTTCTTCTATGTAATTTATTGTTTCTGGTCTTATATTTAGGTTTTGGATCCATTTTGAGTTAATTTTAGTGTGTGGTAACAAATAGCAGTTTAGTTTTATACTTTTGTATGTGGCTTTCCAATTTTCCCAGCACCATTTACTGAAGTGGCTTTCTTTTCTCCAATGGTCCTTTTCGGCTCCTTTGTTGAAAAATTTTAGCACATATACATGTAGGTTTATTTCTGGGCTCTCAATTTTGCTCCATTGGCCTCTGTGTCTGTTATTCTGCCAATACCATGCTGTTTTGATTATTGTCACTTTGTAGTATAATTTGAAGTAAGGAAGTGTGATACTTCTGGCTTTGTTCTTTCTCAAGAGTGCTTTAGCTATTTGAAGTCTTTTGTATTTCCATACAATCTGATTATTGATTTCATTTTTGAAAAATGAGATTGGGATTTTGATGGAGATTGCATTAAATCTGTATATTGCTTTGGGTAATACAGCTATCTTCTTTTTTTATATTTTTTATTGATTTTTTACAGAGAGAAAGGGAGAGGGATAGAGAGTTAGAAACATCAATGAGAGAGAAACATCGATCAGCTGCCTCCTGCACACTCCCTACTGGGGATCCGCCCACAACCGAGGTACATGCCCTTGATCGGAATCGAAACTGGGACCTTTCAGTCCATAAGCCGATGCTCTATCCACTGAGCCAAACCAGTTAGGGCAATACTGCTATCTTAACTATGTTGCTTCTACCAATCCATGAACACAGAGTATCTTTCCATTTATATTTTTCTTCTTCAACTTATTTTAACAATGACTTGTAGTTTTCAGTGTACAGTTCCTTCACATCTTTGTTAAGTTTATTTCTATATATTTTATTTTTTTGTTTCCATTGTAAATTAATTTTTTATTTCTATTTCTGAAATTTAATTGTGATGTATAGAAATGCAATGGATTTTTGTAAATTGTTTTTGTATCCTGCAAGTTTACTGTATTCATTTATTATTTCTAATAATTTTTTGGTGGAGTTTTTCAGGTTTTCTATATAAAGAATTATGTCATATGCAAAAAGTGACAATTTTACTTCTTCATTCCCAACTGGATGCCTTTTATTTCTTTCTCTTGCCTTATTGCTCTGGCCATGACTTCCAGCACTATGTTGGATAAGAGGGATGAGAGTAGGCATCCATGTCTTATTCCTGGTCTTAGAGGAAAAGCTTTTAGTTTTTCACCATTGAGTATTATATTAGCTGAGGTTTTGTCACATATGGCCTTTGTAAAGTTGAGGTACTTTCCTTCAATCCCATTTTATTGAGTGTTTTAATCTTAAACAAATCTTATTTCCTATCCAATGTTTTTTTCTGCATCTATCAATATGATCATATGAAATTTATCCTTTATCTTGTTGATGTGGTGTATCACAATGATCAAATTGCATATATTGAGCCATCCTGTTATCTCTGGAATGAACCCCAAATGATATATGAAATCGATATATCCTTAATGTATTGTTGTATTTGATTTGCTAGTGTTTTGTTTAGGATTTTTGCATTTTATTCTTCAGAGTTATTGGTCTGTAGATCTCTCTCTCTCTTTCTCTCTCTCTCTCTGTGTGTGTGTAGGTGTGTGTGTGTGTGTGTGTGTGTGTGTGTGTGTGTGTGTGTTAATCTTGCCAAATTTCAGTATGAGGGTAATTGTTGAAAAGTGCTAAATACTTGAAAGAAACATCAAAAAATCTATAATTATTGATGATCATAGGAAATTGTGTACCATCACATTTAATCAATTTTAACTGTTTTACTCAAATAATTTTATAATTTCAGAATGATTTTTGTTTTGCACAGTAAGGAATATCATTATTTATTAGCTTTTAAAGAGTTTTAAAATATTTTTAAAACTGACCTTTAAACATTGCTTACAATATTTTTCCTTTCATAAAAAGTAGAAATTGGGAAAAACAAATGACAAAAGAACAACAGAAATCATGAAAAGTATCCTAATTTCACCTATTAGAGACAACCGCTGCTAAGTGTTAATATATTTCCCTGAGAGAGAGAGAGAAGAAGTGTGAGCAGGAGCAAGAAAGAGGATTGTTTTTAAATTGGCAATGACTGAAGAAAAAACAATGTATTGACATGTAAAAGGTATTGATATTTTGCCTATAATATTTGTTGTAACAATTTTCCTAGTCAGCCATTTTTCTTCTTGATTATGTATTTGTGCTATAGTCATTTAACTTTTTCTGAATTCACATCAGTTCTTTTTCTTAATAATTTCTTCCATTGCTTTTACCTAAAGTCACAAAAGATTATGGTACCTTGATTAGAACTGTCCTTTGGAGCAACAATTCTCTAATGTTAAGTTTCAGGATCTCTTTATTGTCTTAAGAATTATTGAGAACTCCAAAGATTTTTATTTATGTAAATTATAGCTGTCAGTAGTTTCTATGTTAGACATTAAAACCAAGGATTTTTAAAATATGTTTTTATTTATTCATTCAATAAAGTGACCATAAACCCATCTATAATAATAAAAGCGTAATATGCTAACTAGACCCAACAGCCGACGACCTTCCAAACCTTATTCTGTACATCTTTCTGGACAAAGCCACAGTGGCAGGGGCCGAGGCAGAGGCAGTTAGGGGTGATCAGGCAGGCAGGTAAGTAGTTAGGGGTGATCAGGCAGGCAGAGAGGTTAGGGGCAATCAGGCAGGCAGGCAAGTGGTTAGAGGTGATCAGACAGGCAAGCAGAGGGGTTAGGGGCGATCAGGCAGGCAGGCTAGTGGTTAGGGGCAATCAGGGAAGCAGGCGAGCTGTTAGGAGACAGTGGTCCCGGAGTGCAAGAGGGATGTCTGGCTGCCAGTTTAGGCCTGATCTCACAGGGATCCCTGCAGGATCGGGTGTAAACTGGCAGTCAGACCTCCCCCAAGGGATCCCGGATTTCGAGAGGGTGCAGGCCGAGCTGAGGGACCCCCTCCCCATGCACGAATTTTGTGCACCAGGCCTCTAGTAATATATTAAAACAAGAAGCATTTTTTTGTGTGTGAAAAAATAACATTTTTTAAGATAAAAGTATTCAGGAAGAAAAGTTTCATTATTTTATATTTTTGCAAATCTCCTCTTTGTCTGCCTTAATAGAAAGTAACCAGAATCTAATATTTGATTTTGTAATCAATCGGTTGCAATATGATTGATTTTGGTTGATATATGGGAAGAAAATCTAGCCTCATGTAAATATCTCAATGAAAGAAAAAGAGTATTATAATAGAACTAGAGGCCCAGTGCACTCAGGGGGCGTCCCTCAGCCCGGCCTGCACCCTCTCAAAGTCTGGAAGCCCTCAGAGGATATTTGACTGACGGCTTAGGCCCTCTCTCCTTGGGAAGCTAGCCTAAGCCATCAGTTAGACATCCTTAGTGCTGCCACAGAGGTGGAAGAAGCTGCCGCCACCACCACTGTGCTCTCCAGCCTTGAACCCGACTTCTGGCTGAGCAGCGCTCCCCCTATGGGAGCGCACTGACCACCAGGGAGCAGCTCCTGCATTTATCACCTGCCCCCCGGTGGTCAGAGCGTGTCATAGTGACTGGTCGTTCTGCCTTTTGGTCGATTTGTATATTAGCCTTTTATTATATAGGACTAGGGTCCCAGTGCGCGAAATTCGAAATTCATGCACAGGGGGTGCAGTCTCTCAGCCTGGCCTACACCCTCTCCAATCTGGGATCCCTCTCCCAATTCAGAACCACTGGCTCCTAAGCACTCACCTTCCTGCCAGTCTGATGGCCCTAACTGCTCTCCCCTCCTGGCCTGATCCCCCTAACTGTCTGTCTGCTCTCCCTTCCTGGCCTAAACCCCGTAAGTGCCCATCTGCTCTCCCTTCCTCTCCATGCCTTCAGACCCCTGCGCAAAAGTGCTGAGAGCTCTCTGCCAAGGCCCTGCCCCCATCCTGAAGCCCCTCTCCGGGCAGGAGGCATGGCGGGCCTGCACACACCTCCTCTGGGGGGGCCACTGTGGCCCATCCTGAAGCCCCCCTTTGGGCCAGGCGGTGTAGCGGGCCTGCATGCACTTCTGCCGGGGAGGCTGCCGCCAGCAGCAGCCTCATGTCCCAGTGGCGCAAGTCCCCACCCCCATCCCTGCCCACCAGCTCCTGTGCACATGCAGCCTGTTGAACGGTTGTGACTGGGCACCATTAGGACCAATTAGCATATTACCTCTTTATATATATAGATTTTCAAATAATTATGGATTCTTTTTGATGATTCAACTACACAGATATGCAAAAAATACCAGTAGTAGTTTCTTAAAGGTTAGTTGAAATGAGAAATCAGAAGCCATATCAGTAAATTCTGTGCACTGTTGCATCAAAACCCATATTGACCCCTCTGGCACTTACCACAGTCTTTTACTCAGACATGAGTTTTTAACATTACTCATTAGTTTTTGAAAAATGTGGTTTCCTAAGTTTCACAGATCTTCCAAATGTTGACACACTGTATTGTAAAATATTTTTAAAATCGCATTCATTGCTATACGGGCCAATTTCATTTTAAAAACAAACAGATTTTGAGTACAGGATACAAGCTTTTAAAAACTCTAAAATCTATTTACAAGCTCAAATGTTATTATTGGCAACAAATACCAACAGCTGTGTTACTTGAAGTGATAGACTTACTTCATCCATTTTCAATATAATGCCTGCCAGATACTCAAATCTGAATAATCATAGTTTGTCTATTAGTAATTCCTCCAAGTAACAAATGGTGCACCATGAAAAAAAGTGGCTTTTACAGCTCATAGCTCAATCACACAGTATTTTTCCTCAAGATAATCATTTTATTGCAGCAGGTAGTATTCTAATTTTGTCAGTTTGTTTTAAAATACCTGTACCTAAGGGTTGAGATTTAATACTATTAATAATTGTTACTGCTTCATCAAAGAAATTCTCAAGTGAAAATGGCACCATCTTGTCATTTATATGGGGGTTCATTCCAGGCAACCACATTGTAGGCAACTCTCTGCTTATGGCATCAGCCTTCCAACTGTCTCCTTGCTTCTACTCATTTCTCACAATAGCAATAGTCATCAGAATGATCCTTTTAAAATGTAAATAAAACTTCCAAAGCATTGGCTATGCAAAGGCAAAATAGGAACGTTAAGTGGGAGAATGTGGCAGACACTACCATATCATCACCAATGAGGTCACATGTGAATATCATACATGCTCTGATATGACATGACAGGATGGCCACTTCACTTTTATGACATTACTTGCCAAAAATTGTGTCTTCAGTCTAATCAAAAGCAAAACATCAGATGAACCTAAAATGGGTAACATTGTACAGGATAGCCAGGCCTCTACTTCTCAAGATTGTCAAGATTATGAAAATAAGGAAGACAGAGAAACTGTCATAGACCAGAGGAGACTGGGTAGCTATGCCAACTCAAAGTGATGTGGTTCCTTGGACTAGGTCATCGAACACAGTATTAAAAAAGAGTGTTAATGGAAAAACTGATGAAATCCAAATAAGTCTGGAATGTGCTTAATAGTAATGAAGCAGTGTTGGTTTATTTACTTTTGACAAAGATACCATGTAAAAAGATATTTATAATGAGAAAAACTGAGTGAGGTCTATAGGGAACTCTCACTGTTATATCTAAAACATTTCAGTAAATTTAAAATTATTTCAGAATAAGTGTTTATCGGGGGTGGGGAGGGAGAGTAAGGTTAAACATTTTACTCTTCTGTTCAAAATATTCCATGTTGCTACTCCTCTCACTTAGAGGTAAAACCAAAGCATTTAACAATTCCTCCATAATCTGGCAACCCACGAACTTTCGATCTTTTTGTACATAATCTCTCCCTAGCTCACTTTGATTCAGAAATTCAAGGCTCTGTGCTATTTTTCTAACACAGTAAGCATGTTATCTTCCTTAGGACATTTTCACTTTCTTTTTTTCTTCTTCTTCTGTCGGAAACATCCCTCTCCCGAAGAGCAGCATGGTTTATGTCCTGGCTCCCTTCAGGCCTCTGCACAGATTTCCCCCAACAACAAATGTCTTCTTTGACCCTTATCCATAAAATAATAGCCATGTGCCCCACTCTGACATTCTTTATTCCATCTACTCTGCCTTATTTTTTATATGCTATAGCATCAACGGCTCATATATTTACTTATTCACTTGTTTATTATTCCCTCCCCCTGGAAGGCAATCTTTTTTATTGATTAATTGATTGATTTCAGAGAGGAAGGAGGAGGAATAGAAAGATAAAAACATCAATGATGAGAGAGAATCATCGATCGGCTGCCTCCCACACGCCCTTCACTGGGGATCGAGCCCACAACCCAGACATGTGCCCCCAACCGGAATCAAACCCGGGAACCCCTTCAGTCCACATACCAACACTCTATCCACTGAGCCAAACTGGCTAGGGCCCCTGGAAGGTAATCTTTATGAAAGTAGGGACTTGGTTTTGTTCACTGCTGTTCCTCAGCATCTAGAACAGAACCTAGCACACGGTTACTTGTTATTCAAAATAAAGAAATAAACGTATTTAAGATGCATTTTGAATAACAAGTCAGCAATGACGTGTTCATAATTTCACTTCCAAATAAGAAATGCAAATAATATATACTTGTTTTGCCATAAAGCTGGCAATCATTATTTCCTGGGAAAACCTGTAACTTATTCTGACATTGTATCTTTAATTTTGTATGTTAAAATTTTTATGATATTAACTAGTAGGTTTTTTTTAATGTGTTTTCTTAGCAAAACAAAATAGTCTAAATAAAATCTTATGTTTGTTTTCAAAGCTGTTCCTGGAAATTTCACTGGTCTAAGAAAACCAAACATTTGATTTTAACTTCTACATAGTACAAGGTTCTAGAGAGGTTCAGGAAAAAATATACTGCTAAATGTCAGTCTGGGACTGCATTTCAATAGATATAAACATTAATTTAAATATTGCTGATGTGAAATAGCAAGTTGTATATATTGTAATTCTGGTAGCTTCTCTCAAGAATCAGGTAAAAAACAACAACAACAAAAAAAAACCTTTCAATGAATCTTATCTTCTTCAAGGACATATTATTTTTATCTATCTATAGAAGAGGAAAAATAATCTAGAATTTTTTCCTAATACAATAATTTAGTTCAAATACATATTTGTTATGTTTACCTAATTTTCCCTATATGAATATGTAGGTCTGCTGTTTTAAATATATATATATATTTCTTATTTTAATTCACATTATCACTAGATAAATGATAATCTAAGTAAAAAGTTCACAATATTGGAGAAAAAAAGTCCTTCAAGGTCTGATTGCATTGTCCTTTACTAATTGTGTCTAACAATTTATTCAAATATTGAACACTTTTTTAAAAAAACTAAGCTTTACAACATTTATAAATAACAATAGAAAATGAAAAGCTATGTTATTGCATTTTGAATTACCATATTTCTTTTGTTTTTCATGCCTCCAAGCTTTTTTGTTTTCAATTACAGTTTACATTTAATATTATTTTGTACTAGTTTCAGGTGTAGAATATAGTGATTAGACAATCATATTCTTTACAAAGATTCACCCTGATATTTTCAGGACCCACCTGGGACCATTCAGATTTAATATAATATTATTGACTACATGTCCTATGCTTTACTTTACATTCCCATGACTATTTTGTAACGACCAGTCTACACTTCTCATTCCCATCAGCTTTTTCACCCTGTCCCCCAACCACCCTCCCCTCTGTCTGTTCTCTGTATCTATGAGTCTATTTCTGTTTTGTTTGATCTTTTACATTGTTCTTTAGATTCAATGAGCAAAACCATATGGAATTTGTCTTTCTCTGATGTACTTCACTTAGCATAATATTCTCTAGGCACATCCGTGCTGTCACAAGTTGTAAGATTGTATTATTTCTTATGGCCGGATAATAATCTATTGCAAATAAGGACCACCACTTTCTTTTATTAATCCTCACCCAAGAATATTGTTTTTATTGCTTTTAAGAGAGAGAAGAAGGGAGACAGAGTGTGAGAGAAAATCATTGATCGGTTGCCTCCCATATGTGACATGAACAGGGTTTGAACACACATACTAGGTATATGCCCTGAACAGGAATCCAATCAACAACCTTTTGGTGTATGGGACGATGTTCCAACCAATTGAGCAACCCAGTCAGAGCAGAACCACCATGTTCTTCTCCATTCCTCTGCTGATGGGAGCCTGGGGTGCTTCTATATCTCGGCTATAATAAATAATGCTGCAATGAATATGGGGATGCATATATTCTACAAACTATTGTTTTGCATTTCTTCAGCCAGGTGTGGAATGACTGGATCATAGGCAGTTCCATTCTAAATTTTCTTGAGGACCTCCATACTGTTTCCACAGTGGCTACACGAAACTGCATTCCCACCAGCAGGGCACGAGGGTTCCTGTTTCTCCACATCCTTGCTGATACTTGTTGTTTGCTGATTTATGCATGAAAGCCATACTGACAGGCGGGAGGTGATATCTCACTGTGTTTTTTTCTAATTCTTCTTGTTGAAAGTATTACAGGTGTCTCCTGTGGGGTGTGTGTGTGTGTGTGTGTGTGTGTGTGTGTGTGTGTGTGTGTTTTCCCCATTGACCCCCTCCACCACATCCCCACTCCTCCCAGGCCTTCACCACTCTATTGTCTGTGTCCATGGGTTATGCATGTATGCCTACCAGTTTCCCGATTAATCACTACCCTCCCACTCTTCACCCCCACCTTCCCTCTGTAATTCGTCAGTCTGTTCCATGCTTCTATGTCTCTGGCTCTATTTTATTCATCAGTTTATTTTGTTCATTAGATTCCACAAATGAGTGAGATCATGTGATACTCATCTTTCTCTGAATGGCTTATTTTGCTTAGCATAATGCTCTCCAGGTCCATCCATGCTGTTGCAAATGCTAAGAGTTCTTTCTTTTTTTTACAGAAGCATGGGAGTCCATTGTGGAAATGTACCCAGTTTTTTTATTCACTCATCTGCTGATGGGCACTTGGGCTGTTTCCAAATCTTAGCTATGGTGAATTGTGCTGCTATGAACATATGGGTGCATATATTCTTTCTGATTGGCGTTTCAGCTTTCTTAGGATATGTTCCTAGAATAGGATCACAGAGTCCAATGGGAGTTCTATTTATAATTTTTTTAGGAAACTCCATATTGTTTCCCACAGTGGCTGCACCAGTCTGCATTCTCTTTTTTCCACATCCTCACCAACACTTGTCTTTTGGTGATTTGTTGATGATAACCATTCTGACAGGTATGAGGTGATACCTCATTGTTGTTTTAATTTGTATTTTTTTGTGATTAGTGATTTTGAGCACTTTTTTATATGTCTCTTGGCCTTCTGTATGTCCACTTTGGAGAAGTGTCTATTTAGGTCCTTTGGCCCTTTTTCAATTGGATTGTTTATCTTCCTTTTGTTAAGTTGTATAAGTTCCCTATATATTTTGGAAATTAACCCCTTATCGGATATATCATTGGCAAATACCTTCTCCCATGAAGTGGGCTCCCTTTTCATTTTGTTGATGGTTTCTTTTGCTGTGCAGAAGCTTTTTATTTTGATGTAGTCCCATTTCTTTATTTTCTCCTTATTTCCTTTGCCCTAGGAGATGTATCGGTAAACATATTGCTACAAGAGATGTCTGAGATTTTGCTGCCTGTGGTTTCTTCTAGGATTTTTATGGTCTCATGACTTACATTTAAGTCTTTTATCCATTTTGAGTTTATTCTGTGTATGGTGGGCATCAGCAGCAGGCGGCAGAACACAGAACATGGCAGGCATCAGCTGCAGTGGGATGGTGGAGCAGGTGAATGGGGGCGCCAGACCAAGGCAGGGCACAGGTTGCTGTCATCAGGACAAGCCTCTGGTGGTTACTGAAAATTCTTTTCTCCTGCACACCGCAGTTTCACCCAGTGCTCTCACCTGCTGGTGGCGCTGGCCCCACTCGCACCCGATGCCAGCACCAGAGACGCCACTCGCACTTGCTGCTGGTGCCTGGCACCTGGCGCTGGCCCCGATCACTCGATGCCATTAGTGGATGCGAACAGCGGCTGCTGGTCCCTATGCCCCTCAGGGTTTCTCCACCTCCCCCTGCCCCTGAGGGGTAATCAGGGCCAGCAGCTGCCTCTCACACCCATTGCTGGTGACGGCCCTACTCCTACCCTCTGCCAGCTCTGGATCTACCACTCATACCCACTGCTGGTGCCAGAGCAGCCCACAATTCCATTCAAGGTGCATGAATTTGTGCACTGGGTCCCTAGTAAATGATAAAAAGCCTTCACTGGATGCTGAGCTTTATTCAAATGTTATTTTTTGTTTTTAATTGTTTTATTTGTAATCCACAGGTAGTTATGATTGAGCTAAAAGAATATAGTATTCATTTTTATAGAACCCATACACTTAAAAACAAAGCATATTGATTTCCTATCATTCCTGTTTCCACTATCCCCACTTCCCAGAAAGTTGGATCTAGACTCTGGGTAATTGTGACTTGGTAGACCTGACAGTGCTATTTTATATATGAAATGCATATGTGTTTTAAGGAAATCAAATTATTAGGGCATTGAAGAAAGTTCTGAGGTTGGAAAAACAATCAATAAATGCTCTCCTATAGAATAACTCTAGTGATACAGCCTAGCTCAAAACGAATCCTTAACTTTACATGTCAATGTGTAAGCTTGTGAAAGAATTACATCATATCAATTTTATATGAATTTCCACAATTCTCTGTAAATTAACTGTTTTTTAAGTGGAAGTTTGCATCTTTTGACCACTTTCACCTCTTTTTGCCCAACCTCCTACCTCAGATCAATCGGTTCTCTGTATTTATGAGTTCAAGGTATATATATGTAATGAGACAAGATTTGTCTTTATCTCTCTGGCTTTTATCATTTAGCTTTTCGACCTCAAGTCCATCCATATTGTCACAAATAGCAGGATTTCCTTCTTTGTAATGGCTGAATATCTCTCTCATGTGTGTGTGTATGTGTGTTTTCATTAATTTATCAATAAACACTTGGGTTGCTTCTATGTCTTGGCTATTATAAAAGACCTGCAATGAACATTGGGGTGCAGATTCTTTGGTGTTAGTGTTTTTATTTCCTAAGGTAGATACTCAAAAGTGGAATTGCTGGATCATATGGTAGTTTTATTATAATTATTATTTTGAGGAACTTTCATATTGTTTTTTACAGTGGCTACACCTATTTTAATTCCCACCAACAGTGCACTGGACTTGCTTGTTCTCCACTTGTTATTTCCTGGTGTGTGTGTGTGTGTGTGTGTGTGTGTGTGTGTTTTATAATTGCCATTTTAACAGGTGTGAGATAATATCTCATTGTGGTTATGATTTGCAGTTCCCTGATGATTAGTGATGTTGAGCACCTTTTAAAGTACCTTTTGGCCATTTGTATGTCTTCTTTGGAAAAATATCTATTCAGATCCTCTGCCTATTTTTCAATCAGTTTGGGGGTTTTGTATTTTTTTTTGTTTTACTAATGACTTGTAAAAATTAACTTTTATACTGTTGTGTTTGCCTCCAATCAATGTAGCATCTTAAATTTAACATTTTAGATCTTCCTTTGTTCAAGACAAGCTAAGTGGCTCTGCAGAATAGACCAGAACATAGAATGGTTATACAAAGTTGTATGTGAATCTGGGGCTGTGGGTTCATTTTGTTCCAGCCTTAGATCAAGGTTGTGGGAAGTTCATTTGCTGGGATGTAATGCATATTATATCATCCTCAGTTCTTAAAACAAAGGTCTGAGGTATTGTTTTCTATCCCCTGTCCCATGTCCCCACTGTTGTTTGAGAATAAAATGAAAATAGCTGATTTGAATCACTAAGGATTGTAGTTTAAATGATGACACATGACTTCAGAGCCATAAAGGAGGGAACTCAGATTTGAAGCCAAGCCAGAACACAACTTAGATATTTTCTCAGTGAATCAATCTGAAATATATCCAATCAGGAGCCACTAGGTATCAATATAAGCCCTAATTATGAGAAGGTAGCTTTAGGAGACCAGGTGGAACAATTCAACAATTTCTAAACATTAGAAAGTGAGAATTGGAATTATGAGAGGAAGACAAATAGGCACTCAAGAGAGAGAGAGAGATAGAATAAGAATTAATAACACGTGATAAAGACTATATTAAGAAAGATAGCCAATAAAATAAAAATGCAGAAAATGAATTCCCATCAAAGAAAATAAAAATAATTAAACAAATTGACAATGACTTTAAATGTTTGGTTTACTCAATCATTACCCTGGGAAAATATTTAATTATTTGAGAAAAAAGAATTTGTTCTACTTTAACTATTAATGACCATTAATAGGAGATTGGTTAAATAATGCCCAAACCATGAAATAGTTTAAAAGTGTTTGTTGGAAGAAACTCCTCCATGGTATCGCTTATGTTTCTGCATGTCTTGCAGGAATGTTTGTGTAATGAATATCCTGGGAAGATAGAGGTAGTATCTGCCTCTGGTGCATAGGCCATGTCTATATTCTTGGGTATATTAAACATGAAATATTCCTGAGGGGAAAAGAAAACAGGTGTGCTTACTGGCAAATAAAAATGATTTGGGTTCTCTAAGCTTGGGACACTCAGCCTTCTGCATATGCAGCCATTTGCCTATTCTTCTTTGTGTTACATGTGGGGACAGAAACACAGGGAGTTGATATGAATGCTAATAGTATGTTAATTGCTATTGCTGTTAGTTAGAAAATTATTTATCTCTAACCCAGGAGTTATATATGTTCTACCAGCATCCATGACTTTGTGGTAGGCTAGCTTTTAACTTGCAAATAGAATAAAATCTCAATCCCTTCATAGTTGTGGACATTGTTAAAAAGTCAAAGTAAGTTTCTATGATATGACATGGGAAGATCCCCAAGACATACTTCTAAGGAAAAATATGTATATATGAATACACACATGTATCTCACACAGTATAAACCCATATTTGAAAGAAAATTCTAGAAGGACATACATCAAATAATGAAAAGTGAATATTTATCCATTGGAAGGGAAATATCATTGGTCATTGGAGTTAGAGGTGGGTGGGACAATGAGTAGGGTAGTAAGGAGAAGAGTTCAAGCAGTTGGCTCATGATCCATTCAGTCTCCTTGGGGGTGAGTGAAAGAAAATACAGAAAAGTGAATTGATCTAATCTCCTTGCCACTGGACTTACATATATAATAATATTGCTAGGAGAAAGAAAACTTATCCATAGAATTGTCTTGGCAGAATGTTTCTGAGAAAAAGGATTACTACAGTAAATAAATCCAGAATGTATAGATTTATAAGACATAAATCCTTGGATAATGTGCCATAAATTATAGAACTCTCCTGGGTATAAAATTGATATGTTTCATAACTTAAATGCTACTGACTAGTCAGGTAGCTCTTCAAAACCTTATTTGGAGGCCTCATATATTATTTTGGGCCAGAGAGAGCATGTCAATGTGGAAGGAAGGGCCTAGGAAGTCATGTGGAATCCCAGCCTTCTCTATTCAATCTTTGCTTTGATTTAGGGTATCCTTAAAATTATTTATAAAGCTCGATACTGGAAGAGATATCTGATTTGTATGAGTCCATTTTATTAATCAATACTTTACTCCTCAGTCTACTACTCTCCTCACCTCCTCTATCCAACCATTGTACTTTGATTATTTTGGCAAAAGTCACCAAAAATCCAATGAATTCTTTCCAGTGTCCTCTCATATAATTGCCTAGTGAAAACTATCACTTGCTTCTTTTCAAAGTTATTCCTTGGATTCAATTCATTGGAATTTTTCTACTTTTCTGATAACTCATCATTTCATTAGCATTTACCTTATCCAAGAAACTTTGCATATATTTTCTATTTAATACTCATTACACCCATGTAATCCAAGTGTTGACTGCTTTATTATCTGTTTTGCAGAGCAGCAAAATGAGGATTAAAGAATGCAATAATCTGCTCAAATTCAAAGAGAGTCTAGATTGAACTCCAGTATTTATGGTTCCAATGCTTGGGCATTTAACACTTCTTTCCCACCTTCTCCTCTCTGACCTTTAAATGTAGTTTTTCTACTGGTTAGGGTCGATTTCTGGGTTCCCTATTCTATTTCATTGGTATTTACGTTTGTTCTTGTGTCAGTACCAGGCAGCTTTGAGAACAGTGGCTTTGTAATACAGCTTGATATCTGGTATTGAGATGCCTCCTACTTTGTTCTTCTTTCTCAGGATCACTGCAGCTATTCAGGGTCTTTTTCCACTATGCTCAATTAATATTTGACAAAGGAGGCAAGAACATACAATGGAGCCAAGACAATCTCCTCAATAAATTGTGTTGGGAAAATTGGACAGATACATGCAAAAAAAATAAAACTAGACCACCAACTTACACCATACACAAAAATAAACTCAAAATGTATAAAGGACTTAAACATAAGAGAGGAAACCATAAAAATATAAGAAAAATCCACAGGCAGTAAAATCTCAGACATACTAGTATGCCGAAGCAATATCTTCACTGATACAGCTCCCTAGGGCAATGGAAACTAAAGAGAAAATAAACAAATGGGACTACATCAAAATAAAAAGCTTATGTACAGCAAAAGAAACCATAAACCAAACAATGCATGGGAGAACATATTTGCCAATGTTATCACCAATAAAGGTTTAATCTCCAACATATACAGGGAACTCATACAACTTAACAAAAGGAAGATAAACAACCAAATCAAAAAACGGGCAAAGGACCTAAATAGATACTTTTTGAAAGAGGACAAAAGGAAGGCCAAGAGACACTAATCATCCAAGATTAGTAATCAAAGTCACTAATCGTCCAAGATATGCAAATCAAAATGACAATGCGGTACCACCTCACACCTGTCAGAATGGCTAGCATCAACAAATGACAAGTGCTGGCGAGGATGCAGAGAAAAAGGAACCCTTCTACACTGCTGGTGGGAATGCAGACTGGTGCAGCCACTGTGGAGAACAGTATGAGTTTCCTCCAAAAACTAAAAATGGAACTCCCATTTGACCCAGTGATCTCACTTCTAGGAATATATCCCACGGAGCCAGAAACACCAATCAGAAAGGATATATGCACCTCTATGTTCATAGCAGCGCAATTTACCATAGCCAAGATTTGGAAACAATCTAAGTGCCCATTAGCAGATGAGTGGATTAAAAAACCGTGGTACATCTACACAATGTAATACTACGCTACAGTAAAAAAGAAGGGATCCTTATCATTTGCAACAGCATGGATGGAACTGGAGAGCATTATGCTAAGCGAAATAAGCCAGTCAGAGAAGATAAATATCACATGATCTCACTCATTTGTAAAATATAATGAACAACATAAACTGATGAAAAAAACAGATCTAGAGACAGAGAAGCATTGATCAGACCGTCAAACCTCAGAGGGAAGGTAGAGGAGGGTGGGAGTAAGGGGAAGAGATCAACCAAAGGACTTGTTTGCATGCATATAAGCCTAACCAATGGACACAGACACCAGGAGGGTGAGGGCATGACTGGGGAGTGAGGGGCAATGGGGGGATAAGGATACATATGTAATACCTTAGTGAATAAAGAGAGAGAAAAAAATAAATGTAGTTTTTCTAAAATGTATTTTCTTGCACTTCCATTATTGCTCCATGTTTGTGTTTCTTAAACGTTTCCGGATTAAGAAACGTTTTGAGAGTTTGCTGAAAATTTTGGACTTATTTCTTAGAAAGGTGCATATAGAAATAAATACATATTTCACACTTTCTATGGGTTTACGCTAAAATCTGGCCATGTGAAGAGGTGCATGTCTACATATTCACTCTGGTGATCTCATCGAGTTGAGTAGCTTCCCCTCAGACCTATTTGTGGTGACCTTTTTCAGCGAGCACATCCCGTGCCCTGACTTATGTCCTCTAAGTTCCACCTCTGTTCTCAGCAGTGAATGGGGTGGATAATTCCATGTGGGCTCCTACCTATCTCATGCTGACCAAATCCAACATCAAGTAATCCCTCACTAGCTTTCTGCACCAGGGTTTTGACCAAGTGCAGCGTGGGAGTGTAGGGTGTTGACACCTTCGAGGGCAGCATCAGCCAATGGAGTAAGAGTTAATAGATTAAAGTCCCTGCCCATTCTCCTTCAGGTGCACATTTCTGAGAAGCATCCTGTGCAGTTTTTCTGCTGGTATTGGCATAATTGAGTCCTACTGCCGACAGTGACAACCTCAGCAGCACTCTCAAATTGGCTTTTCCTCCTTGCCCATCTCCCTCTCCCTGATCCCTCAGTCCTGCTCTCTGTATCATCTCTCAAATAAACTAAATATTAATTCTTGCTTCAGACCCTACATTCAGGGCAACCCTATCCAAATTAAAATGATGCTCAAATTTACTTCTTTTAGTACTGAGCTCTTTTTTGAGAATCCATCTCTCATGTCAATCTGCCTGGATATTTCCATTTCCATGGGTATGGGGCCCTCATTCTTAGCACATTCTGTCCATCTAGTGTTCTTTATTTTAGTGACATTATCATAAAGCAGTTCTTCAAAATAAAAACTTTGGTGTAATCTTTGACTCGCCTCTTTCTCATTCTCATACCCTATTACTAAGTTCCACCTGTTTGATCATGACTATGTCTCCTGAATTGTTCATTCCCATTATTTTTAACCCCACTGCCAAAGACTTGCGGTCTTAGCTATTAGACAGCCCTTCACGAATCTAAAACAATAGCATTATATCAGGCCTCACTTTCTCCCTGCCCTCTCTCATTTCCAACATATGATTTTCCCAAATGACTTCTCTAAAACATAACTCTAAAATGACCTTTTTTTCTCTAAATTATTGTGCAGAGAGTAAAATCAAAGTTACTTGGCATGGCACCAAAAAAAAAAATCCAGAATTTTGCCACAGTTTATCTTCACACTTCCTACCCTGCTTCTATTATATAAATTGTTTTTCAGACGCAGTGTATGCTCCTCACAGCTTCATATATTTGTAGATGCTATTCCTTCATCTTAAACTACCTTTTCTTCTCTCCCTTGTCTTCCAGGGAGACTTGAAATCATCCTTCGGGAACTGGCTCAAATATTTCCATCACAATTTTTTTCCTTGCTAAACCTCAGTCATTTATAATCCCATACCATTTTCACATTTCCCCAAGGCTGCTCACAATGCATTTTCATAATTGGTTCATATATTTAGTTCCCTCAGTCTACTGTGTGCTCTAGAAATGCAACAGTCAACTCTGATTTACTTGGTCATCCCATTGCCTAGAAGAAAGTTGCCACTTAGAAATGTGTACCAAACTTAACTGAAAGGTACTGCGAATGTCAAGAGGGAATTAGATGTTGAAGAAAAGCACCGGGCAAAGAGAATGATGAACTTAGGAGAGGATATTCATAAACAGGCAATTTGAGAGATGTGACGAGTGATGAATGAAAATAGAGCTCAATGAAAGGAAAGCCAGAGACATAAGAGGAAAAATGTCCTCAGATAGAATTCAAAGAGAGGAAAGATACAGATGATGCAGACAGATGTTCAGGTCCAGGGATGTTGCTATAGTTAAAAGAATATGTAGCCCACAGGTTAATAGTGTTAAATTTTCTAAGTACTGTTGCTGTTTATACAAACTTCTGTATTATTGGGATTAATTTAACACTTCAAATTATTCTTTAAAAGTTATTGTGTATGTGAAGGCAACATGTATACAATAATGTCAAGTGATTTAAATGATAATTTCTACTTTGAAAACGTTTCACAACTGGAATTTTCCTTTTGAGGATCTTGATTCTCCAGCCTTGTATCTAAGAGAAGCTGTTGAGCATTAGTTTCTGAATAACTCATGTTTTACTTGATCTAAGAGCCAGAAATGGAGCTCTACTAGTATGAGCAGGTATCTGGCTGCCAAAAAGTCCCTGAAACTTTCACAATTAAAAAATCTCAACATGCTTCATCATACAAGTAACTTCAGAGGAAATAAATTTGATTTATAGTATTAATTTCCTTTTCTAGACCATAGCAGGCAAGTAGAAAAGATTTGAAACTTTTAAAAATTTTAATAAAGAAGATATGTAGGAGAGATAACAGGTCTCTTATGATATTCAAACTTCCTGAATTCATATGAAAAAGGACTTCCCAGGGTTCTAATAAAAAGAACCTTTTCTCTATGAGTGCAGTGTCCTTTTTCACAGCCCTGAAGTGATATGTTAGTCTATGTGTCACAATTTGAAGTCCTATGAATTCTTTTTTTTATATATGCTGCCAATATTTTCTTGTGTGGTGTAATTATACTCATCTGTTCTCTACCTAACCATGTCTTCTGTCTATCTGGGCTACTTTGCTATGGGTTTCTCATCTTAGAAGAAGACCCCTAGGATTCTCATATCTACGTAATAGTGATATTGTGCTAGGGAAGTGTCAGCAAACCTCCTTTATTCTGGATGTTCTTCAAGGATATAGAGAGTTAAAACCAACAGGATTTTCCTTGTTTTTATCAAAATACCATAACGATTTATTGTTTTCTGGGATCTTTTTGTACTAGATCTTACCTTTGTATGTGTAGCTTACCTGAATATGATAGAAATTTGTGTTTCTAGCTGAATTGGAAGCAACCGAAATATATAAAAGGAAATTGGAAAATGATATCAACACAGCCTTTAGGCTAAGGAGATGCTGTTGATGTGCTGGATATAAACTTAGAAAGATATTGTATGATTTTTATTATTCTCCCTTGATGAAGTTCAATATAGATTATTAATATTTCTCCTGTCAGAACTTTTTTATATAAATACCGGTTTTTTCCCTATTACCTTGTAAGAGTTCCTAGACCATAAACTACCCCAGTGAATCGATTCCACACTTTCTCAAATATGACATTTCATAAGCCAACTCCTTTAAAAATACAACACTTCATATATTTCTCAGACTACATGTCAAATCAGTATCATGCAAACATAATACTTTCACTACTTTCATGGTGTTGAGAGGAAAAAATTTAATATATCTGTGCTACATCTACATTAATGCAATGGCGCATATTGAAACTGCTTTTATCTGCCACATTTCTCAAATGAAAGCAGCGGCTGAATTTTATGGTAGTTAAACTATGAACCTTGCATACAATCTTGCCTAGGTGGATGTGGCCCTTTGGTATTATTATGGCAGAAGTCTTTATTCTGCACCTTAGACTTGAAAACTTGCCATGGATATAGCAAGCCTATCATGTGGTCATGTGCATTCCATAAAGTCTTTCCAAAGTGTGCAGCACATTTTTGATAGAATTCATAGGTCTTCCAAGAAATTAGAGTAACATTTCCCCTGGCATTTTCGAAGCAGGCTGTAGAGGAGACTGTGGTCTACCAAAGGTAATGGACATGAACTTGTCAATGGTACTTATGTGGTTTTGGAACAATCTCCCAATTGTTGGCATCTCCTGATGTAAACTTAGACATCACACACTAGGAAAGTGTAAATTGCACTACTTGTTTTAGGGTAAATATGACCTCTATTAGTTAGATTTCAGGTAAATATTCAGGGAGGTTTGCCATTAAGAAAAAAAAAAATGGGCAGCAGATAAACAACTTTCCATCCAAAATGTGTGGATGGAAAGGAATTATGTAGCTTAGAAAGGAATTATGTTTGAAATATCCTTATATTTTTATATTTTATGCTAGAATCCTTGCTGTGATGATTATAAACTCCTTGTATCACCCACAGTCAACGGCATCTTCTCCTTAGCTGTTCTGAACTGAGTGACATTCATATTGGCAAATCCCCCATGGAGTAAGCTGAGCTCACGTGTGCCTAACCACATACCAGTAATGACATGATTCTGAGGGGATTTGAAACTCTACCTCAACAAATTTATTTCTGTTTTTCAACATATATTCAAAGCAATACTTTGGCATTGTAATGTGATTTTTGACAGGGCTAAGGTAAATTCATCATGCTAAACTGAAATGTTTCTGGCAGATGTCTGCTCTGTAGCAGTCAAATTGTGTGTACTGTACTGTATGACAACCACAGTGCTACTTCTAGTTGTAAACCTTATTACTGTAATACTTTATTAATGTGAACTCGAAATGTAATTATGCAATGTATCATCCTATTGTATTTTTTCATGTAGAAAAACTTTTTGAAGACAATCTCTAAATTCCAAATAATGAGAATTTTTAGTGAATATAGAAAGAATATAACTTTTTCATCACAAAGCTATGCAGACATTTTGATACCTTTCAAAATCATATATTTTTTAAATTTAAGAAGGCATAAATTTAAAATGTTTTTTGCTTATTCAATATTAACTTTGCTACCCATGGAGATAGTCATTTGTCCTAGAAAGAGGCATTTTTTTTTTTAAATTTAGGTATAATTAACAATATACTATTATATTAGTTTCAGGCATACAGCATAGTAATTCAACCTTTCTGTGCATTAGAAAATGACCACCATAATGTCTACTTTCTATCTGTCACCATACAAGTTGATACAATACTATTGTCTGTATTCCCTGCGCTGTATGTTACATCTCCATGACTTGTTCATCTTATAACTGAAAGTTGTGCCTCTGGTACCCTTCACTTACTTTTGCCCATCTTCAAACTCCTTCTCCCCGGGTAACTATCAGTTTGTTCTATTTGTCTATCAGTCCGGTTTTATTTTGTTTTTTTTTCAGGATTTATTGTCTGTTTTTTACATCCCATATATTAGAGAAATCATATGGTACTTCTCTTGAATGTTCTTCTTTAAAGAAGAAATGATCAAAATAATAACACTGCACATTAAAATGTTTAAAACAGGTAGGTTTGGGGATAATCTCTGTCTAATTATCTGTACCATCTATATACTTCACTACAATTGTCATCATTTAAGTCAAAGAAACTAAAAAATTGTTTTAAAAGAAAATGTAATCCAGATGAATGGCAACCTTTTGATTTCATAATATAGGAAAACCTCTGCACGTGACTTCTTTATTCTAAGACATGTTCGTTCACTAAAAACAAAATGCTCAAGGAATCAGAACAGACAACATTTTAAAAATCTGGCCAATTTAAGTTTTCATATTATGCTTTGAATTTCCATTGCCTTGTCCTCCATACTTTCAACAATTAAGAAACAGTTTCATGATCAGATAAAAGCCCTCAGCTCATATTTTATGATTCAGTTGCCAGATGCAAATCAGAGTTCTGTCTGGGCAGTTGCATTGCACCAGCCTCTACCAGGAGGAACAAAAAGAACCCATGTGGCTTCCTTTTGCTCTGGTGGCTCCCCTTCTTCCTTATTATTCTTGCTGTGAACAGATATTTTAAAGACCTCTTTAAAATTTTATTAGTACTTGCAATGTGAATTTAAATATTTATATTTTAACATAAATATTTTTTAAGAAAATAGAATTTCATTCTATAATCCTTTTGCTTTTTTAAAAAAAAATAAAATAAAATTGTTAAAGTAGGATTGGGTCATTTTATTAGAACCAAAGAAGCATGATGTGTGATGCACAGAATTTAAGACAAATTAGGCAACCTCTTGGGGCCAGTAAACACCCTCCCAGACTAACGCACACCTGGGAACATGCCCAATTGAAAATTTGAATCAGGTGGAGCAAAAAGACAAAGGCTGACAAAATGAAAGTTTGTAACATTTACTCAGTATTTTAGAGCTGCTGGAGGCCAACCAAAGAGATTTAGGTAATACATTACCTAAGACTTATGACTGGGCTCGAGTTGCTTATTAAGCCAATTAGAAAATAACTCAGTAATCAGTAACTGGCTAGTGATCTCTCCATTTTCTTAAAAATGATCAAACCATTGTGATTATAGTGCAGTGGAGATGGCTCTTCTCTTTTAGTTATTATGCTAATTGTTAACTAGTGTGTTGTAGTAATACTTATCTAATTTTACACATTAAGTTTTTCATTATATGTATGCATATATGTACATATTCATTCATTTTTATATCCGTGTATTAATTCAACAAATATACAAATGAACATCTTTTATATGCCAGATACTCTGGAAATCCTTTGTCTATGTTTTTTTTCTCCTGTTTTCCCTTGGTTCTTTCCCCCACCCCCTGACTTAAATATATTAACATACTTCCCTAGCTTAGTAGAGAACTAGGAGATTTTACTCTGCATGCATCTTACTAGTTTTCTTACCTGAACACCATGTATACTATTACCCCCACCATGTAAGTCCTAAATAGAACTCTGATGAGGTTTCCTAATATTGGTGAAACTGTTTACACGCTCTTTCAAATTCATTATCTCGCTTAATAAAACCATGACATTTGTAGCCTGAAACATGAATGTACTCAAAAATTTCTCTAAACTTTACTTTTATTTAACACACATACAGTTTGTTTTGTGTGCAAACACTAGGTACATTTAACACGCCCATTCTCCTAGGTCATTTGTCTGTTTTCTTCCAGAAATAGGTTTAATTTACTTCTCCCTCCTCCATCTGCCCTTATAGTCAGTGCCTTAGTTTAGGTCCTCACAATTTTTTTTCATTTAACTTATCAACTTATATGTTTATTTTGCTCCACTTCTTTTTTTATTGCATTTATCTGTCTGACATTGTTTAATGAATTTATATAGGTTTTAGTCGTACAATTCTATCAAACATCTGCATATTGTATCCTGTGTTCACCACCCCAAATACATGGTAAGAAATACATGGTCATCTCCTTCCATCACCATCTTTTGTGTAAATGAATGCACAATCTTTCTACTGCCTGCCCAAGTTTATTCTTAATCCCCACTAGTCTGTCATTCATACCACTGCCCCATTAAGATGTAAATTTGATCTCACCACTTCCTTGATGATAATACTCAGAAGGCTTTGCATTGCCTACAGGTGAGAGCTCAGAAGCTGTCAGCAAGGCCCTCATGGTGCCGCCTTGTTGTACTCAGTTCTGCTTCTTCCCATCACCCTCTACTCTCTGTGCTTCCCCAGATACTGCAACTTCGGAATGTACAAATCAATATTATTCTTTTCCAAAACCCAGCTTGACTGTATAGTTCTTCTGGGAAACCTTCCTGCATCTCCTAGGAAGCCTTGTTTACTCTCACCTCTTTGTTCTCATAACAAGTATACCTGTCTCTACTACAACTCTTTAATTCTTAATTCTATCAAACCAGTGTGCATTCTCTCTCTCTCTCTCTCTCTCTCTCTCTCTCTCTCTCTCTCTCTCTCTCTCTCCCTCCTTTCCCTGTAAAATGAGAACTCATCAATGGACACCTTGATGTCACTAGTCCCAGCATATAGTATGACACAAAAAGGTGACTAGTAAATGCTCATTGACTAACTGATTGAATATTTGAGGTGTCAATTAAAATAGTGTCAGTTTACTTACTAACTTAGAGTTGAACTGGATGTCTAAGGTTGATACTGGACTTACTTAAGCCTAGAACTCTTTAACTCTAAAGGCATATAGATGTCATAATAAATTGTTTTATTTCTACTGGTTATATTCAGACAGGGTCACCAAATAGACATTTCCAGAAGGATTAATATCCAGGCTCAATTTTCTACTATGGGACTGCTTATGGGGATTACGATGGTTGAGTCATTTCAGGTTGTAGAGAGGAAAGAAAAACCTCATCATCTCTAAGGATCCCAAAGCTTTGTAAACTCAGTCATAAACTTTGGATACCCTCTTTCCTTCCCTCTCCCAACCCCAGCTTGTAATAGTGTTAAATCTTAGCATAGAAATGTGTGTGCATCAACACTAATGGCTAAGCAAATTTCTGGAGTGTCTAGTGTAGTTCATGTGATACTAAATTTGACTAACTGTTCATGTTATAGAGACAAACATCTAGGAGACCACCAGGATTTCCATTATTTTAATAAATCTTAGAAATGCAGGGTAAGAAGACTGGATTCGGACATTTACATCTGTGTACACACAAACTCAGTCTTCCTTACTACCTCGTCATTAATCAGAGTAATGGCAGGAAACAAAGGGCTTGATTGAAGAGCATGTAATGAAAAGGATGCTTACAGAGGAACAATCAACCGTAAGGTAGCCAAAAGGGGATATGGAGTGCGGGGAACCAACCACAGTGGGAAACTTCTCTGTGCCTGAAGGGGCCAGAGCAGGAGCCGTGGCTGTGGGAGAGGGCCCACTGAGCAGGAGCACCTCACATGCAGGAACGGAGCTGTGAAAAGTCACTGCCTGGCAGGGAGTGGGGTAGGAAGCAATACTTTGACTTCGCTCTATCCTCCCACCTCTGGTTTCCTGTCAGGACTTGCCATCAGCCAAAGCCACCTGGAACTCAGAACGCACAGGAGCCTGGCACTGAGCAGGAGAGACAGAGGACTGGCCTGGAGGGAGAAGTGGAGCATGATCAGCAAACAGTCTTGGGAAGAATCTCTAACTCCACATCCAGCTTGAAAACAAAACAACAGCAGCAACAAGCAAACAGGTCATTGATAAATACGCATAGGGCAGAGAGAAATTGTGGGTTAGCTGACTTTGGAATCAGCGCATGCAATGAGATAAGTAGCCCAGTAGCTATGATTTTAGTCTCCCTAAGAGCCCACAGCAGGATACCCACTCAAGGTAGGAGAGATGGGAGGTGAGACTTTAGATCCACATGCCCCCACCCCAGCTTCAAGGTGAGCAGATGTAATTAAATCTATCTATTATATTAAGTTATATGTGAGATAACTTAAGAAGCATACTATTCCAATGGAAAGATGTGGAAATAAAAACCAGGTTTCTCGGGCCTATCAGGAACTGTGTTACTTTAGGAAATGGACTCAACACAATTTGTCCCAGTTTTTTCATCTGTAAAATGGAAGTAAAATATATATATATATCCTAGATGAATCATAGGGTTGTGAAGATCAAATAAGAAAACAGATATAAGCGGCTCGTTGGTCTAGGGGTATGATTCTCGCTTAGGGTACAAGAAAATGGATATAGTTTCCTTTTGAAAAGTTAAACAAGCTCTACAACCGTCAAGCACTATCACTTTTGGATGCTATCTTACAAAGCTGGTCTCGGAGTATGTTTGCCAATCACCACATCCTCTCTTTTTAGCTATCTTTCCTCTACACATGGAGCACTTCACTTAACTCCAGCTTAAACATCACATACAAAGAGGAGATAAGCAGTAAGAAAATCCCAATGTGTTGCAATATCGCTGCATATTAAAAAGAAAGAACTAGATTCTACTGAACTCTGTTTGCGTGGTGCATATTCCCCTTTCCATAGGTCCTATTAACTTCAAAGGGACCTTCGTGCATGTAAATGATTATATTTATTGGATGTGCCAACTCCTTTTTATCCTCTGGGCACAATTAGAAATATCATAGAAAATTGAATGTTAGAGACTTGGACCCATATTTGATATTCTATAAGAAATGTCCCATAGTTACAGATGTTGAAAATCCTGCCCAATGGTACAGTTGTGAATTTCTAGTATTTCTTCTTCTGTAACCCTTCAAATTATTTTTTCTTGGCTTTTAGAAGATTCCTTTTTATGTTGAAGGAAAATATCTTTAGGTCCAGTTAAACTAGTGATAAAGTATATATACTTGTCATACAACTTGGTATAGTCATAACAATTTAGACTGCATAGCTCTCTCTTTTATGAAATCATTCATGCTTCCCTGAGATTATATCTATAGTACTTACGGCAATTTTGTCCCTACTTCAAGTTAACTCTGGGAAGTGCTGGTAGAGTCTGTTTCTAGGAACTAAGTATCTGGTGGCCCAGTTTAATATCCACTAAACCACACTGTGATTTCAGTGTTCATTGTACATTCGGGCCATTATCAATATTCTTGTTAGGGTAACTATAGACTGAGATTTTCTCCAGTTGAAATCACCATAATCAATGGAAACAGATAATAGGTGTATGGAGAGCTACACTTTCACACTGATTTGTTGCCTATTCTCTTTATTTTTAAAAAATGTATTTTTCAGCCAGACCGGTGTGGCTCTGCAGTTGAGCATTGACCTATGAACCAAGAGGTCACTGGTTTGATTCCAGTCAGGGCACATGCCCAGGTTGCAGACTTTATCCCTAGTAGGGGGCGAGCAGGAGGCAGCTGATGAATGATGTTTCTACTAGTATCTCTCTCTTCCTCTCCCTTTCTCTCTCTCTAAAAATCAATAAAAACATATTTTTAAAAAAAATTTATTTTTCAGTTACAGTTGGCATCTGATATTAGTTTCAGGTGAATAACATAGTGATTAGACATTTATATATCCTACTAGAGGCCCGGTGCATAAAAATTTGTGCACTTGCGGGGGGGCGGGGGGGGGGGGCTCCTCAGCCGGACCTGTGCCCTCTTACAGTCTGGGACCCATCTGGGGATGACCACCTGCTGGCTTGGGCCCTCTCTCCGGGGTATTGGGCCCAAGATGGCAGTCAGACATCCCTCTGGCAGCCCAGGAGCCCTCAGGTGATGTCCACTTGCCAGCAGGGAGCAGGCCTAAGCTTCAGTTGTACATCCTTAGCGCTGCTGAGGAGGCAGGAGAGGCTCCCACCACCACCGCTGTACTGGCAGCCATCAGTCTGGCTTGTGGCTGAGCAGAGCTCCCCCTGTGGGAGTGCACTGACAACCAGGGAGCAGCTCCTGCATTGAGCGTCTGCCCTCTGGTGGTCAGTGTGTGTCATAGTGACCAGTCATTCCCAGTCATTCTGCTGTTAGGGTCAATTTGCATATTACTCTTTTATTATATAGGATAGAGGCCTGGTGCATGGGTGGGGGCTGGCTGGTTTGCCCTGAATGGTGTCCCATATCAGGGTGGGGGTCCGGCTGGTGTGCCTGGCCAGCCTGGGTGAGGGGCTGATGGCTATTTTCAGGCCAGCCAAGCCCCTCAGTGGGGACCCTTACCCCCTGAGGGTGTGGCCATCCTGGATGAGGAGCTGATGGCAGTTTGCAGGCTGGCCACGGCCCCCAGCCAACCAAGCTCCCAGTGGAGGCTGGCTGGAAGCAGGTATCTGGGATTTATTTATCTTTTATAATTGAAACTTTGTTGCCTTGAGCGGAGGCCACAGCTGGCCAGGGCAGGTGGGAAGCTTTGCTTCCTCCATTGCTGGGGCAACCAAGCCTCCTGCTTGCTCCAGCTCTATGGCTGCCAGCTGCCATCTTGGTTGGGTTAATTTGAATATAGTCGCACTGATTGGCTGGTGAGCGTGGCTTGGGGTATAGCAGAGGTGTGGTCAATTTGCATGTTTCTTTTTTATTAGATTAGATGAAGTGATCACCCCAATAAGTCTAGTTGTTTGTGCTTTTTAAATTCAGTTGTATCAAGGCATTTGATGGAATTGTCTTTAGAACTAATTCTGACGATCAGCTTAATTTCATTATCCCTTCTTATCAGTGCATATAAAGACCTTGCAAGTGTTATAGACATGGCTCCTTAGCAATATTATATATACATGCAAGAGAACAGCTTAGCTCTTTGTTTTTTAAAGGGACAGAAATGAAAAGGGAAAAATGAGAGAAGCCTCTTGAATGAAGTATTTAGAAATATTATGAAAGAAAATGTATGCTGTTAAATGATGAAAACCTTTACTGGAAATGTACCTGTGTGCGATGGGTGGTGTGAACGATAAAATGATTTTTATAATATTTTGATAGTATGACTTACAAAAGATTCATTTCAACTAGCCTCGTAGACAAACAAATAAAACTATTTCAAATTAATTTGGATCCACTTTACAGTATTTGTAAAAGTAAGGAAGGAGTCTAATTTTAGTAAATATTTAGAGAGCAAAACAATACAAAGCATATATATATATATATATATATATACATACATACATATATATATATGTATATATATATAAAATTTCTAGTGAAAATGTGTGTAAGTAGGTTTATTTTGAAAGGAAAAGTTTTACTCCCAGTGTCATAACCAATTAAATTCTCCAGGTAATGATCCCATTTGCATAGTGAGCGAAACCCACAAGTGGGAATTTTAATGGGCATACCACCTGAGTACAGTAATTGAGAGTGACACAACTTGAACTAGTTTTGTGCTTACCCCACTGAAAATTCTACTCATATTATTTTTAATGTCAACCTACAAGTCAAATTTCAATATGATGGATTTGTTCTTTTTTTAAGCACTGAGTTTGAATAAAAGAAAAGCTTTAATTCTGTTATGCATTGCATAGCTTTGCTTTAACTAATCTGTAGTTCTGATTCTCATCATTGCTTCATTTTCTTAATTGTATTCATTAATGCCTGAATAATTAGGTTAAAAAGTCCTTAGCAGCCAAATGGTTTCCGGGTGGCAATTTAACATCCTTTTACCTGAATATGTATTACAGTTAAGTTGGTATATTCATGTACTGGAGTGTAATTGTGTAAATATGCTCAATTATTCTTTTTGAGGATCTAACAAAATCTAGTACAACATGTATTCATGGGTAGTTCCCCCCTTCGCTTCAAGAGCAGTGAAACACAGTTCCCGCAGAGCTGATCACAGGCGCCTTGTCATCTGCAGTTGTTACTTTTGAAAGGTTTTCTCCTTACCTCTCACTCACTGTTCACATCCTTGAAAGAACTGTGCATTCTGATTGAGGGATCCACATTAAATTATGTAATAAAGGTGATCTCAGGACTCTGAGAGTCAGAGACACAGCGTGCACTGTGCTTTCGAGGTTTTTGAGATGACATTTGAAAACTTTTGTTTCACTCCAGAGTGCTTGAGAGCCCAACTATTTGTAGGTGTTTGACACCACTCAGCCACGTCTGTAATTGGCATAGCAACCAGCAGACAGGCTCTGTACATCTTTACACAGCAACCTACCAGGTTAAGAAATGTATTGGTTCAATATGAAACAGCAGGCTGTTTTTAGACATAGTTACTAGTGCACAAGCTTTAATATGGCTTTGCTTCATCCTATAATGAGATCTTTTGGTTCCCTGCTCAACAGGCTTTTATTCCTTCGCAAAAAGCTATGAACTATGTCAAGTGAATCAGCTGCCTTTGTACACTCTCTTTCTTGGCTTTGGAACACAATTCCTTTGCTTCCTATCCCTTTATGCATCAGACAGAACTTAAGAACCTTTTCAATTTCCAAGCTAAACTTAGAATTTGTTTGAGTTTGCTTTTCACCATTTTCCTAAAAATTACATTCTCAACCGAAACTCACACAAAGATCTTCCTGGAAGTGAACACTTGATTACAGAGCTATACTTGTTCTTTAACACATGTATCAAGACTCATTAGTAATGTGCCAAAGGATGGTTATCTAAAATTATTTCTTCATGGTCACCTCACAACCAAATCAGGAATCCTATAGTGAGCACCAAGGTAAGTAAGGGATAGAGGGCGTAACAGCCAAACAGACAATGGGACTAGAACTAGTAGCCAAAGTCAGTTGGAAGCTACTCATGTGGACACCTGACAGCTGAGGCTGTAGCCCTTGTGGAAAATGTTATACTATTGTCCCAGTTCAATAGAGAACGGGCCAGCACAGATTTCTGCTTGCCTGAAGATCCTGCTTGCTAGATGGGGCTGGGCTATAGCTTTTCTTACATTCCTTTCACCTCCAGATTAGCTACTGCCTTCATCAAAATTTGGTCATTTATACAATACTTTCATTCCCAGTCCTTTAAAGTAGAGCAGTGGTTCTCAACCTCCCTAATGCCATGATCCTTTAATACAGTTCCTCATGTTGTGGTGACCCCCAACCATTAAATTATTTTTGTTGCTACTTCATAACTGTTATTTTGCTACTGTTATGAATCCTAACATAAATATCTGATATGCAGGATGTATTTTCATTGTTACAAATTGAACATAATTAAAGCATAGTGATTAATCACAAAACAATATGTAATTATATATGTGTTTTCCGATGGTCTTAGGCGACCCCTGTGAAAGTGTTGTTTGACCCCCAAAGGGGTCGCGACCCACAGGTTGAGAACCGCTGAAGTAGAGAGAGCAGCCATTGTCCATTTGGGGGTTTTCTGATGTGAAGATACATGGTAGATTTAGTCACCAGTGATAGTTTTTGGAGAGAGAAAAAAAAAAAACCGTCCACATTAGGGCTGATCAAAATGTTATTCCTCCTCCACAACCCCTTCCATTTTAACCAAAATCTCTACAAGTAATTTTAAATAAGCAAGTAAATATTAGTAGCGTCACTGTTGAAACTAAGAATTTTCTCATGGGATGTGCCAAACTTCTTCCATGGTGTGAAACCTCCTGAGGGAGATAGGACTCTCCTGAGATGCCTGGAGAAAAGTCGCTAAAAAGTTCCCGCTTATAGTGGGCCATGGAAATGGTTAAAAAAACCCTCCTTGTAGTAACTAATCTTAGGTTTATTCCACACTGTATTTATATTGTTAAACCAATGAATATATTTGCTGCCTTTGAAAACAAAAACGGTATGCTTAATTACATTAGTGCAAAGGAAGAGAAAAATTGCTATTTTAGTATTTGATGAAATTTTATCACACATGACAGGTTAGATGTAACAAAGCTACAGACCTACAAATCACAAGTAATTGTATAGGGCATAAAGTTCTTGAATAACTTGAAAATTAATATTATTAATAAATAAACTTATTCATCAGGTGGTTGGGTACATCTAAGCATTTCAACTGAAATTCAAGAGAGTAAGCCACGAATCCTCTGGACTTGAGTCTTGTTTTAGGCAGTGACTCTGACATTTATAGCATTAGAATGTAAGGCACTGATAAAATTTGTATGGATGAAAAATGGGATGCTATTTCATAAGTTTTCCTTGGTTACTCCTTAAACTGTTCAGAGAAACCACTTCTTCAGGTAAAGAAAATGAATACAGTTGCTATACTGTAAGGACACACAAATAAAGTTATTATATTTCTAAATGAAAAGCCTTCTCCTGCGTAATTTTGGAGAGGTTAAATACTACCTGTAAAATAATTCCTATTTAAAAATTGTGACAACTGAAACCCCTAAATGAGAATATTTCTGTTGATTTACTTTTGGGTAAAATTCATTAAATCTAATACCTAACTTCATAGAACTTTCATGTTTAATCTAAGCAATGTAAAAAAATTACCACGCCCTAGCTGGTTTAGTTTAGTGGCTAGAGCATCAGCCTGAGGACTGAAGGGTCCTGGGTTTGATTCCGGTCAAGGGTATGAACCTCAGTTGCAGGCTCCTCAGGGCTCATGCAGGAGGCAACCAGCTGATGTGTTTCTCTCACATCAATATTTCTCTCTGTCTTTCCCTCTCTCTTAACAATCAATGGAAAAATATCCTTGGGTGAGGATTAAAAAACAAAAACAAAAAACAACACCTTAATTTTTATAAGTTGAGAGATAATTCCAAAACAAATATATAAAAACAAGTTACTAAAAAAGGTACAAAACTTGCATTTTGACCTATTATGGAATACTATGTTTTGAAATCAATATGTCAACTGTGATTTGCAGTATAAGCTGAAATGATATTTTTCATAGTTCATGATGGGTGTGATTTACATAAGGAGACTAGAAAATCTTCAAAAAGGGAATGAACATGATAAAAGCCTCAGGTTTTAAAATTACAGTTGAATTTTTTCAAATAGCAATTAACATATCAATTACATAGGACAGAACATATCTACAAAATATTCTAAAGCACAAGAGAGAGGTCATATTTTTATTTCAAAGTAATGTATTCAGGATAATACAGGTCAAGTGTAAAAATGAGATTGTTTCTACATTTAAAAGGAGACTGAGTCTATAACTGTAAACTATATCACTTAGTCACAATGGCCATATAATTCAACAAAACATTTTACATACAGAAATTCTAAAACATATTGAAATTATTTTCACAATTGCCTACTTTGATTTGTTTCCAATTTATTTTTTAAAAAGTAATACAAGTGATACCATTATAATTATTTAATAGGAAAGGAGTTAAGGGAAGACTAGATAATATAGGCATGCCATTTATACAGCTTTGCTAGAACGCTGTCGTTTAAGCCTCTCCAAGCCTGTTCCCCAATAACCAATGGGGGGAGGGACTGAACAAAGGCAGTTTGGATGCATGCCCAGCGAGGTCTGGGAGGTCTGGGTGACATGGGAAGGTGCTTAGCTGTCAGTCACACCTGGAAGCGAGTCAGTGGCCGGAACAGGCATGGCCACAGCAAAGGCGTGAGACCTGAATAGCTAAACTCCTAGACAAAAGGAGTTTCCTCTCGTGGCTCCCTTGCCTGCTGTTTGTGCCTGACCCTTGTGCAAAGGGCCATGGCCCTGCACTCACCCACATGGTCCACGGCCATGTGGGCTCCCCATGGAATAACGGACTCTAACCAGCCTGATGCTCTGCCAGAACCAGCTGCAACACGGTCGTTCCGCACGCTGGCTTTGCTTCTGGCTCTATTGGGACCCCAGCGGCACCTTTCTCAGGACTGGCTGAAGGACATGGGAACTGTGGAGCCCAAGGAAGGTAACTCCCTGCAAATAGAGCCTTTTTCCGCACCCCGTTCTTCTGTGGGGGCTCCTGACAATGCTTATAGCAGAAGTACCCCAAGAACCCCATTCCCACGCGTGACAGGGCAATCTGGCCCACTAATTTCCCTGGGAACACCAGGTACTTTATGGAATGACTGCAAAGTACACAACAGAGGAAAAGGGCTATGGGTACAAATATGAAAAAAAAATTCCATTAGTGTTCCCTGTTACAGAGAAACATTATTTTAAAAGTGCTCATATTTTTACTGCAAATTGTAGCAGAATATATTTAAGTATTAGACAAACCACTTAGTTGAAAAATTTTGCAGGATAACAAGTGAAATATTTTAATAATTTTAGATCATTAGAATGCTCTATAGGTCAGTCAATACACAGATGACATACATCCTAATATATATATACCTAAGGTAACTCTGGGTACATGTAAATATTCAGATTCTGGTTACTTATATTTGATATAACAACTAAAATAGGAAGAGAAAGATAAGGAAGAGAAAGACAGATTTTTACTAGAATTCTATTTAAACCAGACACTTTAAAGTTGTGAGTGTGTGTATGTGTGTAAACGGGGGCGTCAACTATTTTTTAAGTACTTTAGGGAAAGATATAAGTAGAAACTAGGTTTCATCTCAACAACAACAACAAAAAAACATAGGTAGCATTGCTGTGCTTTAGATTTAAAATTTCTCTTAAAAGGCTAGGTTTGCTAAAAAGCTTCCTAAAAATATGCACTTGTTTTTACTCTTAATTTGATATTCAACCAGAAAAATTAAAAAAACTATTAATCCAAAGTATATTTTCAAAATTTCTACAAGAAATTACATTACATCAAACCAAACTACAACTTCAAGAAGATCAAATTTAGGAGACCACGTAGTGTGAAAATTTCCTCTTCCTCTGATCTGCCCAACACAGTCTCTATCTCAAGAGCAATATACTCAGTCTTATAATTGACTTATTTCAGTACACTGAAGGTTTCATAACCTGCCATGTTAGTTCAATTTTACATAAAATCGCAATACTGAAATTGGTCACAGTAGTGGATGTCAAGATTCCCACTGTACTAGAAGAATGGCTTACTGTTTATAAAATATAACAATGCTTAAGAAACAAACCAAAAAAACTCCATGAACCCCCTTAGAAAACAACACAATTCTCACGTGAAAAAAAAAAAAAGAAAGAAAGCTTTTGAATAAATCAAAACAAAAATACTGGGAGTTTAATATTAAAAAATCTCCTAATTTAAATGCAATTTGTCAAAAGTATTTCACATTCTTTAGAAAACATGGTTTTTAAATAAGGCCTTCTGTTTTTATCCAAAACTTTATCATAACTTTTAAATTATGTGTAAAAAAATGTATACTTTAAATTTTATAGTGTTTTTTTTAAAGCTATAGGTTTTACAACTAAAGAGAATACGTACTTAAGGTCTTTTTTTCTTTAACTGCTTAAAAACACACACAGTTCAGGCTATTCACCTAAAACTTTGCCCTAAATCCAAATAATTCATTCCAGCAGCAGATGAATCACTCATTCTAAGAGGTTTCCTCAAATGTCACATTCTCCTTGAACCTTCCTGGACATTCCAGCAGATATTAGTTGTTCTTTTCTGTGTGTTGCACTCCTATATCCTTTTGAGTTTCTCTCTCTCATCATCCCCACAGTATGCCTCGTGGTTCATTTTTTACGGGTCTCGTTCCTCCGCTAAACTCTATTCTCTCGCGGGTGGAAATTGAATGACAGCCATCTCTGCATCTCAGCAGATGACACACAGTAGGCACTCGATGCCTGTTGAACAAATGGAGAAAGGGGAGAACAGGGCATAAAGGTAAACTGGGGGTGCCCAACTGCTATTTGGATTTGTTTCCTAAAGTTTACGCTAAAGTAAAAATGTTTACTGTTAATCATTAACAGATACACATGAAAATTAGTCTGCTTGTATTACCCATGGAGAAACAATACATTGGGAGCAAAAGCCTTCTGATAATGATTAAAAGAAATAGAAATATGTATGAAAAGGAGGAAATATTTAGCTTTTTTTTTTTTTTTTTTTTTTTTTTTTTTTTTTACAGAGAGGAAAGGAGAGAGATAGAGAGTTAGAAACATCGATGAGAGAGAAACATCGATCAGCTGCCTCCTGCACATCTCCTACTGGGGATATGCCTGCAACCCAGGTACATGCCCTTGACCGGAATCGAACCTGGGACCTTTCAGTCCGCAGACCGACGCTCTATCCACTGAGCCAAACCGGTTTTGGCAAGCTTTGTTTTTGTTGTTGTTGTTTTTTGGGGGAGGAGGGTTTGGTCAAAATGTCCCTTAGTCATTGAATCCTATTAAAGAGCTTAAAAGTAGTTAAAATTTCACATATTAAACCAAGCAGATTTGGTTAGAGGGGAAAAAAGGCTTTCAGAGATTACTAAAATGAGTTAACAGTGCAAATACTAGGTTGCTTGTTTCATGAAATCTTACCATGTGCTTTTTTTCTTCCTTAAAAGGAAAATTTTAAAACACTCTCCAGTTTTAACGCAAACAAAAGATAAATATTTATGAAGGAAAACAGATTCCACAGCATTCCATACAGATTTCCAAACAGTCTGATGATTCACAACAGGCGTCCATGATGCCACAGTCCATGTCACAAGGGCAGTTGCAGTCATCCCCCACTTCATCTCCGCAGCAACAGCAGCAGGCCTCTGAGGTACAGATGCCACAGGAAGCTTGTCCCAGGACGATGTTGCAGAGGGTCAGGAATTCACAGAACAAGCAGGCGAGGATGCAGTGGACACAGCAATCTTCATTTTCAATCGGGAAGAGGCCGCAGAGTGGGGGAAAAGGGAGGAACACAAAATACAGAAATCATCAAGAGCCTGAATAATAAGTTGGTCAAAATAAGTAATCCAGAACCCAATGATATGCTTTCCTTGAAAGCTCAAAAATAAACTTAAGTTAAATTCTAGATGAACGAACTTTAGAACTAAGACTCCATATGAGAAAAAAAAAAAAAGGTTGTAGCTGTCTATACACGCACGAGTGGATGTGGGTGAGATTATTACTGTCAAACACTATGCAACAACCCTTGGTACTAGATTCCCCCCTTCTGTACATCCATCTTCCCTGTATCCTACTGCTCTCTATAACAGAGGCTAAAATGATTCCATGACATTGAAGTCTTTCAGAAATAAAAAATTCCTTCAACTGCTCCACTGACCTGCTCCAAAAATTGAGAGAAAAAAAGGCAGATTCAGTATATTATTGGATAATGGAATCAATAGTTAAATTGGAATCTATTCAACTGGGATCAGCATGTTTTACTGGCCAATAAAACTGACTCAATTTCATGGTATCAAATATTTTTAGTTTCACAAGAACTAAAGAAAAACTGAGGCTTCTGTTTAGGTCCAACCATTGTTCCTGGAATCCAAGTTCTTCTGCCCATTTCTAACAAAGGATTTGTCCCTTAACAACTGTGAATGACGACACAGGAATGCCACTTTCCCGCTGCCAGTGTGGCAAAGTCTTTGCATTTCTATTATTTCCTGAGACATCTCTAATGATCCCTCTTTAAAACAATCTTTAGCAAACTTCACCAACTGATATAAAAAGGCCAGAAATCAAAGAGATCATAATCTAGAGATTTCATACCCCATATTCTAAACTTCTTTCCTTTAGAATAGTGATTTTCAATCTTTTTCATGTCATCGCTTACATAAACTACTTACTAAAATTCTGCCGCACACCAACAAATACATTCTTTTGCTGATCTGATTAAAAAGTAGGTATGATTTTGATTCATTCACACTGGACAGCTATTGTTGTGTTGGTTGTTGTCATTTTTTTTTTTTTTTTTTACAACCTAAGGGAAGAAAAGTCAGTGCCTCTGACTAGTCAGGTATTGCATGTTTTAAAAATCCCTGCAGCGCACTGGTTGGAAATCACTGCTTTAGAGTTTTGTGGCAAGTGAGAGGAGCAGCTGAAGAAATTTCTATTTCTGGGGGACTTTAACATGCGCCATAAAATTATTTAAGGCCAATGTTATAGGACATTTTTCCAATTTCAGAAATACTTGTGCATTTTTACCAGGACTATTTCTGGGTTTGTGTGTTGTTGTTGGTTGGTATTTTGTTTCACTTTTTCTGTATTTTATACAATAAGAGCTTGAGGAGGGGATTCTGCTTCCAGCAGCAGCAATGCGGAGCCGCCCCACCCCATCCCAGTCACATCCATTATGTTTCAGTACTGGCTTGAAAATTGAGTGCCTCTGAAGGAGTTTCAGGAAATTGTGTGACCATCCCATAATAAGCTCCCCAACTCCTTGAATATGCCCGTTCCTCTATAGTCTCTCACTTCATAGTCTCTAACTTTGTAAAAGTGGGGAATGTGCAAACACAAGGTCATATTCTAAATGCCAGGTGGCAAAGTAGGGAGGGTCCGAAAAGAATTCAAAAGAGAAACTCCAGAGCTGTTTGTAGAATTTAAGGCTTCAAATAACGCCACAACCTTTCCTTTCATTCCTGGGCCCACTCTGACATACAATGGTCTGTACAACAACTAGAAAAAAGATCACAGAGTTGTGAGGGTGTGCAAGTTTCTCTCCGTCTTCCCTAACGTTTTAGTAGTAGCCGATCCTATCAGGAGAACGTGGAGAGCACCCACATGAATCCACATTCATAACCTTGGAAAGTACTGGGTTTCTACAGCATGTCTGTGGTTTATCTCTTTATAAACTTTTATCCGAATATCTAAAGTTATATGTCTCTGTACATTTGAGCTTTTATAGGAATCATATTATTATTATCATTTGTAAAATATTTGAAATGTTATAAAGAGCTAGCTTTATTATCATTATTATTATTATGAAAATAGTGTTGAACTGGCAGTAAGCCACACTTGTGATCTTAACCTTCTTTTCCTCTGCTGGATGCTGTATTTCAAGACTGAAAGAAAGAAGCTACAAAAACTCACTTGAGCCCTAACCGGTTTGGCTCAGTGGATCAGCCTGTGGACTGAAGGGTCCCAGGTTCGATTCCAGTCAAGGGCATGTACCTTAGTTGCAGGCACATCCCCAGTAGGAAGTGTGCAGGAGGCAGCTGATCAATGTTTCTCTCTCATTGATGGTTCTAACTCTCTATCCCTTTCCCTTCCTCTCTGTAAAAAAATCAATAAAATATATTTTAAAAAAAAACTCACTTGACACTGAAGAACCTTTAATTGAGTAATTTTAAAACAACACCATAGAATTCCTGTGAATAGCATTTTTGTTCAAAAGTATGTGTTTCAGATTTACCCCTGTTGATTAATGTAGCTACAGTCCACCTATTTCCCAGGTGTATAGTATTCCATTGTTCTAATGTATCATCATTTATTTATCCATCATACTATTTATGAATACTTGGTCACTGCCACTGTTTTGGTATTCTAAACATGACTGTTTGAAATAATTCTGTGCAAATCTCTTAGAGCACAAATGCTAAGTAAGCAGCAGAATAATGGCTGGGTCACAGGGTGTGCATATGTTTAATCTTATTAGGTAATTCCAAATTTGTTTCCAAATGACTGCTCCAAAATGTATTCCCACCAATCAAGTATGAAAATGCTCACAGTTCCATCTCCTTGACAATAGTTGACACTGGCATAATCTCATACATGCCAATTAGTTGAGTAGGAATGGGTGTCCCACTGTGGTTTTACTTATGTACTAAATTTGGACACCTTTTCATGTGTCCGTGCCATTCGTGTTTCCTCTTCTTTGAAATGGATGTTCAGCGTGTTCATGCTTTCCACTCACTTTTCTATTGATTTGCCTCTTTTTTTCCGCATTGATTTGTAAAGTTTTTAATAATCAAGATATCAGGCCTTTGTCAAATATAATTGTCCTTTATGTGGCTTTCTCAGATGACAAGAAACAGATGAGTTAATTTTTAGACCATGAGAAATTGAAGTTATCAATAGAAATCCAAATTGTTTTGTAATTAGCTGGAGATATGGGGCTGGATGGCTGAGGAAGTGAAGGGACAAATGGACAAGTCTGACAAATTAGTGAGAAGAAGAGGAGGCATTACGAAGATTTGGGAGCATAAATAAATAAACAGTTTCTGTGTCTGATTCAGAACAAGGGAGCCAGCCACGCCTATAAACAGAAAGGAAGAAGACACCAGTAAGTAATCAGGAGGAACAAACTGAGTGTTATTGGTGTGAAATCAACAGTCTTGGATGAAGAGAGGTGGAACTGGTATTCCAAACTAAACAACTCATTCCATTCATAGGATATATTACTTAGAAAATTAAAATATCTTCCAGATTGTAGACAATAATGACAGCTGTCATACAGAAATCAGAAGTCCTAAGCCAAGAATAAAATCTCTCCAAATTCCTACATTTAGCCAACAGATCTACAAGTTAATTTAGTCTGTTACTGTCTTTGTATTTTTAGTAAACAAAGAAATGTTTTTTAAAAAGTTCTTAGCTCTATATAGATCAAACACTCCTTTTCTAGCCTGTCTTCTATAACACATGATTTCTATCACTAGTAGGTTTGAGTGTGGTTTACATACACAGGAAACCTAGCATTAATGAAGAAAAAGTATTTATTGGCTGTTGTCAGAATTAAAATAGGTGTTATCTTGGGGCAGTGTTTTCATCACTCTTTCATTAAAAAAAAAAACCACAAAACTATTTAAGAAACTTACTTTATACTGAACTCTGTTTTAAGGTCTTTATAAATATTAATTCATTCAATTCCAATAATATTCCTAAGCAGCAGTTATCCCCATTTTATCAATACAGAGAAAGATTTATAGGAAATTTATGAAATTTATCCAAGTCATAGAGGCAATAAGTAGCAGCTGCCTCTCGTAAGGCTGGGTCACTCCTAATACTCACTTAATCTTCCTAGGGGGGGACATCAGTTATAAATCCAAAACATTCTGCTGATTTGTCTTGTTGATTTGTTTTTGGCCTTGAGTCCCTTTTCCTTTCTAAAGATGATTCTGAATTTCAGTTTTAATGAAGAGTTGATAGTAAATGTTAACCTTCACCAAGTAAGAGTAAAGTTGATGAATTGCTGCCAGTCACATTGTCAAAACAGACATAAGAAAGAGATGTCACAATCAAAAGAAAGAACACTGTCTAATTAAAATATAAAAATTAAGGCCTACAGTTATATGAACAAGAACAATGTTGCTATTACATAGGAACTCTAGTGGAAAAACTAGAGTGGTAAAAACGACAGAGGTCTCAAAATAATAAGCTCTTTATGTAAATATTAAAACTTACAAAAAATAGACAACTTATCTAAACACACCTCCTATATAATTACTGGAAAAGCACTTGGGCTACTGTGAAAAACCAAATCTATTAACAGGTCCCTAAAAAAAAAACCACAAACCAAAATGCATTCTAGAGATCAAAGTGATATGAAACAAAGTGAATTTACAGAGACATCTACCATAGACTTTTATTTCCTGTACTTTATAAGTAGAAAACACCAAATATAACAACCAAAAGGAAAAAATGAATCCCTAATATTATCAAATCAATTAATAATCTGACTTTGCATTCCTTGCCAGAAACATCTTTCTTTTCATCTGTGTTCTAGAAAGAGTTTATTTGTGACTTGGGGTAATAAAAGTTAAATAAACTAAGAAAAAAATAGTTGTTACAGTTTCTACCACCTCCATCCCCACCAACCCCAGCAGAATCAAAAATCATAAAAGGCATTAAGATGTTGGTTTTATTTGAAGCAAAGAGAGGATTATAAGAATTATCAAACTAAAACTTAAATAGAGAAACAAACTATAAAAAAGATGATTCCTCCACATCCATGAAGTTCACTGTTTGAAATAATTCTTTGCCCCATTACTGAGGTTTTTAGTTTTTATGGTTTTATTCAGTCATATGTGCAGTTTAACCTCTGAGAAACCAGCTAGGTTTTAGGAAAAGGTCCCTGTCCCAAATCGGGCCAACCAAGAACTGCACAATTTAGTGGACGACTGAGAGGAGAACACAGCACAAGATGGACAGCTACTGCAAATTTAGAGGGGAAAAATTTATACCAGCAGCCAAGTAGCTAAAAAAAAAAGTATGAAAGGAAATCTTCAGCACAATGTTTTATTGTTTAAAAAAGTTATGAATCACTGCAGACACAAACCCAAACAAAATCTTTATGTTTTATAAAAGGTCATCAGTGTTAAAGCCACGTAGCTGGTATATCTGGAAATAAGCCACTAGCTTCCCAATACCAATGAAGGCAACCACTGAGACCTAAGCAGCATCTCAGATGACAGACGAACAAATCTGTGACTAATCCAAGGGGTTTTGTTGTGTTTAAAAATGAGAGTGAAGATTCATTTCTTTAAGAGCATGTTCATTTAATAACAAAATGATCCCTAACTGATGTACCCAATCATATATGGCCCAAACTACTGGGAAAATATGAGGAAAACAGTTTGTTATAGTAAAAGAAACCCCGACTAAGAGCCACCAGAAAACTATCTGAACAGAAAACTATCAGCTCTAGTCTAAACAAGTCTCTAGCCCTAGCTAGTTTGGCTAAGTGGATAGAGTGTTGGCCTGTGGACTGAAGGATCCCAGGTTCAAATCCGATCAAGGGCATGTGCCTGGGTTGCCAGCTCGATCCCCAGTACGGGGTGTGCAGGAGGCAGCCAATCAATGATTCTCTCTCATCATTGATGTTTCTATCTCTCTCTCTCTCCCTCTCCCTTCCTCTCTGAAATCAATAAAAACATGTTTAAAACAAGTCTATATTTCTTTAGTTTCCTTCTTTCAAGATGTGGTATGACTTGCTCTTAGATTTCTTTGAACAAAGACACTAAACAATGGAATACAGGGAAGTCAAAGAGCAGTGAGTTCTGAGAATAACCAACAGCCCCTTTTTGAGCAAAAAGAAAAAAAATATATGCAGATTTGCATGTGTCTTATCTTGACTAATCTCAAGTAACATTTCCTAAGATTTAGAATGCTTGAAAACACACTCAATCAGATCCCTGTCACGTAAACTATGTATGGAGACACAGGTTCATTCTCCTTTTGAAGAGGCCAACAGCATGCCAAAAAGCAATACAGAGTAGAACATGAAGTCATTAGAAAATGCGTAATTAGTAATTTAGGAAATTGCACTGAGAAAAAAACCTGACTCTGTAGCTTCAAAAATACAGAGAACCCATGGGTGTTCCCATGGCTTTAGTTGCTGGTAAGGGGGCAGGGGACTCTGGTGCAGAGAAGCCCAACTGGGTGAGGCATTCTTCCTCCCAGATATTGCTCCATGGTGACTGTTATTGCTCAACACAAATAGAAAAGCAGGCTTGGAGTAGGTTTCGGTGGTCCTGAACCCCAAACAGAATGGCTAAGTTGTGTATGGCCTCTAGGAAGAGCCAGCTGTGAGGAACGAGACAGACATCTCCAGGGAGTTCTGCTTCTCAAGTGTTCGTGGGGGCAGGAAATAGTTCCTAAGACAGCGCAGTAGCTCAGCTCCAAGTAGCTCCCTGTCTCTAAGCCAGAGGACTCGCAGCATCTGGCACCGGCCCTAGCATGACCTGCTGCCTGCATAACTGGAAATGCGCCTTCCACACAGAACCCTCTGGCACACTGCTTGTTAGTCAGAAAGCCATCACCACTTACCTGCGGAGGAAAGTGAGTTAGGTCAGGAAGTAAAATAAAGAGAGCTACATTTTACACTGCAAAACAAAGATGGCCACACCTGGCCCTCGACGGTTTGGCTCAGTGGATAGAGCATTGGCCCGAAAACTGAAAGGTGCAGGGTTTGATTATGGTCAAAGAGCACATAGCTAGCTCAGTTGCAAGTTCCCCTGCCCTGGTCAGGGTGCGTGAAGGAGGCAACCAATCAGTGTGTCTCTCTCACATCGATGTTTCTCTCTGTCTCTTCCTCTCCCTTCCACTCTCTCTAAAAATCAATGGAAAAATATCCTGGGTGAGGATTAATTTTTAAAAAAAAGAAAAGATGACCACACTTGGAAAACAACAATAATCTTTACTGTTATCTTTCATCTCAACAAACTCAAAAAAACCTTGGGAAAAAACTGCACCATTCTCCAAGGCCCCACAAAATGACTCCTCAGTAAATTTCCTATCACTTGTCCAAATTCTAGAATCCATCCTCCTCCTATGCAAGGTGCACTTGTATTTTAAATTACAGGAAGTAGACAGCACAGCTTCTTTGTTTCTCTTATTCGTTTATCCTGCTGCCTGACCTGCAGTTGATTCATTAAATATTCCAAACTCCCAAAGAGTTTGGTCCAGTAACTGGGGCATGACCTAACTAGAGCACTGATTCAAGCAGTCTTATCTGAAGAGATGCATTTTACAAAGTTTAGGAAAATGACATATATACCAAGATACCTTGTGTTTCCCAGGTGCTTTACACAGAAATCTGAACGGGAGCAAAAGCTCAGTTAGTAGAGGTGTTTATGTAAAACACTCGACAGCCCAGCCGTCGTGGCTCCGTGGCTGCGTGTCCACCTATGAACCAGGAGATCACAGTGTGCTTCCAGGTCGAGGCACATGCTCAGGTTTGGGGCTCAATCTCCAGTAGGGAGCACGCAGGAGGCAGCTGATCAATGAATCTCTCTTATCATGGATGTTTCTCTCTTTCTCTCTCTCCCTTCCTCTCTGAAATCAATAAAAAATACATTAAAAATAAATAAAACACTTTACATGCTTCGAGAGGGTAGACAGGAAGGAAAAGAAAAGCTAAAAATCTTGATGGCACAAATAATCCCTACATTTGTTGAACCTCTACAATACTTTATGATTACAAATTTAATAGCTGGTAATAGAACTGTTCTCAGTGTTATGTTGAGGATTAAAAGACACAACACATATAAAATTCTCAATAAAGGATTTTTCATGTAAGTACTTACTAAATGTTATTACTGTGATAGCAACAAGAAACCTACCAATGTTTCTTTCATTCACTCTAATCACCACAACAAAATAGGGCCATTCTAACTTAACCTAAGGAAGGTTAGAAAAGGCTTGAACCTAAAAGGAGAGCACCATGAGGCCACTCTAAGAAAATGTGCAGGTCAGTGAAGGAGAAATCTGCTCAGAAGGAACTAGTAAGTCTTGCGTCTGGCTACAGAATATTTAAAAATAATAATTTGTTTCCATATTTAAATTATTACACAATTATCTTCTCAGGAAGCTAGAAAGCAAAATAGTAAGAATATACTTTACTTGAACCTATTCAATGCTGACGGTATTAAAGTTGGCCAGTTGAAGTATCTCTAATCCAAAAAGTTTTATTAATAACAAGGTTAAATATAATTTTGGATAAAAAAATACTTTAGATATTGAAAACATTTTCCTAGAAAGAATAAGTCTCTAACAGTCTACTAAAGTTGGTCAAAATACCATCTATGGCTAGGACAACATCTAATAAGTGAATCCTTTACTTTTAGTGAAAATATATATATATGTATAAAAATGATCTAAGAAATATCTCCCAGAAGCTTAGTTTAATATTTTTCCTATTTTTATTTTTGCAACCATGTTTATTTCACAAATCACATTTTAGTTTCACCTCTTAATTGTTATTGTTTAAATACTGTGCAAGTGTACATTATAAAAATAAATCAGCTTTTAAAAAAGACGTATAGTAAGCACTAGGGTAATCCTGCAAAAGGTGGTGATAATGATAATTATAAGTTAACAACTCTGCCATATTGGACACTTTTTATTTATTTATTTTTATTGAGTTGTAACTAACCTATAACATTATATTAGTTTCAGGTATATAGAATCATGATTTGATATTTGTAAACACTGAAATGATTACCACAATGTTAGGTTAACATTCGTCATCATATATAGTTACAACTTTTTTTTTCCTGTGATGCGAACCTTTAAGATCTACTCTCTTAAAAACTTTAAAATGTGTAATACAGTACTATTAACTATACTCACAATGCTGTAAGCTATATCTCCATTGCTTGTTTTATAATGGAAAGTTTTTATCTTTTGAAGTTTGCTCATTTTGCCCACCTCCAACCCCCACTTCCGGCCACTACCAATAATCTATTTATACCTATGAGCTCATAGTTGTGTTTCCTTTTTAAAAAATCCTATGTATATGTAAGATCATATGATATATGTCTTACTCTTTCTGACTTATTTCACTAAGGATAATGACACCTCAAGGTCTATCTATGTTATTGTAAATAGAATTTCCTTGTTTTGTTTGTTTGTTTTATGCCTGACTAACTATTGTACACATGTACCACTTCTTTGTTCATTCATCCATTGATGAACATTTAGGCTGCTTCCCTATTTTAGTTATTGTAAATAATGCTGCAGTGAGCACGGGGGTGCACATATCTATGAGAAATACAAAGAATTATGGGAAAATATTATGAACAATAATACGCTAAAAAACTGAAGTCTGGAAAAAAATGGATACATTCCTAGAAATGTACAATCTTCAAAAACTGAATCAAGAAGAAACAGAAAATCTGAACACACTGATTACAACCAATAAAAGCAAAGAAGCATTTTACCAAACATTCTTGAAATATATCTGAAGAAACTCAAAACACTAATTTCAAAGAATACATGCACTCCTATATTCATTGCAGCACAATTTACAATACTAGTAGCTAAGCTATGGAAGCAACCCAAATATTCAATACAGACGAGTGGGTAAAAAAGCTGTGGTACATATACACCATGACATACTAGTTGGCCATAAAAAATAAAATATTTCCTTTTGCGACAGCATGCATGGAGATAGTAGTAAGCTGAGTGAAATAAATGAGACAGAGAAACACCAATGTCTTACGATTTCAATGTCTTTTAAGTCCACCTGATTAAGACAGATGTTTCCTAATTGGTTTTCTGTCTGGATGATCTATCCATAAATTAAAGTGTGATATTAAAGGTCGCTATTATTCTATTGTTGTCTATTTCTCCTTTTACGTCTGTTAATATTCTGCTTTATGTAAGTAGGAGCTCTTATGTTGGGTGCATAAATATTTACAAATGTTATATCCTCTTGTTGGTCTGACTCCTTTATCATTATGTAATGGTCTTCTTTGTCCCTTCTTGTAGTCCTTGTTTTAAAGTCTGTTTTGCTTGATGTAAGTATTGCTATACCAGCTTTCTTTTGGTTCCCATGTGCACGGTATATCTTGTTCCTTCCCTTCACTATCAGTCTGTGTGCTCCTTACAGCTGAAGTGGACCTGTTGTAGGCAGCTTATAGAGGGGGCTTGTTTTTTGTTTCTTTGTGTGTGTGTTTTGTTGACCGCTTTACAGATGGCCCCCCTTTTTAATCTCTTTACCCACTCTGTCTGTTAACTGGAGGGTTCAGTCCATTTTCATTTAAAATATTTATTGATCAGTATGTTTCGATTCCTATCTATGTGTCTACTTCTATGCATCTACTACAAGTTTTTGCTGTGTGGTCAGCATAAGGCTTACATATAACAACAGTCTATTAACACTATTTGATTTCTTTAAGGCACCATCACAAGCCTCAGATAAACAGGACAGCGTGACATTGAAATTATAAGGTATGAATACCTCCACCTTAATTTACTGTGCAAACCATTTCAGAGCTAAGAAAATCTATGAACATGCTGTTTGCAAGTACTCTAAAACTGACAAAAGCAGATAAACAGCTTTCTCAGAGAATAAACATTTTTTGGCCTAACTATATTATTTTAAATTACAGAAAAGAAGATAAAAAATAAAAGCCCTCCCACTGAGCTGTTTCCCAACTCTCTGCACTCCATCAGGGCCACCCCCCATTGGGGTTTTCCTGAGTCACAGCTCATCACTTATGGTGGCAATTCAGACAAGCCAATGCTAGAATACCCGACTCCCCTCAATGCACAGAATCCCATAAGTGCCTGTGGTGGTTGTTGCTGTCCGTGTATTTGGTTTCGGTGAGACTTCTAACAACAGAAAAACAGCATTCTTGAGGGCACAAAAACAAAGATGTTTGAATTCATGTCACCCTGCCATCTTCATAAGTGGCAGGACAGCCAAGTATTATCTTACTTCTTAGGATCTAGAAAATTAAAACCTGTTTCTAGTCTTGACTGTGTCACAAACTGTCTAAGTGACCTTGAACAAGTTCCTTGACTCTGTCCATATGTATATAATGAAGGGGCAAATGATCTCCAAGTTCACTTCAAGCACTAAGTTTTTATGATGATATAATCTAATTTCTATAAACAGATTTTCAAGTCTGTGTAAAGGTCTTTTTTTTACCTTGAATAGAACCATTAGTTGTCTTAACACAACATTCAAAGCACAATTTAGAAGTTAATTAATGCTGTGCAAGCCGGTATGGCTCAGTTGGTTGCACTGAAAGGTTGTAGGCTCAATCCCTGGTAGGGGGTGTACAGGAGGCAGCTGATCAATGTTTCTCTCTCTCTCCCTCTCCCTCTATCTCTCTCTCCTTCCCTATCTTTCCCTCTCTCCCTTACTCTCTCTCTAAAAATCAATAAAAAAAATCTTTTTAGAAAATGGTTAATTAATGCTAAATACAAGATGACTTCAAGTTGGCTTAACCCTATGAGCAAATGATGAAATGGCATGTGTCAGGTGAAGAGAAAGCAAAGGTGGTCCCAGGCATTGAGGTAACTGTGCAAAGGCAAAAAGGAAGAATATGATTGTTTTTTGTTGAGGCAGAAAAAACCAGGTGCAAAGTCTGAAATCTGACATTTCGGAAACGAGGGGGCAGGGACACATTAGGGATGATACAGTGTCAGTGGGTCAGGCGGGATGACTCTGAGGAATATAAATGAGGTAGTGTTACCGGGAGTTGATAAGACACTGGATGAGGCAGTGGTGGGAAGAGTAAAGTGTAATGCCCTGATTTCTGGAGCCACTTACCACAGAAGACATAGAGAAACAAAAAGAGTTTGGTTTAAATGTGTTTAACATAAGACATAGTAAGTCTGAGGGTACTCAAATGGAGATGTCCAAGATGTGGCTGGAGACAGCGGTCTGGAGCTCGGTAGATAGACTTTAACAAGGGCATTGGGGGTGGCTCAGACTCTTACAAGGGACTAAAACGATTAAGCTACCCAGGGAGAATGCGCCAAGTGAAAAGAGAAGAGAATGCAAGGGGACGACACATTTAAGGGAAGGGCTGAGGAAGGGGGGTAGGCCGGGGAAAAGGAGTAGACCACAGGAAAAGGAGGCGCATGGAAGTCAGAGAGAAAAACAGTTCAGGCAGATTATGTCAAACACTGTTTAGCCAGAGAAATTTTAGTGATGTGATAGGGGTGGAAATGAATAGCAGAGAGACGAAGAGTGATGGGAAAAGGGGGAAGTAGAGACTGCTAAGGCAGATATACTTTTAAGAAATATGTGAAGAGAAAGCAAAGCCCGAAGAAAAACTACTAGGGATGCAGAATCAAGGTAGACATGTGCACAAACACTTACACACTCTCAGCACGGACACTGCTAGATAGGAAAGACTTGTGTATGTGTGCTGTTCTCTGGAAGAGGGTTAAAATGGGAGATGAAAAGGGCTACTCCACAGAATGAGTGGATGATAGACCTGCAGTAACAGGATGCTGCTACAGCAAGAAAGCAGGCATCTCTTCCTTTGAAATGGGAGGTAAAAACAAGTTCAGATTTAGGTAAGTTTGTAGGTGGAGCCCGAGGTAGAGAGACCCTGAAACATGGCTAGATGGCCTCTTCTCTCTGTGGAGAGTGCAAGCTTTGGAGACCTTCGTTTTTTTGTTTGTTTGTTGTTGTTTTTAAATATTGTGTTGCTCTTTAGAGAGAAAAGAAGGGAGACGGGGAGAGAGAAAAATCGATGTAAGAGTGAAACATCGATTGGCTGCTTCCTGCACACCCCCTACCGAGGATCCAGCCCACAACCCAGGCAAGTGCCCTGACCTGGAATCCAACAGGCAACCTTGCATGGGATGACGCCCAAACAAATGAGCCACACCGACCAGGAATCGGGGAGCCTCGTTTTAAATAGAGTAGCAACAAAATGCAATAGGCACTGTGGAAAATGGGAGAGGGTAGGTCTGCTTGTCTGCACAGTTCACAGATCAGCCCAGTACCCCAAAGAGAACCTGCCACAGAGCAAGCTCAGTAATGATTTGCTGAATGTGGTAAGGGAGTCTGAGCATCTAGCTCAGACCTGAGACCTGAGAGCACATATCGTAAGTGATAGTGATTTTCATGGACATCAAGGTTTCTTCAGTGGTGCTTAGCTGCTTGGTACAGACACAACTTGAAAAGACAGACAACCTAGATTTTTGATTCTGAAAGGTAGGTATGCCATAATGCAGGTCTTGGCACATTAGGAGATTCATCAATAAATCCAAATCTGAATAAGAAAGAAAATGTATGGGAGGACAAATACATATTAAACTGTATATATACTAGTGCCCCAGTGCACAGATTCGTGCACAGTGAAAGGAAATTAATTAGAAGGTGGCCAGTGGTGTGGGGCTGGGCAAGATGGGCCGGACATACCCTGGAGCCAACCTCCCACAGTCCCTCCCCAGCAGGCCGCACCTGGGGCAGCGCCACGGCTCAAAGAGTGTCTGTGAAGTGAGCGGGGTCCCTCTGGCAGGTGAGGTCCCTCAGCCTGGCTTGTGGGGATCAGGCCAAAACCAGCTCTCCGATGACATCCTCCAAGGGGTCCTGGATTGCGAGAGGGCAGTTCTTGGTTGATGCACCCCAAAATCAGGCTCCCTCCTCTCTGGTTCCAAGTTGTGTCACCCAAGAACCACCACTGCCAGGTCACTGCATCGAGGCAACTCCTGCGTTGAGGGTCTGCCCCTTGGTGGTCAGTGCGCATCAGACCTACTGGCCCGTCCATGGTCAGACACTCACTTAGCCTTTTATATACAGTATATAGATATTCAATTGAGATTCTCAAGAGCCAGTATGTTCATATTTATTTCTGACTAAAAGTGTATTCTTTAAAAATTAACAAAAAATGGCTCAGCTGGTGTGGCTCAGTGGATTGAGCACTGTCCCATAGACCAAGAGGTTCTGGGTTCGATTCCCAGTCAGGGCACATGCCTGGGTTGCAGGCTTCATCCCCAGTAGAGGGTGTGCAGGAGGCAGCTGATCAATGTGTCTCTTTCATTAATGTTTCTATCTCTCTCCTCCTCTCCCTTTTTCTCTATCTAAAAATCAATAAAAACATATTTTTTTTTTTTAAAAAAGTAAAAGGTAACAAAGAATGAAATGAAATGGCATTGCTCTACAGAATCTAGTACACTGGTCTGGGCACATGGCAACCCCTTCATTAACACCTGTTGACTTGATGAAATTCATTTGTATGGCCTGAGGCGAAGACTACTTTTGGCTTCACTTTAATGTCTCCTGTCACTCCCCAGGACAGTTTCTAGGAGATATCGACCACAGATGTTGAAAAGTTCTTTCTAGAATAACTACTCTTCTGTCATTCCAACATGCAATTTCGGCATCTCTCACTGAGCATAATTATTATAAAAAAATAAATTTTGACTTCGAGTGTTAGCTTTAAATTACGTTGTATTACCCAGGAGATCCAGTTCCTCCAGTTTGATGTCCCAATAAAAGTTAGAGCAGAAATTTCAGCAGGTTTAATATGTCTTTGGAAAACTTCATATTAATCCATTTTGCTGTTTTCTTCACCTTCCCCTCCTCCCAAATCTTGGATTTCTCAGTCCTCTCGGAGACAGTTATTGTTTATCTGTATGAATAATTTCCCATTCAAAATTGGGAATATGATTCATTTCCCTGAGCAAACTGTTTTATACTTATTCAATTTTGTTCTTCTAATTGCCTCTTATATCCACTGAGGGAATGTCTACCACCTTCTATTTTCCCTTTGATCAAGAGTAAAGAAGTAGAAAAGCCAGGAAAAATTACCAGGTCCCTGGGCTGAGAAGGTGGACCTTAGGCCACAGTATGTTGCTCACATCAGTTAAAATCCCTTTGGAAGACTTGCCGGAGAGCTCTGAAACAATTTCTCACCAGGCAGCTGGCTTCTGATACAGTTCCTCAGTTTTCTCCGGGACCTACTTATGGAGAGTTAGAAGATTACCCACATTGTGGCAGTTGAAAGCCATGAAGGTAATTTTCTCCATGTCTCTGCATCTATGCTTTGGTAAAGCACATCATTAAAATGTAAACATGACAACAAGAGTTAGTAATTTGCTATTTAGCATAGTTGTTTTTCTCCGTTAAGGTGCAAAATTGGATATGGCCTTTATTCTTATTTCAGTTTCACATGAGAGAAAAGTTATTTAAAAAAACTGTGTTCTTTGCATTATGAAAGCCACACAGAGAATGTAAGTTTATAAAACAAGTACATTACAAAAGATACTACTTACATTCTAAAGCAGGGCTAGAGCAGGTATTTTTGTTTTGTGTGTGTGTGTGTGTGTGTAGCACACACAAAAAAATATTATTTGTAAATGCATAAAATAAAACAAAAATAATTTCAAGGGAAACTAAATTATGTTGAAATAGCTTTCATAATATGAAAAGCTGAGGTAGAATAAGTATGTGCTTTTTAAAAACACATTAACAACAAGATCTTGTGGTGATCTGATAACTACTATAATTTTAAAGTAGTGATTAGCATAAAGGGTATTTCATGTTTTCTTCAATAACTGTAACATGATAAGAAAGTATCGGTGACAAAGTAACAGGTACTACTAATGCAACTGAAGGTTATAGCTTACACTTATAATTGAGGAAAATGTTACATTTCATTTAAAGTGTAGACGTTAATAGAATTAAGTTGTTTTTTTCTCATCAAAGTCACAAACCCCTCCCAAACCTAAAACCCGCTGAGTAGAGGATCATATATGAATCTTTCATAGTATGCGCAAACCTCCTATATAAAACATTTCATCTTGCAAGAGGGTTTCAGAAATATGGTTACTTTATACCAAAAGCTCCTCTATCCTAATTTATTCTATACTAGCTGAGATTTAAACAAATTAATTATAAAATATTTTCAAAAGTGTAATAGTTTAATACTATAATATATAAGTATTAAAATTAGTAAAAACATTTCTCAGTGACATTAATATTTCTCTTTCACTTCAATTATTTTTAGAAGTCAGGCAGGTTCTTTTTTATTTTTTTTGTTAATCTTTACCAGAGGATATTTTCCTTTTTTTTTTTCTTATTAGAGAGAGAGAGAGAGAGAGAGAGAGAGAGAGAGAGAGAGAGAGAGAGAGAGAGAGAGAGAGAGAATATAAGGGTAGAAGGGATGGGAAGAGACAGAGAGAGAGAAATACCGATATGAGAGAGACACATCAATTGGTTGCCTCCTGCAAGTACCCTGCCAGGGATCGTGCCTGCAACAGAGATATGTGCCCTTGACCAGAATCACACCCACAGCCTTTCAGTCCATCAGCCAATGCTCTAACCTCTGAGCAAAACCCACTGGGACAAAAATAACTTTTAAAAACCAAGTAATGAAGAAAACATACATATTCTGAAAGAAAAGAAATCAACTCTAGTACAATGACAATATAATTCAATCTAGAAAAAAATAATTATTTAAAAAGTCTTCCGTCTTAGAGATTTTTGGAGCTATTTCTTTTAAGCTATGTCATACTCTCAAACACACAAACTCAAATAAATCTATCTGAAAACATTATTATTGAAAATGTCATGAATCACTACCATTTGGGTTCTCCTAAATTGTAATAAATTGTTCAATGAAATCAGGCAAAATATCTAACTGAAATGAATCAGGATGGAGAGAAAGTATGAAAAAGAGAGAAATGAGAGGAGGGAGAAGTGGGAGTAGGGGTAGATGAGGAAGGGGGGAGAGAGACAGACAGATGGACAGACATACAGAAGGTATACTTGGAGTAACAACTAGGCTTGCAGGCTAAATCTTCAAAGATGAAAGCTTCTCCGAATAGCGCACAAAACATAGTCCTAGACGTGCAGGGCACCCTTTTGTTCCTTCTCCTTCAGAATCTTTCTTAAGACTCTATGTTCAAAGTTAATTTTTCCCTAATTATCTATTCTTAAATATTTTTGTGCTATATCGCCAGTTTGAATATATAGAGACAACGGAAGGGACACACACAAAGGAATTGAAATAATGTTGTAGTAAAACACTGGAGGTAAAGTAAGAAATGTATGAAGGCACTGAAGACAATTATTTAAAAAGTTTAAAATATAATATTACCAAAATAGTTTTAGTAAAAGACAAAGGAACATGAATATAATCCTGTTATGCTTATTTTGAATTTTCTCTTTCCTACACCATCCATGGGCTGAACACATGGCATTTGGACAGGAATTACAGTATGGATGACACAACAGCATTTTTTCAGTTCATCAGCTGATGTCAGCATTTATATTCTTCTATCCTCAAAAATGGAACTAATTCTTTCAAAGGTAAGACACGTTAGCTAAAGTGATAAAATGTAGGTAAAGTAAAATACGAAACATAAAGAAGATGTTCTGATTTATTGTGAGCATCTGAGAAAAAGTTTTACTGTGACTGGTCACCTCAAATATTTGAAGACAAAAATTATACTCAGTGAACAATACTCTGATACTATTTTCCCTGTGTACACGCTTGGTCAACTACAAGAGACTCATGAGTCATCAGCCAGTTTTTGTCAGAACATTCAAAACATCCTGAATATCCTGTAGCTCGTCTTCAAAACTTCCTTCTTTGAGAAGTATAATATTAAGCAATTTCTCATGCCATTATTGTAACTATGAAGTAACTTTTTGAAAACCTTCTAAAACACAAAGAAACTTTCATATATTTAACATCATTTCAAATCAATAACTACAACAGAGAGCACTTTATAAGGTATCTCCGCCCCTCTCGCCTACTCAAGGACATCCTTCTCCTGTATCATCAATATCTTCCCTTCATGGGCTCATTACCAGCAACACTCAGCCAATAAAATCCTATCCCTAAAAGCATCCCCCTGTAGCTTGCAGCCTTTCACTATTCTTTAGGAAAACTTCTTGAACAGAGTAGCTTACTCTTGTAACCTTCCATGGCTCTCTTTTCCTTCTCTCTGGAGCCCACTTCAATCAGGCTTTTGTCCCCATCACAAAAACAGAACTATGAAGGTCACCAATGATCTTCATAGGACAATGTCACTGGTCACTTCTCATTTATCTTATTGGACTTCTCATTTGCATTTGATACATGATCATTCCCTCCATCTTGAAACACTTTTTTTCTAAGCTGTCCCTTTTGTTGGTTCCTTCTCCATCGTGGCTTACTCATCCTCATTTTTTTCATGGTTCTTCCTTATTTTCTGACCTCTACGTATGGGAGTAGTTCCAGGCTCAGTTCTTGGAATACTTACCTTTACCTACTCCCTGGACAGTTCTTAACTCTGAGTACATATTAGAGTGAATCACGTGGGTAGCTTCTAAAGGAAGCTGATGCCTTGGCCCCATTCCATTGCATTCTGGGGACAAAACCCAGAAGTTCTTATTAAAATATGCAGGATGCCAGGGTTGAGAGCCCCAGTGCCAGGTGACCCCATCCACTGGACATTCTGTACTCTGAGGATTCACAAAATGTGCTGCAGATTTTTCCTCTAAACCTCAGACTCCTCTATCCAACCACCAGTTCCACACCATCACTTGAGTAGATCGAAATGGGCAACACAAATCCAACATGTTCCAAACCAAACTCCTGATCTTCCTCCCTAACCCTGTTCTTCCCACAGTCTCCCTTTCTCTGTTAATGGCAACTCCATACTTTCAGCTGCTCAGGCCAAAGAAGTTGGAGTCATCTTTAACCTCTGACTTTCTCTCACACTGCAATCTCATCCTTCAGTTGATCTTATTCTGCCTTTAAAGAACATCCATGTGCAACAACATCTCGCCACTGTCAGCTGGTCCAACCCTATCATCTCCCATCTGAATTCCTTCCTGCAAGTCACGGAGCAAGGCCTCCCTTCTTTTGCCCTTGTGTGCCTGTACAAAAAGCAGGTGACGCTCAAAAATGGTAAGATCAGGTAAGTTATCTTCTCAAAAGCTGCCTTTGCCTTCCTACTTCACTCAGATCAAAATCAAAACCTTGACTCATTAGCCCCCCCTATTATCTGCTCCCTTTTCAGTGTTCAGTTCTTAGAGATATTTGACTTTAGAATAAGATATCAAAGGTAACCAATGTCTGTGGTTATTTCCAGAAACAACAGAAGAGGAGTAGTATTCTGGCACCATCTTTCTTAAAAATTCTTGTCAGATTCTCAATGAAGCCCATGGACCAAAAATGATAAAAGCGCTGCATAAGACACAACCACAATTAATCAAAATTCCAATTTATTACAGGCTAAGTCTTAACCCTTTCAAGCTTTTTAATGTGGCTTATTCTTCACTTCACAAGCAAACATAAATTTGCTTTAAATACATTTTTAAATTAAGCTATAGCTTTCTATTTCTCTAAATTATGCAGTTATGTACTAACTCATCTTTCCTATACTTGTTTTTTCTAACTCTTAAAGTGCTTGTTTACTTGTTTATGTTTTATTTCTTTCCTAATACTACACTATGTGTAAAAGCTATTTTTAAATTCAATTAGGGGCCCTAACAATCTAAAGCATGAGACGCTATCAATTTCCATCAACTTGTGGTCCAAAACAAAGTCAGAAATTTGGAACTCAGAATCATAAACGGCTGCCCTGTCAATGCCTTCCATTCAAATGCAATTACTGCTCCTGGAATGAGGTGGGAGTAGGACGTGAGATAGGCTTTTAAATCATTTTAAAGGTTACATTTCCTCATACAAAGTTATTCCACAGAAGTTACTCAAAGGCTTCTAAGATTAATCAACCACTCAACCCACACAGAGTGGAGTCATCTAGGTTAACCATTCAGTAAAGACTTCCCTGGTTGCTCAGTTCTCTTGCTTTGATAATAGCTGTGCATTCACATAATTCAGTATATTGAACTCTGTATCTAAACTCTAAAGAAATAAAATGCTGGCTTGTCAAGAAAATATATTATTACCTTCTTAAAAATCTTCAAATGTTCAAATGTTCTCTCTTTCCTGAATTCCTTCTTAAACACACTCAAACCTTTCCCATGTTAAAACAAAATAATACAAAACAACCTCCCTGACCTGGACTTTGGCCTTTCTGGAGCAACTGTGTTTCCACACGTTCCATCACCCATATTATTCTGGATTCTCCATGAAAATAGCTCTTAACTAGGTAGCAGAATGACATCCACACTGTTAAATCCAATAGAATTATTTCAGTACTCACCCTACTGAAACTGTCAATAATATCTGGTGCAGTATCTGGTACAGTCCTTTTTTAAAAAATATATTTTTATTGATTTCAGAGAGGACGGGAGAGGGAAAGAGGTATAGAAACATCAACGATGAGAGAGAATCATTGATCCACTGCCTCCTGCATGCCTCACACTGGTGATCGAGCCCGAAACCAGGTCATGTGCCCTTGACCGGAATCGAAACTGGGACCATTCAGTTCGAAGGCCAGTGCTCTATCCACTGAGCCAAACCAGGTAGGGCCAGTCCTTCTTAAAACACTTTTCCCTGGCATCCATGATGTCACTGACCTTTTCAATCTGTTTCTTCTCTCACCCTGATAATCGTCCTACTCTCTTTGCCCTTTGACCTCTCCCCTAGACTGTCTTATTAGTGACATGGCCTCACTCTGACTTGCTCTGACATCATCTGAGGAGAAAAGTCTACTCAAGCTGAATGCACATTCCCACCCCACCAGACTGGCTAGCCTCCAGTGATCCCTGAGTCATGCCCTTTTCATCCATCTGACCTTTCCTCTTAAATCTCTATTCAGGAAAGCGCATTCAGATTACATTTCAACATCACTTCTATGAAAACAAATATAAATTAGTATGCTTGCTTCTAACTCCCTTGTTCAAGCTCCAGTGTATATTTTTATTTTCAAATGGTCTTGGATTGTGTATCACACTTGAAATTGAACAGGTTTAAAATGCCAACTCATGGTCAGCCTCAAACTCTATTCAGCTATTCCCCATAATTTCCTAATTTCTATATTTTCCCAACTAATTGAGCTTGAAAATTAATGACAGTCCTGTTCAGATGCATGTCTGACTGCTGCTCCACTTCTACTCAGAGTTAGCCCTGGGCTCAGACCCTTCACTCAATCCTGAAACTCTAAAAAAAGCCTTCAGAATCTCCATTACCCACACTTGGCACAGCTCTTTGTATTGAAAACAAACTTTCATTCTACAGAAGTGTGACTGCCCTAACTACCTATTACTATTTGGCCTAATAAAAACATCATCTCAACCTTTCATCACTGTACAAAGAAAAAATTAAAATCTTAGAGTATTAATAGGGTCATAAGATTTGTTCCATTCTTTCCATTTAGCCTACTATTCTGAAGCTGGGTTTCTAAATAGTCTCTTCACTCTGATGCCCCACACCCCAAAGCTTCCTGGCCAATCTATCTGTATCTCCATTGTTCTATTTCCTCCCCACCCATCTCCTGAGTAAACGCTAAGCTAATATAAATACTTTTGGGTACTGGCCTAAAACAGCTTGTCTACAAAACCAAAAAAACCAAAGGTGGAGTCCCGACATAACTAAGAGCATCTATCTCTTCTTCAACATGTGCTGGGAGCCGGTCCATGCTTGCTGTTTCAAGGGACCTGGCATATATGGCATACTGTTCTTAATATGTTTGCTCACCTTCTTGGCACTATGTGTTTTAACCAAGGTCTCTGAGAAAGGTTGTTTCCCCAGGTAGGGATTTTCCCCTGAAGTTAGGGAGGGAATAAAACCTCTTAACTAAGTGCCAGGTGGGTAATTAATCACTTTAACTACGAACAATCATGCTTAAGCTACATAATCTTTACTCCCTGGAATGGAGATAAGAAACGCCCTAACCTTTGTAATAGAGATTGGTAGGATTGAATCAACTGGTATAAATACAGATGTAATAAGACAGCAAGACACAGAACTTAGAATACAGAACCAAGAGAGACAGAACCTAGGCACAGAACCTACACAGAACGTTCTCTAGAGACAGAAGAACTTCGCTGGAGAGAACATGGCAAAAGATCCTGGACAGAAACTGGCCTCAGAACCTAGAGACAGAACCTAGCAAGAGAACATGGCAAAAGATCCTGGACTGAACCTGACTACAGAAATTGGCAAGAGAACCTGACTAGAACCTGGTAACTGAACCTGGCTGGAGAACCTGGACAGAACCTGGCTGGAGAACCTAGAGAGGAAACATGGCTACAGAACTTGGCTGGAGATCCTGGCTAGAGATCCTGGCTATGCTGCTGATCAACTGAACGCTGTCTCCGTGTCCTTCCTTCTTCGCCGACTCCATCCACACCTTTGGGGACCCCTGGACCTGCTGGGGTTGGACCCCGGCAAACATGGCCTGCAAAACTGTCGGCTATTATCAGAGAAGCACTCAGATTTGAGGCAGATTGGGAGGTGTTTCTGTGTTACAGATGTTAAATTGTATGTATTTCAGAACCTTATAAAATCTTTTCTTTGCTCCTCATCAAGTGAACAGGTATAACAATAATTTACTGTCAGGAATAAATTATATAGTTAACCTATTTTCCTAAAGGATGTGCATTTAAATATTTACTTTCAACCCTAAATTAACACTTACCACTTATACATACTTTGGATAGAAAATTGTTTATTTTTTAAGAACAGATGATTAAATGTTTCAAATAAATATGATTTATAATTGCAGAATGAATATAATCTGACATATTCAACTTTGACCATGCCTGCTCTCCCTACACATACACACACCCTACTCTTTGTATTACTGTTGTTCCATGTAGTTTGTTGGCTGAGCAGTGAAATGTATTAAAATCCTAGTTTTCAATGAACTGGCAAATATTGCATCAGAAAACAGAATTCTAAAGATATTCTAACATGGAATAGAAGACACTGTGCCTCAGAAAACACAACAAAACAGAACATCATCCAAGCAAAATAAGTATTTTGAGGAATGCAGCAACATTATCTTGCAAAGTCCCAGAAAATTGGTTTCTGGGACATCAGATTATTATACAATGGTCATATGATAAAGTCCCATTTATCCTTCTACTAAGATACTAATACTTGTACAGTTACAGGCAAAACTGAGAAGTTTGTTTGTTTTTTTTATTGTTTTGTTTGTTTATATTTTTATTGGAGGGAGAGGGAGAGAAACATCAATTGGCTGGCTGCTTCCTGCACGGCCCCTACTTGGGATCAAGCCTGCAACCCAGGCATGTGCCTTGACCTGTAATCTAGCCAGCAACCTCTCAGTGCATGAGATTAGACTCAACCAACTGGGTCACAGGGGCCAGGGCAACACTGAGAAGTTTTTATGGGGAAAAATGAGTAAGATTTTGTAATACTACTAAAACTAAGAATGGATCATTCAATTTCAATTTTCTAATTTTTTTTTTAGGATTTGGGAATGCATATTTGAAAAACATACAGAATAATGAGAACCCTTAATGGGGTAGTAGGCAGGAGTTCTGAGTTCTAATCCTGTCTCATTTGAGTTTCTTTCTCCCTTCCTTAAGCTCAAATATTAACACTCCCCTTTACCTCTCTTTGAGGATTTCAGCTCTTCTGAGGTTTCAAACATAACATCAAAGAAGAAGTATAGATGTTGTCCAATTTATATTCCTTTCTTACTTCGGCATTTACTGAACACTCACTATAAACCAGGTACTAGGCTGTGTGCTGGAAATGAAGAGATGAATAAGACAAAGTCTTTGCCTTCAATGAGATTTTTAGTGCAGAAAGACCAAAAAAACAGGTCAACTTTGGTATTATTTTGTATGTGGCACGTACTATAGGGACCCAAAAGAGGGACAATTAGTCTAAAATTGGGGCATCAGGATATGATGCCTGAGTTGAGGTCTGAAAAAAATGTGCACAGATCAAGAAGGCAAAGAAAGCTATGAGAACATTCCAGTCTAAAAAGAAGCAAAGGCACTCAGCTGTGTCACTTAACCATGTGTGCAGGGACCTCTACGCCTTGCAGCAAAGGCACAATTTCAAGTTCAAGGAGTTAGGTCAGAGTTTGTAGATGATGCGGAAAGAAAAGGAAGCCGTTAGGTCAAAAATATATATTTTTACCATTTTATACCAGTGATTCTCAAGGAAGGAGGGGGCGGGACATGTGTGAACTACCTAGTGGGCTTTTCAAACTGTCCTGCTCCACTGTGGTCCATCCCTTTGATGGCTGTGCACCCCATCTGGATTGTCTCCCATAGAGTCACGGCTGTCCTCCTCCTTACTGAGGGTATGAGGCCTGTCCCCATGGTATGTTGTGAAAAACAGCTACACTATGAACACAAGGGTAAATATGCTGAAAAGAAGGGAGAGAGAAGTCTAAAAAGGAGACAGAGAAAGATCACAGAGATTAGAAGCCAAGAGAATAGTTTAAAGAAAGGGAAGGAGAAAGAACCAGTAAAATCAAAGGACTGGGCTTAAGTCTCCCCATATGTCCAAAGACTTCCTAAAGAGCTTGTTAGCATCACAAAGTCATCACGTCTAAAATCAATTCATCAGCTTTATCTATGGTAATAATTCTTACATAATTGAGCTAAAGAATTTCTGCAGTATGGAGAGAATAGAAAGTATAAGCAATGGTTCTCAACCTTCCTAATGCTGCAACCCTTTAATACAGTTCCTCATGTTGTGGTGACCCCCAACTATAAAATTATTTTCGTTGCTACTTCATAACTGTAATTTTGCTACTGTTATGAATCGTAATGTAAATATCTGATATGCAGGATGTATTTAGGCGACCCCTGTGAAGGGTCGTTGGACCCCCAAAGGGGTCACGACCCACAGGTTGAGAACCACTGGAATGTTTCAAAAAAATATACTGTATACTAGATATAAAATGATGGCCTTTGAAGAAGTCATATATATCTAGCTACATAGCTTCCAAATACAGGGCATCCCAGGCTGCCTGTCACTGTCTTTCTTACCTTTCCAGTCTCATTTCTCCTAATTTAGCTTCTTAGCAACAACAAATGGTTTATGGTTCTCTGAACAAAATACATGATGTCATAAACTCCTTCAGCCTTAAATGCCTCCCTCAAATCCCTAACCTAATCGTATCTTTCAGGTCTCTATGGAAGCATTGCCTTCTCAAGGAAGCGAACATTCCTGACCCCTCCCAGTGTGCTCCTTAATGATGATGATGCAAACAGAAGCTAACATTCCAAGTATTTCCTCTGGGCCAGGTTGTGTTCTAACTCCACTAAATGCAATATCAACTAAACTCCTCTTCACAGCAATCCTATGAAGTAGGTACTAACAATATCCCCAGTTTATAGATAAGACACTGACACATAAAGAGGTTAAGAAACCTACCCTAGGACATATCACCAGTCAGTAGTAAAGCCAATTTCTGCACCCTAGCAGCCTGGTTCCAGAGCCTGTACTCTAATCACTAGGGCATACTGCCTCTGTGTGATTCGGTATTGCTATGTATACGATATTCCTGATTCTCTTGTTCAGCATCTGTGGGCAATGAGCTGCTGGGATTGGCTATGCATTTCTTTATAAATACTAAATCTGTCAACATGAAGGGTCTATTATCCAAGATTCCTGAAAAGCATAAAATCTCTTCTAAAAATATCTTTGTTGAAATTGAATTTTTATGAAACTATATAGCTATAGCTGGGACACACCTAAAATGTGTTAGGATTTGTCATTCCTATGATAAGTAGCTTAGAATCTAATGAAAACCCTTGGTCATTTCAATGTCATATACTATTAATTATTTCAAAGGTCAAGAATCTTAAAACATTTAATCTTAAAACTACATCTGGGTGATACAATCAGAAAAGTAAAGTATTTTGAAAATATTTAATTAAACAAAACAAGAAGAAATCTACTAATTAAAAAAAACCTTTAAATAAAATGTGTATTTTCCCACATGGTACTTTTTTTTCTACTATATATGAAGTACTTTTTTAAAATAACGTTTTTTTAAATGAACATGTGCACACATTCTATTTTTCAGTGCTAGTTTCACAAAGGAGTAGGATAAAGTGATTTGGAATAAAAATTTTATCACTTACTAACTCCTGGGAAACTCTTTGAATCTAATGTAATGGGCATTGCTGTAAATTAACAACAACAAAAAAAAACTCATACACAGTCCAGTCTTTCAATAATTTAGAGTCTTATAGGGAAGAAAACAAAAACCAGGTATAGGTGTGAGAATTGTTTTAAAAATTTAGTAGGTAGTGCTTCAAAACAAATCTATATAGTAATAAGAAGACCCCTGTCTCAAGCACAGTTGTAACACCAGTTTCTGATGTGGCGGTGGAATAGCCAGTAAACTCGCTTTCTCTGAGGATTTTATAAGCAAAAATATGAGTAGTCAGTAGCATAGGTGTGGAGCCAGAATTGTCTGGGTTTACATCTCAATTCTATCACACACCAATTGACTTTGGTGGCTTCACTTAACCTCTCTGTGCCTCAGTTTCCTTATTCACAATTTGCTAATTACATATTGTTCACAGAATTACAGTGCTGTTGGGAGGATTAAATGACTTCATGTGAGCAAAGCAGGTAGAACAATACCTGGTACACAGAATGAATCTAAGTAACTAACTACATAAATCAAGACAACTTAAAAAGGAGAATCTGATGGAGCACATGTCAGTCTATGTGTACTCAAGCCTTAGTGTACCCACAGTGAAAGACAGATTGGACATGGACAACAGGGGGATGGGAGCATGAGTGTGTGTGTGTGTGGGGGAGGTTGGGGGTTAATGGGGGGGATGAGGACACATTTGTAATACCTTAACTAATAATAATAATAAAAAAGAAAAGAACAGAAACGAAAGACAGATTAACACATGTCACCAACCCACTATCTCAATCATGGGGCTGGGTCAATCCTTACCTTTGTATAAGCAATGGACCGCCATATCTTAGCGGTCTTTTCCAAACTTGATCAGCAAGTTTAGTGCTCTTACTAAAACACTGTGAAATGATTAAATATGTAAATTCCATCAACGGAACCACAAAATGCCCCTTTACTTGTCAATAGTATTTATGTGCAATACATACAAAGTCGCAACCAGGAACACCATTTATTCGGAAAAAAACACACATGGTCAAACTGGGCATGGGTAGCTAATTTTGAAGTCCCCAGTTAATATTATTTTACTACTCATTTGCTCATTTTACTGTAAGAAGAAGAGACATAAGTGATGAAGACTAAAGAAAAACGTAAAAAAAGAAAAACATAGAACTGAGAAAATTTTAGCTATTAAATCTCCCCATTGTTATTGTATTTTATTGACAATATTACAGGTGTCTCCCATTCTCCCCCTCTGCCCCCCTCCAACCTGCCCCCACCCCACCCCACCTTAGACCTTCACCACATTAATGTCTGTGTCCATGGGCTATACATATATGTTCTTTTTGTCTAATCTCTTCCCGACCCCCACCCCCAACCCCCTCCTCTCTGAGACTGTAAGTCTGTTCCATGTGTCCACACCTCTGGAGCCCGTTCAGGACTTGCTGTCCTGGAATCCAGATGCTATGTCTGTTCATCAAAACCCTTCCTGGTATTGCCCTATTCTATTCCAAGGTATGAGATTTCTTCTCAACCAAGGACCCCAAACGTTCTATACAGCAAGAGACCTGTGTGTAGAGTTCATGAGGCAGCGTTGCTGAAAGAACTGAATCATAGAATCTTGGAACTGAAACTTACTTTGGGAATTCCTAATCCACACCTTTCACACCATTTTATAGAAAAAGCATCCCCCAGGAAACCCAAGTCCCCTAGCTAGCTGGCAGAAGAGCTGAGGCTGTTTTCCTTTTAATTTGCCATCTACCAGTCTTATGCTTGTTTGTTTAACTACAGTGAACTGCCAAGGAAACAGACTTAAATTTAAAACTAAAAATCAGAAAAAAACAACACAATTTCAGGTCACAACTTTAAATAGTAGCAAAGAAAATGAAAACACCAAACTCTGAGTAAAGATGTACCTGGACAATGGCATTTTCATCTAGATTCAAGCAATCAATATAAAATAAACCTACAACTGGCTAAATGCTATAGCTTAACAGCAAAGTTATGAGTAGGACACTGTACAATATATTTAGTCATCTTCATTTGTGCTTCATACTTCTCATGCCCCCAAGCCCCGTCTGGGACAGAACTTGTGAAAATGTCAGGATTACGAGGGACTCACCATCCATATATTTGTGGTGAACCATAAGCATGAGTGTATATGTAAGAGGGAGAAACAAGGATGGAAAAAGGAAGAGGGTTTATAGAACTATATATCATTTATATATATTGATTTTCCTCTTTCTTCATATGTTGCTTATGAAGCTGCATTCTTACATCAGAAATAGATTCACACATGATATTAAAAGTAAGCAAATAATAAAAACTTTTATTAAAATGCCATAAGCAATTTCAAGTGGGATTGATATGCAAATATTACTATTCTTTATAATAAGTAAATAGCAAATGGAAAATAAGAGGTTTGGGACATAATAAGCAAATTCAAATGCAAAAAAAACAAGTAGATTTCAATTGCATCCAATTATTTCACCCAATCACCTAAAAATGAAGATCTTCTCAAGAAAATTGCATTGCCTTTCCAACTCCTTGGAGATCCAGTTTAGTTAACAGCCTAACTATGCTTCAGAGATGACCATGTAGCTAACATGTCAAACTAATTTTAAAGTGTCAATCATGTTCCCTTCAATCTAATTAGTTTGGAAAGTAGTGTCACTGACCTGGAACCATGCAGACCCTTTATTATCATATTATTTGATCAACCTAACACTTTATCTCAGTTGAATTTGAGACACCTGTAACCAAAATGTAATATCCTTTCTCCCATACATTACTGGTTAACTCTCTGTACAATTTTCTATTTACAACTCAATTTATCTCTATAAATAAGCACAGCCAATTTCACAGAGACATCCACAGAATTTCCCTTATTTAAGATTTCCTGGCAATTAAAATAGAAATGTAAAGGGAATAACAAAAATATATACGTGTCAGGTGGAATATTTGAGATTTTTTGAAGCTCAAGAACAGCTAAAAGTGGGAAAGAGGAAGAATGGAATAACTCAGATATGCCAGGAGAAATCTGGAACCTTCAATGTGGGAGACGACTATTCCTTTATTACTATAATACAGCAAGCCATTTTTATTTAAAAAAAAAAAAGTCTGTACGTTTAAAACCCAATGTCGTCACATGGGTTTATGTTATAATAAAGAAAAGGTTTCTCAGGTTCATCATATTTAACCCGACTTTAATCTGACCAAGTGCAGGATGAGGCCCAGTTGAAGGAGGTAATAACTAGTTCCTGAGAGGAGGTAAAGGCCAGACCACAGTGAGCCTGGAATGGGGTGGGCGGCTGGAGGATGCTAGTCACTCAAGCAACAGAGATCACCTGGCCCTCTCCCTGGCAAGAAAATAAAATGACCAAATAATCCTTTTCTGGCTTTGTTTTGCATATCTAGGAACTGATTTGCAAGCAGGTGATCTTACCTCTGAACCACAGAATAACATATGAAGCCAGGAACAGAAAAAATAATCACATACGTTTGTGTGCCACCACAACGCCGTGTTCATATTCTTAAATGTGGTATGAAAAAAGTACGGAACAGTGGCTCCCAACCTTATTTGGCCATGCCCCACCTAAGCATCTCTAAAATCCTGATGCCCCCCTCGCCCCCCTCCCCCCACTGTAACATATAATTCACGTGGAGGAAGCCTAGCAGGCCATTAACTTGGTCTAAACAAGCTTCCAAAGAACATGGCATCCATGAAAGAGAAAAAGAAAAGAACGAAAGGGACAGCTGAAGTACTGAAGAAGAAATCACTAAGCAATTGTTTTAAAAATATCATAATATGAAGTGATGTGAAGAAATAGCAAATAAAGTTTCAAAACATATAATAGAGAACTTAAATACATAAATATGTCACAATATATATTTATATCCTGTATATGAGGCCTTAGAACCATAAGAAATGCAAAAAATTCAGTTAATAGCTCATTCTTGAATTGCTCCCCTTAAAAGTCAAATTGCCCCCCTGTGGGGCATGGGCCCCATGTTGGGAACCACTGGTCTAGAAGTTATATTTAAAGTAATGACCATTCCCTCTAGCAGACAATAAGCAGGATGTCAGCTGCCCAGGCTTCCTTTCACAGCCTGTGTTCTCCTTTGGGGACTGAGGCTGCATTTTACCAAAATCCCCATTTGTCTTACAAATAAGTGAGATTCTTCTTGTAGATTTGCTTGAAAAAATAATTATTAGTGAATATGATTTCACACATGGTCAAGCAAAATATGTATGTATCTCAAACTTACCTTCAGGTGAGGAGCCTGGCTTTTGGGAAAAGACTGCATTCACTTTACTCTTCTTATTGATATCACTATTTACAGACAAGCTGGACTGAATTTTTCTATGCATTTTTTGGGAAACAGGTGCTGAAAGTCTTCGATTCTCCACAGACACATGTTTGACTCCATGGTGAATTCCATTTCCGTTGCTCAGACTTTTGTGGCAGTTCTTTGTCTTGTCTATGTCCTCCTCACTTGGTTCTTGTGCTGAAGTTTGAAGCTGAGGCAAGCGCTGAGGTTGGGCTAAGTTAAAAAGTAGGAAAAGTTTATCACGTTAAAAAAGAAATTAATATTTTTAAATAATCCAAATACACTCAGTAACAGACTGTTTTAAATTTTATCCATGATACTAAAAATGAAAGCAAAAATAAAGTAAAATACTAATACATATGGGTATAATAATGATTGGAAAATATCCTATCCTATATAATAAAAGGCTAATCTGCAAATCAACTGAACAGCGGAACAACCGGTTGCTATGACGTGCACTGACTACCAGGGGGCAGAAGTTCAATGCAGGAACTGCCCCCTGGTGGGTCAGTGTGCTCCCACAGGGGGAGCACCACTCAGCCAGAACCAGGCTCACGGCTGGTGAGCGCAGTGGTGGTGGTAGGAGCCTCTCCAGCTTCCGCAACAGCCCTAAGAATGTCAGACTGACTTAGGCCCGCAGGGAGCGCAGGCCAGGCTGAGGGACACCCCTCACCCCTGAGTGCACGAATTTCGTGCACCAGGCCTCTAGTATAACAGAAATAATAAAGAATAAATGTAGAGAAAATATCCTTACTAAAGGGGAAAATGAGAAAGGGAGTCATCAAAAGTGACTTTATGAAAGGGGCATAAAAACAGAAGGGAAAAATGTTTTGTTTTTAAGAAAATTGAAGTTAGAAATCTGAAAAAACAATTTGACACTCATTCAGAAAAAGTGGATTCTTGACTGGCTTATTTCACTTAGCATAATGCTCTCCAGTTCCATCCATGCTGTTGCAAATGGTAAGAACTCCTTCTTTTTTACCACAGCGTAGTATTCCATCATATAGATGTACCACAGTTTTTTAATCCACTCATCTGCTGATGGGCACTTAGGCTGTTTTCAAATCTTAGCTATGGTGAATTGTGAAATAAGCCAGTCAGAGAAAGATAAATATCACATGATCTCACTCATTTATGAAATATAATGAACAACATAAACTGATGAACAAAAATGGATCCAGAGACAGAGAAACATTGATCAGACCATCAAACCTTAGAGGGAAAGTAGGGGAGGGTGGGGTTAAGGGTGAGAGATCAACCAAAGGATGTGTATGCATGCATATAAGCCTAACCAGTGGACACAGACAACAGGGGGGTGAGGGCATGAGTGGCAGGGATGGGGAGGTAATGGGAGGATAAGGACACATATGTAATACTTTAATCAATAAAGACATTTTTTAAAAAATTGAATTATTTTCTATGTACCAGGTCTTCTTTCTGGTGCCAAAGACACATTATCTCGCTATCCCTGATAATGGTTAACTACTCCATTATCTTTTGAAATAAAAGGAAAAGAACAATGGATTCGGGGATGAAAGCTGGACAGTATAGAGAAATACTGCGGGTGCAGCGTTCGATGCCCACTTCCCAGCAGACCATGGGGCCAACAGTGCAGCAGTGAGGTTTTCATTAGAGAAGCCCCTCTGAATGTACAGGCACAACCCTTAGCTGGGTAACTCTTGGGAGGATCTCTGTGCTGACAATAGATTTTTCATTTAAATTAGCCAAAATGGATTCTGGGTATTGAAGCTTAGAGCTCTGATCTCCCCCCCCAAAAAAGCTATCTGTTAAATAATGAAATTATTTACTAATATTCTTAAGCAATGCTATCAATGAAAGCATTTCTTCAGTTAAAAACAACAGTAACAGTAAAAACATTCATTGTCAAAATTTACTTTTATAATTTCCTGGAATTTCAGATTCTAAAACTGCTGTTATAATTAGTCTTTTTAACTTATGATTATGAACAGTTAAAAAATATAAATTAAGTCTAAATACTAAGAATTCTTCAACTTAGAAAACATAATGTATGAAAGTCACAACAGTTATACTGGTACATGGCATTGATCATGTCTAAAGGGGACTGATTATCTGTGTTCTAGGGACTAGCTAAGACTTGGTATATATTTTTGACAAAGAGGACAGTTTGCATTTGAGTAGGGCTTTAGCACACATTGTTTACTTCTGTCCTTGTTCAATATCAAAATATTCTATTTATGAATGTACAGATTTCAAGAAAAAGACAAATTTCTTTTACTTAATAAGCATGGTTTCACATCAAGTCTATTAACATTAATACCTGATTTATAAAATTAATATATGACTCCCTCTTACCATTTTTCAGTTATTTAGTAAAGAACAAAGGAGAATAATTGTCAAAAATTAAATATTTGTGAATATAACAAATTAATAGTAAGATATATCAAAATATTTTTTTCTCCTAACTTCTGATGAAAAGAAGAGGTTACTTCTCTACGTAAAAGCTCTACACACCCTTCTTCTAACTAAAATTGGCAGTCCAGGCATCTGCAAAAGGAGAGCTATTTCTTATGGGTGAGTAACCATTTGATCTAGAGATTAATTTGCTGCTCCTGTAACTCCTTGTATCAAGGAGAATGACATCCTAATGACTGCTATTGAACATAAAGCTAGTTATACATATTTATTTAAAGGGATGCCAAAGAAGACAGTTAAAGAGAGTTAAAACTAATTTGGTGTTCTTTTCAGAGCACTTTCCAGTAATCTCGCCAATAAATGGAATGTGTTGGGCCACTTTTTCTCTGAAAATAACTCAAGCAATCTGAGAGCTCAGTTAAGTTGAAATGTCATTGACCAATGTTGGGGAGACTTCTTATCAATCAAACATGTACTGTCATATTCCATACTCTAAGATAAATTTAAAATCACTATGTACTGGTAATAGTTAAATGTTCTCAATAATTAAAAATAAAGATGGTAAAAGAGAACTATATCTTGCCACCAAATTCTAAAATGGACAGATCCTGTCTTTTTCTATGAAAACTGACTATATGCAAATTACTGGATATGGCTGGAGTGATATTCTAACACATCCTTAATGATTTGCCTACATTTCAGTTTTCAATATGATACCTATTTTGGTTGGCAGATAAAGAATAGTACTTTAATTTTTGTTTCACTGTCACCTAATTATTTTTGCTATAGTTTGTATTATGATCTAGTAACCAAGTATTATCTCTTCATTTTAATTTTTTCACATTAAAACTTTCTTAGTTTTATGATTTTGTCAGATGCATGCACTATATAAGTCAGATTAAAACTGGATAAATCCTAGATATATTAGATATCTCAACAGACATTTATTTTCACTTCCATTGATAATTTTTCACGGATGTCATTTGAATCTTACAGTGAAATTCACCTGTAAGTCAGAAACATGATTTTATTCTTGGATAAAGAACAAAAACATCTGATTAAAAAAAAACCATAACTACTTGGCTTTAGACAGATTTCTTTTTCTTATTGTGTAAAAGTTGTGTATGGCTTTAAAAAAAAAAAGCAACATGCTAATATGGGAACGACAACACAATGCCTCTTAAAACACTAGTGATGCCTAGGGACCCGCGCTCTCCCTTTAACGATCCACTGCTCTCATTCAGCTGTCTTTCTTTTTTCAAATCTTTACATATGTGACAGCTCTCAAAAGTAGACCATAGACCATCTGGCATTGTCAGAGGTGTAACTTGTGCAAATTCAGCTCTATTGGGAGCGCACTGCTATCTTCTGCCTGCGTTATAAAGGGACAATAGAATGTAGAACTTAAGATTTGTTTTGAATTATTCATTTTTAGCCTGTATATTCAAGAAATTTTACAAACTCTGCATTTTGTACTACATAATCGCATGCGTTAAAGGTACAAAGAAACTTTTTGACACCTTTTTTCTACAGAAAGCTGGCATTTTGTTTGATATGTGAACATTCGGGCATCGGTTATATCATTCTAAACAGGCTGGAGGCTTCTACAAAAGACCCCATTTTAAACTTACTCTATATGGGCAAAAAAATGTATTCTTGATATTCAGTAACAAATGCAAAACACATCAAAAATTTAAATACCAGTTATATGAACATTCAGCATCTTCAAACCTTGATAGCATTGGTAACCCGATTATCATATGTATTGTAAAGAATTTTTTTTAAATCATTGCTCATACAATGCAGCATGATTGTAAGTTTAAGATCCATAATGAATAGTTACAAATGTCTTAAGAAACCTGTGCTTTCTAGGTTCAAATGTTTTCAATCAGGAAGGAAGCCAATAGAATTAGATCTACTGATTTTCAATAATAATAATAAATATGGGAGTAATGAGTCAATAGCATGAAATTCTTTTGATAATTTTTTTTTAAAATGTGTGATATTGTAGCTTAGTAATAACTATACTTGGAACTGTGCCTACTGGAGAAGCAACAAAAGCAACATTTTTCCATGGCATATAATCTATTACCATGTGCAAATCATCTGCAGTTGCTGGTCTCTTTACATAAAATTTAATAAAACTACAAAGAATTATGCCATTTATTTCAAAAGGTCGTTGTACAAAAAAAAGTCAAAATTAAAACCTTAGAATTTAAAATAGTCAGGAACAAAATGATCTAAATAGAATATTTGGGGGAAGGGGAGTAAAAATGACTTGATGCAAACTGAAATTATTTTTCCCAAAGATGGTTATAAGCTTTTACTGGGTACCCAGTAACTCTGCTACTCTGAAGTCACTATGAGACTGAGACAAACACAAACACACACATAAACACACACACAATGGTAGAGATTTTATTTATATACACACATATATAAAACAAAACTTTTATTATGTATATATAATGCACGTATGTACAACAATATGCACAAATATAATAAAACTATATTACTGTATTTAATATTGTAATGTAAATTTAGGCTAAAATAAATGTGTTAATGCATAACCCTGCTCATCAGCTTGTTGCAAACCTTTCTCAGTGGGCAGATGCTGAGTGGCTTCTGCATCCTAACACCTACACAGTCTGGAAGCTCCTGGCATTTTTCTACCTCCGTCTCCTTAGTTCCACTCCAAGGGATTCCAGAAATTTTGTATTCACCTCTTGAACTTCCGAACTCTTTCATCAGAGACTGTATCCCATATTCATTTTATTTACTGTATATATTAATATATGGAAAATATTTTGGAATTGTGACTTTTGGGGAAGGTTACCCAATTTGAGAATACCAGTCCAATTCTGTGACTGTATGACTGGGAATGTGCAGGATGGAGGGGCTTGTCTTATGATGACATCATACATCTAATAGTATTTCAACAGTAATTCAATTTTCACTATTGCAGACTAAATCACTGGTGGCAGGGGTTGGAGATACTTCTTCCCAAAACAAGACAATAAAGCTTAAGAACTTGTTTGGAGAATCAATCATTTTTCTGCATTTGAAAAAAAAAAAGTACTTAAGCATGTTTAAGTCAAACCTGGAAGGGGGAGACTACTAGCTTTCCCACAAATCTATTCTCCCCAGTGTTCTGGGCTCTCGGCTAACCCATGTCCCCGCTTTCCTTGCATTTGGTTCAGTCATGTATCCGTGTGAGCTCTAAGTAATGAAAGCAGAAATTACTTCTGCCACTCCTAGTCCCTTGCCTTCCGACTTGAGTGTGCTCTGTCTATGCACTCTTTCTTGCCCTTGGCAGCAGCCCAGCTGTGACCTCACCTGAGGGCAATGTCTTAAGGGATGCTGGAGAAACCAGACAGCGCATCTACCCGTCAGCGGGAAGGAGAGCCTCTCACCGGCGAGGAATGATCACCTTGTACTATTACATAAGAAATAAACCCTTCTTTAGCCATGAGATGAATGCGGGGATTCACTGTGAGAACACTTTGATAGCTTCCACCCAGGCCTTCTAACAACTATGTATGGTCTCTATACGTATACTTAAACTACCCCAGCCCAAGTGACCCAGAAACACCACAATCACTAGAAAAAAAGAAACAACACAATATATTAGTAGCAGAATGAAGGCCACCACCAAATCCAAGACTGTGGTAGAACTCAGCACACAGCAGCTCTGCTGTACAATGTAGGAGCTGATTACCACTGAAGGAGGCTAAAGTTTGGAGGAAAGGTACTCAGCCCTCCTGAGTTAGAAAGTTTGAAGACAACTTTCTAGCTCCCTCAAACTTCTCTCCTTGCCATGGCTGGGAGGAAGCCAGGCAGGTGGCCAACCATCCCGTTTGCTTAGGACAAAGGGAGGCGCTGGGACGCAGAACTTTCGGTTTTAAAGAGAGGACAGTCCCAACCAAAATGGACGAGTTGGTCACATATCAGGAGCAAATGTACACAACTGCTTTCCGCAAACAACAGACGGTGGGACACGCATAGGCTCTGAACAGGACTTATTATGGTTTGAATTCTAGGACCAGTGATTCCTGGTTCTGTGAACTTGAGAAATTTACTTCATCACTCTGGTCATGTGGATCATCACTGGCAAATGAGAGCAAATGCCAGAGCCTTGTGTGAATGGGTTAGTTTAACTTCCCAGTTTCATACCATGTTTTTGCCCTTTCCTACTTTTCTGCCATTTATTTCTGATTTACTATTTGGCTTTCATTTTTTATTCTATGTTATCAGGGTTTTTTTAAATTTTTTTTTTTTCTATACAGCAACCCAAACCTTCTTGTAAATGAACAAATGTCAAATAAATACACAAACATTACCTTCATTTTTTTTTTCAGAAAAAAATCATGACTTGATAGAAAAATAAAATCAAAAGATTAAGAAATTCAGTCAGACTTTTTCTTTTAAGATTTGCATGTGTTACTGAAAAGTCCCTATACAGTAAACCAATGATAACAAAAATCTTTATTTTATCTTCTTCAAGTGTAACTTTAATACTTGTTTTTTTTTTTAATTTATCTTTATTGTTGAAAGTATTACAGATGTCCCCTTTTGTTCCCCATCGACCCCTTCTAGCCCAGCCTGCACTTTCCCACTCCCTCCCGCCCCCAGCCTTTACCATGCTATTTTCTGTGTCCATAGGTTATGCATATGTGTATTTAAGTTCTTTGATTAGTCTCTTCCCACCCACCCAACCCCGCCTTCCCTCTGAGACTCATCAGACTGTTACATGTTTCTATGTCTCTGGATCTATTTTGTTCATCAGTTTATTTTGTTCCTTAGATTTCACATATGAGTGAGATCATGTGATACTTGTCTTTCTCTAACTGGCTTATTTCACTTAGCATAAGGCTCTCCAGGTCCCTCCATGCTGTCTCAAAGGATAAGAGATCCTTCGTTGGTCGTAAACGTACCGCAGCATTTTATCCACTCATCTACTGATGGGCACTTGGGCTGTATCCAGATCTTAGTTATTGTAAATTGTGCTGCTATGAACCCAGCAGTGCATACACTCTTTCTGATTGGTGTTTTAGGTTTCTTAGGATATATTCCTAGAAGTGGGATTTAATGCTTGTTTTTATCCTCAAATGAATGACAAGTTTGGCCTTATTTAATGTCAGCTACTGCATATTATAGCTTCGAGTTAATTTATCAGAATTACATGAGTCATATATTTGAGAATAGAATATTGTCATTTTACGTTAGCAGATTTTATTATGGATTGCTGTCTGCAAGTTTTATTTATATATTAAAAGATCATACCAGGATTTGTATTTGCTACAATATCCTTTGTTCTTTGACTTAACTGTCAAAGTTGCCCTCTGCTTAGATTTATAACTCTATAATAATTATATCTAAATGAATGTAGTATATATACCTATATTTTACAGAAAATAAATAGCCTAAAGAGTGTTTTTGTATGACAGAAAATGGATTAATTCAATAAAAAGAGAGCACAAAGAAATAATCTTCCAGCAACCTGTTGTACATACTGAAAAGTTTATAACTTGGTAACTTTACAAGGGATAACATCTTAATCATCTTTTGAAGAATCGCTCCTGAGTTTTCTCATAGGTAATAATGGGCATATTCAGGACATATATTTTTTAAGATATAAAAGGCATTTCTTTTGTTTTTGAATGAATCCATTAGTGGGCAAGCAAAAGTGTAAAAAGTACTTAGTGAAAATCAGCTGCCATCAGTCCTTGGGCCACAGGTCCTATGTATAATAAGGAAGACTGGAGCTTTAGGGTAACTGTAGAAAACTACTCACATGTCAGTCTACTGGACTTCGTATGGCTTTCAGTAGCTGCTACAATAACACAACAAACGCCATTCTAACTTGCCAAGGTAAAAGCCCACTGAAGAAAGTAGGCAACTTTTAGTAAAGAAAGCTGTTTTTATCTGCAAGCAACATAGCCCTAACCAGCAACAGTCAAATAAGTAAATTGAAGAAGGTACTGCCCTCTGTGCTGACAAATTTCAAAAAGCGTTCCTTGCCTGAGAGCAGGCCTTGGTGAGCAGAGCAAGGGCTGAATTGCCTCTCTGCCATTCACAGATACACAAGCATAAGCAACAGCCCTAGCCAGTGACATGGAACCATGAAAGTTCATATCATTGTATATGTTAGCTGAGTTTCAGCAGCCACATTTTTTCTCACTGATTAGGTAAATGTGAAGAGCTGAAAAATGGAATAGGGAATATTAGGGAGGTGCAAGACCTGTGGAAGCCTAACGCTCCAGGCTCTCTCAAGTGCCTCACCCGCCCACTGCCCATCAGTGTTCATATAACTCATTCACAAGGGATACAGCCTGGGGTAGGAGCCGCCATCCTTGGGTCAAGCTTGATCACTCACAGAGGTAGATCTAGTGACAGGAAGCCATTAAATTGAGACTAAAGGAGGTGCAGGGAGCTCAGAGCTCAAAAACCAATGTGGCAAACAATGGACTACAGTCAAAGATCATTATTTGACACAACTTTTGGTGGCAGTTTCCAGAAAATGAAGTCCTCTACCACCATGTCCAAAAAAAAAAAAAAAAAGAAGAAGGATATTGATGCTAATAAAGATGTTAAAGAAATTATAGTGCTAGAAAAATCCCTAGCTTAGCAAATAAAGGCTCGTGACTTCCACCTTAAAGCAATCCCTGAATCTAAGTCCATATTACCAACAAGAAAAGAACCATTAAGGCCCCTGCGAGAGAATCCTCCTGAAGCCCTTCTCAGAGATGGCTGTGAAGTACACCCAGCAAGAGAAATCTTAGCAGATAATCCTGGCCAAGTTTAAGGAAGAAACTCAGTAAAGAGATGCTGATGGTAGTTCATGGCCACATCATCTTTCACACTGTCCTTACCCAGGGAATATGGATATTCCTTAGACCAGCACTACACTTGAGAAGTTACAGTGCGACTACCTACCCTATACTTCCTTCACCATTGTCAATCAGATATGTTTTAACCCATAAGTTGCATGATCATAAAGAGCTACATTCAAAATTGATCAAGATCAGATTTTTCAATCATTTCAGGAGAAGAATACCATCACCCAGAGTCTGGAACAATGACTGCATAACACTAGCTCTAGATGGGTCATCTGGATGTGGCTTTGATTTGTCTCTCATTAGGGAGAGGCAAAGTATACATACGTTTGTTGGAAGGATAACTGGGACTCATTAGGCAGGAATATTTTAAAAGTATATGTACAGACACAAAAAGTGTCTATGCAAACACACACACAAAAATCAGTGCTGGTCAGCCAAGAACTGGACCATAATAAACACCTACTCTTCATCCATCCAACCTCGTACCCTTTATTCTGGTAGCAGTATAAATTTAGTGACAACAACTCTTCAAAAAATAAAGTGCTTTTAGTTACATACATTTTGTACAGAGAGCTTAACAACACTGGGGATTTGCTGACTTGCCTTTGTTATATAGCGAGCGCCTTAAGGACAAGATTCCGTCTTCTTAGAGTTCCATCAACCTTATCAGGCACATACCTGCTGACAAAGAACCTTGTGCAATGTTCAGCACCCAGTGGACACCCAGTGAAAATTAACTGATGATGATGAATTATACCAGCTTTTAAGCTGTCATTTGATCCCACTATATAACAACCTTCCTGAATAAATCAAGCAACAGTTTGGTATTCAGTACCATTATAAACTTCATCCTTCACCTTCATGAGCCTAGGGAATTGCTGTAAAAGCATAATATGTGGATAGTGGAGTTACAGAAAGGATTCAAAAAAATTCTTTCTGTTATAACAAGGGAATTAAAGATTGAGTTATAGATAGCACCGTATGTATAGGGAAATTCACCAAAAATACTAGTTAAGTGATATTTTTGTAAATAGCAGGAAAAAAAGCCAGTACCATATTATATATTTAAAAGTCCCCCCTCCCCCCCGAATAAAAGTAAATCTAACTTCATGCATAAGTAAAACTGGTATCTCCTTGAGGTTAGAGCAGGGGAAATGCAGATGAAACCTCAGAAGATATGGAATCAGACAGAGGAAAGTATGAATTGCTACCTTAACAGTTAGAAAGTAAATTTATTTCCAGTAGCTTATTCAAGGTAAATCAGAAGAAAAGTAAATTTTGTTCTTATGAATTCCCCAGAGCTTTAGTATAGCTCACAACCTTCAAAGTTCATTGGTGAGTATTTGTTATTAGAATAGCTTTTCACTCTTCAATAAATTCCTTTAAGATATGGTCTGACACTAAGAAACCTTTGTGCTTTAGTCCTAATAGCAATTCTCATTATAGATGAAGTTTTTCTGACATAATTTGAAAATTTATGATTCCAAGCAAAGCTTTAAGAATTGACTCTAAGACAGGGATGGTCGTAATTATCATGTCCAACCTTGATAGGTAATTCTGACACGTTTCCAGCATAAGGAAGTAATGAATAAGCTGCTTATCTGATATAGTAACAATATCCAGAAAACTGGTGCAATAAAGTTTTCCAAACCTGCAGAGATATAGTCACATATATAAATATTAAATTATTTTATTATAAATTGCAGCTTAAAGATAATAGAAAGCTTGCAATATATAAGTAAGTAATAATAACACTATTTGCTCATTATTCTCATCTTGTCTTTTCCTGAGATGAAATCTCTCCCTCTTGCCTCATTACAGGGCTGCTTTAAAATCTGAGGAATGTGAATTTTAGATTGTCTTCATCAATGTATCATGGCTATTTTAACCTCTGTGGGAATAAAATGTTACCCAAACTTCAACACCAGGAAGTGGCTAAACACTAAGGAACAAACTCATTAACCATATTTAAATATTAATATGAGTGAGACTATTTGCACAAACATTTCTTCTTCTAATTTTGCATTAAAACCGACAAAATCTATGGGGGTAAGTTTGTCTGCTAACGAAAGTCATTATAAAATACTAATGGCTTGGTGCACAAATACGTGCACGGGTGGGGTCCAGCCAGCCCTCCCGATGGTGGCCAATCAGGCCAGGCCGGTGGAGGGAGGGGCCACGGGCAGTTGGCCAGCAGGCCCTGCCCCCAATCAGGGTGTTGGGAGCCTATTGGGTGCGGGGCTGGCCAGGGGGAGGGGCCAATCGGGGCCCAGATCAGGCTGGTTGGCTGCCTCAGTGCGTGTCATAGCCACCGGTTGTTCCAGTCGCTGGGCTTTTACATAGATAGATTTGTTGAGTATATGCTATAGTGCTGGCCACTATTCCTCGCATAAAGTATATTACAGTGAACAATATTTACAAACACCTTGCCCTCACAGAGCTTACAGATATTTATTATCTCACATAACAAGAAATCCAAAGACAGGCCATCTCTAGTATGATTAATTTTGCAGGTTCAATGTCTTCACTGTCATCCTTGGCATGTCAACTCTCCCATCTGACTACTCTCTCATAGCTATAAGACTCTCTGACACAACTCCAGATATCACATCTAGAGATGATTAGAGCCTTGATAAATGAAGGTACTCATTCTAAACATCTCTGTAAGAATACAAAAATTCCTTTTCCAGAAAGCCTCTAGGAGACATCCCATTGGTCAGCACTGGGTCACATGCTGACCTCAAAGCTCCTCCTTCTCTGCCCCTAGAACAAAAATTGTGCCAAGATCTTCCCTCTCCGCAGGGCTATATGCTCCTCTGTAGCGAGAAGCATGTCATTCACTCATTTGTACCGTCACTCAATGAGCATTCAAGTGTCATATCCAAGTGCCCAGCACTTTTGAATATCTGCTCCAGCACCTAGAACACTTAGAAAAATCAATAAAGGAACAATAGGAGGAAACAATACTATTCAACAGCTCACCATTTCAATCGTTTAAATACATCCTAATAAGTACATATCACTAACCTAGAAAAGTAAACAAGGGAAATAAATACACACACAATTGCCTTTTCCCACACCTCCCGGTAATGGCTTCTGTTTAACCCAGATGATTTTTAGAAGCTCTAGACAAGTATCTTCATCCTTCAAACCCCAAAACTCTCCCACACACACTGTGCAATTAAAAAGCCAGTTATTACTTGGAATTCAACTGAATTGGAAAAATGATAATGTCATATTTATTCATCACCACAGATCTTGTTTATTTCATCAACATTTAGAAGATTATTACTCTATTTGCAACAGTAGACAAAAAGTTAGAAATAACTGGAACCAATAAAAGACCAACAACCAAAACTCTAAGAGATCTTAGCAGTTGAAGAAAAAGAGTGGGTAGAAAGGTTCATTATAAATGAAATACATTTGTATGTGTTACTCATTCTTTTATCAAATATTTATTGAACATCTACTATGTATCAGACATATTGCTAAGACTAGTTAAATAGAATAAAAATATATTAAATATGTACTAAACAAACAGTAAACAGGATATACAATCTGAAATTATGGTAATGCTATAAAAGTGCAACTATCACAAAGAATAGCAAGGCCAGCTACGCTGGTCTGGATAGCTAGGAATGGCATTTCAACAGAGACCTGAGGGGAAGAGGCCTTCAAAGAGAATGAGTAACAGGTTTCAGGCCAGACTAACAACACACCAGCCATGCCCTGAAGCAGACCAGGTCAGCATATTTATTGAACCTGTTGTAAAGCCAGTGTGGCTACAGAATACTTACATGACCATACATTTACTGCCCAATTAAAATGATAACTATTAACAAATACATTAGAAAAGCATGAAATGTGCTCCTGTAATCCCTTCTTGTCAATATTCTTCCAAATACTGTGCTTCTTTACCATACAAACTACTACTATAATAAGTTATTTACTTACAAGACCACTCTCGGATAACTGACCAGAAATCAGCTTAAATAAATACAGTCAATCAATGCACTCCCAATAAAAGAGTTCTTAGGAAGTTACATAAAAGGGCCATCAGTTGCATACAAATGTAAACTATAATCACAATTTGCAATGTTAAGAAACATTTATAGAAATCTTATCCTTTAATTACTTTCAAAAAGAGAAACACATCCATTTCTCTGCAATGTACAAATCTATTGATATTGAAATTGGGTAAAAATTGTTCTGAAGCTAGAGAAAATAGCATGAATTATTTGATGTTCTTTAATAGTAAAATGAATGGTTATGAGGGAATCTTGCTATTATTCTTATGAATCTGCTCCGATTTTAGAAGTGAGACTATCACTCTGTTTCATATTTATCTTCACATTTTTTAATTCCAATGTCCTAAATCAGATTCCTTTATTAATTTAAAACACAATTCTCTACCAGTAGCTCTCAACCTTGTTCCAACTCCACAGGATTTATTTGAACAACACACACTCTTTAGTGATACCCTGTGTAGTTTCAAAAAATATACTCCCTCTCTGGGGATTACCTTATCTCTTGCCTTGTGCACTACCCTGGAGAATCATAATTCTAATACTGGAACTACAGATGGATAGAATGCTGACCAAGAGCAATTTTTATCATAAAGGCAAATACTTAGGGGAGAACAAAATGAGCAATTAGACAGTGAATTGAATAAGTCTGTCTACCTGGGGCTTTAAAAATTCCTATTAATTTCTAGTAACTATTTTCTATTAATATAGCTTTTCCATTACCACACAAACCACGTTGTGATTCACAAATTGCAAGTGAGAACTACATGTTCTCATTGATAATCAAAGGCCATTTTCAAAAATATAGCCCTGTTTCTGCCACTAACTACCTGGAATCTTCGGACAAACTATTTACCTGTTTCTGCTTCAATTTGTCAACTTAAAAAACACAGAGGTTGCCCTGACCGGTTTGGTTCACTGGATAGAGCGTTGGCCTGCGGACTGAAAGGTCCCAGGTTTGATTCCGGTCAAGGGCATGTACCTTGGTTGAGAGCACATCCCCAGTAGGGAGTGTGCAGGAAGCAGCTGATCGATGTTTCTCTCTCATTGATGTTTCTAACTCTCTATCCCTCTCCTTCCCTCTTCCTCTCTGTAAAAAATCAATAAAATATATTTAAAAAAACAAAAACAAAAAAACCACAGAGGTTGAACACACTGATCTCTAAGGCAGCTTCCCCAACTTTAATATTGCAAGAGGATAGGTCCATGATTCATTGTCAACATGTAGAAAATAATCTGCAAGTAATCGACGTAAGCACCCACTTTGTTGGGGTCTTATAAATTAGAATCTAAGCCATCTAGATAATATCTATTGACATAATTATCAAAATTTTCTTCTTCTAGAGAAAGAAGTATAAGAGGATAGAAGGTGTGACACTTTAAATAGGAACATTCATTGGGAAAAAAGATTAACCAGAAGGAGTGATAATAGTGACTGAGCATGTTTCTGTCCACCTGCAGACAACAATTACTAATTTAACAAGATTCATAACCCTTGTGCTCTTAGCCAGGTGTCAGGGGCTCAGGGCTGCTACTAGTGACAATGGCAATCTATAGGAAGTAAGATTAAATAGTGTCCCTTTTTTTCAAAACGGGAATATTAGTGAACAAAAGAGAATATGAAAATAAATATTGTTCTCTATTGGTTGGCGATGTCTGGATCGTGACCATCAATGCTTAAGGGGAAAGAGGACGGGACTGTGTATGTGTCTCATCATTCAGGCAGTCGATTTCACTGAGCACCCTGTGGTCAGTGTGCCTCTCACTCTCACGCTCTGCTATGCCAGATGCCCAGGGTCTGAGCCTCTCTGGATTAAATTCTCCAGAGCATCACTTTCTTGTGCCTTGTGAGGGTCAGTGTAAGAGTAACATGGCTGCTCAGATTGGGGGCAGGAGGTGAACCAATGTTCTAAGTCTTCTTGCACCCAGACTTTCAAATGACATATTTCTCTAATCTTAAATTCATCCCAGTTTCCACATGCCTTATGCCTCTAGATTTGAGCCTTTTGGTACAGTACCATAGTGTGTCACATTAACAGTTAGGTTCGGACTTCTGCTACAAAGTCAGTTATTATTTCTCCATCTACTTTCCATCTTTCAGAAAATACCTAACATTTATGATTCGCCATTGCTTCATTTTCTAGTCTCTCTCTCCTTAAATTTAAGTATTTTAAAAATTATTATTAACCTACTATCATTTAAGTGTGATTTCTGAAAAGAATGAAATATATTCGATCTTTCATGGTGAAAAAAAATGTTTCTTTCTTCAAAAACAAACAAGAAAACTCAAGAAAATTTGGCAAGATGTTACATATTAAATGAGTGGTTGATACACTGATGTTTGCAATATTCTTTTTAATATTTTAATATCTAACATTTTATTATATTAGAATTGGAAATTAATTTTCAATTAAAGAAATGTCGCCCTGACCAGTGTGCTCAGTGGTTAGAGTGTCAGCCTCCGCACCTAAGGGTCAAGGGCACAGACCTTGGTGCAGGTTCCCCACCACCAGGGCATATGCAGGAGGCAACCAATTGATGTGACTCTCTCACATCAATGTCTCTCTCTCTCTCTCTCTCTCTCTCTCTCTCTCTCTCTCTCTCTCTCCTCCCCTCCCCCTTTGCACTCTCTCTAAAATAAATGGAAAAAATACCCTTGGGTGAGGATTACAAGTATAACAATAGAAAAATAAAGAGGGTCTAATGAGTGCAGTGTCTCATTTGTTTCCTCACGTTTTTGTGGGAAACTCTCTTGATGTGTTTTGTGGTTTTTGTTTTCAGGATCATGTAACTACTCAACTCTTTCCCCGAACTCCTGGATCACCAAGGCTCTCCTAGGCCACACTCTACTTTCCTCTGCTAGGTTCTTTCGTGTAGTATCCCTGGACCAGCCTGACAATGCAATGAGAGAAGAGTCTCACTCTTGCCAAGGAATAACTAAGGGTGATACTGTCCTTCTCCCTTTAACTTAGATAGCAGTTATTCTCATCACTGTGCATCACTCATCTCCACCTAGATACTTAGTCTTAACATTTCCATTTAGGTTTTCATGGTTGACCCTCTACCAACCTCATGAAGTAGTGAGGGCAGGGAGTACCTCCGTCTATATTCTGAAGATGCAGAAGTTGAAGCTGTAAGAAAAACGTGGCCCAATGCCCCATGGCAAGTAAATTTTAGCAGGATTAGAATATAAATGATAGCATTTCACACCTCACTACAGACACACAGCCTTTACCTAAGCACAGGTGTTATGTGCTGCCCTTTGACTATGTCTGACCAGGAGCTGGCTAACAAGTAAGACAAGCTTGTGGCCATTATTTCATTTTCAGTTTTCTTCCATATGCCTCTTTATTATTATTTAGACTATGGTGGTTAAGCTAATTGGCGTGGCACATGTGTTACCTTCCTGTACTAAAAAAAGAGCGCCATGCTATGCTTGTACCTGTCGTCTGTGACACCTCCAGTTCTTCCGGTCTTCAGACACAGTCATTAACAGTAGGTGAGATTTTAAGTATTTTAAAATTGTAGGGTGTACTAGGATGAATTGCATCAGGCCTGACTGGAAACACTTTCAGTTGAAGCAGCCCTTATGAGGACTTATAAAAATTAAGTTACCCGAATAACAATAATTTTCCGAGGGACTGAGTTTTAATATTTGGCCCCAAAAATACCATAGGGATTCATTGTCGCTGAGATACATGTAATAATAAGCCTTTCTTAGAAATCGACCATCCGCAAATATGTCCACATTTATATTAATATGAAAGGAAGTAAAAACAACACTATGCCAGCAAATAAAAGGGAAAAGAATAAAACCATCCCCAAATGTTCAAGATCACACTTGCTCCCCAAGAAATGCTATTCTAAGACTATAAACTACCCATATTTTCAATTCGTTGCAATTCAGTGTTTGATGCACTAAGATGAATACTCAATTATGTCATTATTACTGACATATGATAGATGCTATAATCGCATCTACTCCGCCTACCAGAGCTGTAAGTTCTAACGCTGTGAGAATCCTATTTTGTGTTTTAGGTCCAAGAAGTGATAGTGGGCTTTTGTGAGTTTTTAGTAAAAAACAAAATTAAATGCGGAAATGAGCCCTCCCACACGTGTGTGCTCTTTGCACATTAAATAGGCACTCTTCGAACAGTTCCATTTATATGTTTTTACTTTAACACTGTCGATGTCATCAGAAAAACAAACTAAATTAAAGACTTCTTTCCAGTGAGTGTTATAACAAACCCCTGGTTTAATTTAGGCTTAAGGGGGACAAGGAACTGATCATGTACCCAATGTTTATCCAAATAAACAAACCTGAAAAAGATTTTCAGCCAGGAGTGATGGAATCCTTGGCTAAGTAATGGTGGGGTTGGTCCCTCTTTCTCAGGAAGAAAACTTCTGAACATATTTGAGATAGCAATGATAAACTGCACCAGTTTCAGAGTGCAAAACATGAGAAGGTTCAGTATTTTGTTTATGTGTCTCAAAACCCCAGGAGTAGGTGATAAACTGCTTGCATCACATTTTATACTGCATATGCTGTGTATATTATAGACTATTTTCCACGATTGAACTGGAAGCTTTGATGGAACTCCCTCAAGGTGAGAATGATTAGATATTCTACAGTGCAAGAACAATTTCTTCTGGAATATTTATTCCTGATAGCAAAGTAATTCCTTCTATAGAGGCAGTTTTTTCAATTTTACTTAATAAAATCAATTTATTCCAAACTCTGTTCCTCCCTCATAATATATTTATTCCACAACTCTAAGTCTTCTTACTCTGTGAGTGCTGATTTTTCTGGAGAAGATCCATTATTCAGTGTTTTGTAAAAGAATAATTCTTAATAATTAAATGGCCAAAGCCTTTTAAATGCTTCAATATTGTGATACTGATTATTATTACACAAGAAATTTATTATTATTGTTTTATTGGGTGCAAACAATGGTGCCCACAATTATATAGAACTAATGTTTTCCCAGCAGGCCTATAAATATGTGTTATTCTTCTTCTTTTAGTAGCTACTCCTAAGTGAGCAAACTATAAACTTTTATACAGTAAGAATGGTTTAAAATTGCCCCTAATAAATCTTCTCAGTGTTATGCTATACTTCCATACCATTGAAAGAAATCGCTGATATTGCACAAAGTTTTGAAATACACTGTTCTCCAAAGTATATGCTTCATCAGCAATTTATTTTAACATCCACATCTCCCTCTCAAAGGGAATTCAAACTAATTATGTATTGTCCCAAATGCCTAGATACCACTGATACCATATGAATTCATATATTATTCAAAAAGCTGATCTTTTTTTTACTTATTAATATGACTCTTAGGTAAACTGTATCTCTATTATAAGAGACTTCACTCCAAGAACAAACTCTAGCCATAATAGTTAAGAAAATATTCTTTCCAATATATCTGCAAACACTTGATCAGAAAGCTACTTATTACAGAGATTTTTAACTGAAAGAGACAGCTTACTCCAATTCTAGATATAATGTCAAAAGAAGATGAAAGAAGCAGACGTTTATAATTCTTCAGGCAAAAGGACTTTTATTCTTAAAAAGTAGACTCATATACAACATATTAGTAAACCTTGATTTTGGTTTAAAATATCAATGTTCCTAATATAGTAAGTCCTTATAGCACATCAAGTTTAATTGTGCCACCAACCTCGTGCCATTTAACGAGGCTCCAAGTACAAATTATAATAGTTATTTTCCCAATATTATGAAACAGATGACATTTATACCTTCAGACCACAAAAAGAACAGCAGATGCTAAGATCCTCTGTCCTGGAATGAAACCAAGTTTTCATGGAGGCAATGAGTCAATAGTTCTGAAAACTAAAAAGCCCTTTTTCTAAGCTATCAAGTACATATTAAATATAATTAGAGCAGGAATTGCCTTGAATTACTCACAACAAAGATGAAATTCTAAAGGAGTATGGTATATATTGCAATTTTCCCAACTTTTTTTCTGACCCAACACAAAGGCAGAATACAGTCACATCATTAATAGTGGTAGAGTAGCAATAATTTCCAACTAGGGAAATATACTATAGAATTTGGGGCTTTAAATTAGGTAATACTTAGGGAAAACTGCCTACTCCCCTGCAATTTCAATGCAATCTCTAGGAGACCACAAAGTCTCTCCTCTTCCCTCTATTCCCTTGATTTGAGACTCAGGATATTAGCCATGCAGCAGCAGAACCACTACTTGGCTTTCTGAGCTCAGTGTCACCTGTAGATAATACTTATCCCATCTGCCGGAAAAAGTTGCTGATAGGCCCAGTTAGATCACCAATTTGAAAATGTTCATTAACTATAGAACAGCTCTAAGTAATAATATTGTGGATATTACTAATAAAAAGCATCCTTTGGTATGAATGAACTGGAGACGGAGAAAATTAGCTCCTTAAGAGAAACAAAGATAGTCACTCCACATTTTAAGGCAATTTACTACAGCTTAAACAATTCAAAGCTGCCAGTCTCCTACAGAGAAGCTAAATGCTGTCAAAAGGTACAGATTTTCATTTATTCAACAATTAACATGTAAGTATTAGGAACAAACTCTGTGCATGGCCCTGGGCTACGCACTGTGCAGGCTACAGAGCAGAATGAGATGCCAATCCTGCCTCTATGGGGCCTTCCGCACAGTGACAGGAAGAGGCCCATCATCATGTGCACTGTAATTTTGAAATTAACGAGTCCTTTAGGAGAGATGAAGATAAGCACCGTGAGTCCAGGCGAGGGGGAAATCACAGAAGGCCTGCCCGTATGTCAGGAAATGTGAGGAGACAAGGAATGTGAGTGAGGCTTGGGAGAAGGAGCATGCTGGACGCACAGTGGGAAGAGCCAGGGATGCATTTCCGGGATGGCAAAAGTTGCTAAAGGGAAGTAGTGGAGAAAAGAGAAAAGCACAATTTATTTGATTCCCACAGCCAATCATCCAAAATAGTCTACTGGAAGTTTACTGTGGTCCTGGGATGATGCTAATTGCTGGGAATGCAACTTAAAGCCGGCAGACATTAGTCATGGAATAGCAAAAATAAATTTAAATTGTGACAATGGCTAGGAAGGAAAGGGTTCTATGGGGAATAAAGGAACTCATTTTAGATTGAGAGGTCTGGGAAGGCCTCTTTTTGGAAGTGACAATTAAGTCTAGAGGGAGACCTGGTTTGTAAAAGCCCAGAAACAGAAAGAAAGGCCGGGCACTGGAGGCACTGAGAGGCAGCCAGTGCGGCTAGAGAAGCAGAACGCGGGAGGAGAGTGGCAGAAGAGGGGTGAAAATTCAAGCAATAAACACATCCTGTCAAATGCTACAGACAGAGTGAGGACTAAGAGAGGTCAATTGAGAAAAGTGATGCATCAAGCTCAAAGACTATTTTAGTTGTATTTAACCCTTGCAGGGCAGAGATGAAGATGGGCTAATATATCAGCCATGTGCCCCAGAACTGGTGTTAATATACCCAGATACCCAGCAGCTGGTGGTAATATAACTTTAAATGTCTCAGTGATGAAGGAATTAGAATATAATCTGAGTCTTTATAATACAATGTCATAACAGCAAAAGGCAATGATAGACCAAAAGGAGAAATTAACTAGAAATGAAAATACAGGTGAGTAATAGAGATGACTTGGTTAAGATTAGAGAACACACATTTATACTAGAGTTAATCCTCTGTTATATAACACTAGAGGCCTGGTGCACCAGAGTCATGCACTGGCAGGGCGGGAGTGGTGTTGGTCCCTCTCGCAGTGGGGAATGAGCCTAAGCCATCAGTTGTGACATCCTTAGCACCGCTGTGGAGGCAGGAGAGGCTCCCGCCACCGCCGCTAAGCTTGCCAGCCATGATCCCGGCTTTTGGCTGAGAAGGGCTCCCCCTGTGGGAATGCACTGACCACTAGGAGGTAGCTCCTGCATTGAGCATCTGCCCCCTAGTGGTCAGTGCGTGTCATAGCGACCCGCCATTCTGCCATTCGGTCTATTTGCATATTAGCATTTTATTATATAGGATTTTTTTCTCTGTGTTCCACAGCCCTTGGAACCTCAACTGATGGTGGGATCTGTTACCTTCATTTCAGCATAAGCTTGGGAGATATAAGGTCATAGAATTTAGGAGATAATGAAAGATCAATTGATGTCCTCCTAGATCAGTGGTTCTCAACCTTCTGGCCCTTTAAATACAGTTCCTCATGTTGTGACCCAACCATAAAATTATTTTCATTGCTATTTCATAACTGTAATGTTGCTATTGTTATGAATCATAATATAAATGTCTGATATGCAGGATGGTCTTAGACAACCCCTGTGAAAGGGTCGTTCGACCGCCAAAGGGGTCGTGACCCACAGGTTGAGAACTGCTGTCCTAGATGGTCATGAAAAAAAACAAGGCAGATGAAGTTAAGAAGGAGATAAATTAATAAAGGGAAAAGAACAAAGAAGATCGGGCATAATTATTAAAGTGCAGAAGAAATGAGACAGTAAATTGCTGATTTCAAAATCTTAGAATGGAGCACAACTCTGTGATAACAAGGTCCAAGGTGTGTCCATATTTATAAGATGGCTAAAGTAAAATGGATGTAAGGTCTTTAGAGTTATAGAAGACAAGAATCAATGTGATTTCAAATAAATTTTTAAAAATCTACATCAAACACTGGGAAGTCTTGACTTAGAGGACAATTAAGATACTACTTAGGGATCACATAAGTTATGCTAGAAGGTGGAGGAGGCATGAATAAGGAGTCACAACATCACAATCAACACCACTTCACACAATGGCTCATTTAAGCTTCTGCCATCTGATTTTCAGTTTCCACGGGAAATAATGTACTACCAGCATCCCTTTACATCAACTTTTTAGGTACTAGATGGCAACTAGCTCAAATTTAATGCTGAAATAATCAGAAGATCTTGTAGCCTGAAAATGTATACCCTGCTTGAATTAGTCCAAGCAAATTTGGACTTTATGGCAAAAGTCAGTATTGTTTAAACCTCTATAAAATGTTTTTATTAAATACATATTTAATTGGGAAATAATATTTGAAATTTAATATAAAAATAATTCCTTTTGTTTAAAAATTAAAAGGCAAGTTTATAAATATTTAAATAAAAAAGACCGAATGGCTTTTCTTCTGTTTCTTTCAAAATGTAAAGTCAGACCAAAAATCAACCATCTTAAACTAGCTAAAGTAAAAAAAAAAATACTGAAAACTTAAATCTGTAGGAATATGGATTTAATTTTACATTGCTAATAGTAAATATTCATATGCAGATCTATGAGATTTTTGAAAATTTACTGAATATGAGAGAAGTGCAATAAGAAGGACTGAACTCAAAGAAATTGTAGGAAAATTATAATTACACATGATCACAGTGTTCCATGGGTGTGTTATTGTCACGGCTGCTGCCTACATTATTAATCACCTTTGTGATTATGACAGCACCTTCGTAGGCTGAAAGAATATGGAGAGTATAACCTGCAAAGCTAGGCCTTTACATAGATGATACATTAATATATTTTTCATAAAGACAGGAATGATGGGCAGCATCCATAGATGAGATGTGTGGTCTTTTAACAATGACATCGGCATGAATCAATTATACGTTACAATTTGAGATGGAGGGAATCTTTTTTTTCCCCCTTAAATTTCCCAGTCCAAGTTCTCAAGAACCATGGAAAATGTATTTAATTAAATAATGTTCCACAGCAGAACCAATTTCTCCACCCACTCTCTCCTCTGGTTCACTAAATGCAATTTAACCCTCTAATATCAGCACTAAGGGTTTTAAAAGAGATTTCTCTGACTTTTGTGTGTCTTGCGGTAGAACTCAGGGATCTGGGAAGAATCCAGCTTCTAGTGGAGCATGGATTTATCACCAAGTCCTGAAGGACTCCTTGAAAGAAACTCTGGACAAGTAGTAGTATTGACTCCCAGCTGCATTACGGCAAGGGGATAATGGAGCTTCTGAGAGTGCAGAGGGACTTCCACCAATGCTCCTCATTTGGATGCACCCCCTCACCCTCCCGACTAAGCCTATGGACTAGCACAGCCTCACCCCTCTGTGGCTGCAGAAAAGTAGAAACCACTTCCTTCAAGAATTTGCCACATCGCAGATGCTCCATATAGCTACACAAACTACTCAGGCTTATGACTACAAATCAACTGATTTGCCAAGCCCAGAAAGAACTCTTCATTCCTGAACTTCAGGAACTTACAGAAAACAATTATAAAATGTGAGCAAGATATTCTGAATCCTCAATTCCCTCACTGTCTCCAGCCAGCGTTAGCTTCATGGGCACAAGCCCTGTGCTTGTGCTTAGAAAGGCCTTGCACTCAGAAAGGCCTTGCACTCAATTTAATGTTCTGCTCTTGCCATCCTAAAATTTATAATTTTTAACAAAGGGCCCTGCATTCTCATTTTGCACTGTTCTCCACCTCCAAAATTATGCAGCTGTCCTATCTTCTGCAGAACCTGAAGGAAATGAAATCTCCTGGCTTATCTGTGACCTGAAACATTTCCTACAAGTGACTGGGTTCAGATGAGGCTTTGAGAAGCTGGACCTCATTCTAGTAATTTGTGCTATCTAGGAGAATTTTCTTTTTAAAATATTATTGCTTTTAATATAATAATATAATAATATAATAATATAATTCACCTCGTGGGCAAAAAATAGACAACAAAACAGAAGAAAGTGCACAGAATAATAACTGAACGTCTTTTTCACCAATAAGCCCCCAATTTTACATAACTCCCTAGAAGTAACTATTGTGAAGAGACATACATCATCCATTAGGAAAAGCACAAAGACACACACACACACACACACACACACACACACACTGATATATATCTTTTCTAAAAATCCCAACCTTGTATGGTTACTGAACTAAGTGGTGAAGACCCTTTAGAATCCTATCTAATAAACAGGGAATATGCTAATTGACCCTAACACTGTCACAAAGATGGCAGCGCCCACAGCCAATAAGGAAGGAATATGCTAATTGATTGCCCCACCCTCAAAGATGGCAGCATCCACAGCCAATAAGGAGGGAATATGCTAATTGACTGTCACGCCCTCAAAGATGGTGGCACCCACAGTCACAAGATGGCGGTGCCGTCCCCTCAGCCCCACCAGGGAGGCAGGCATGTGGCAAGGCTGGGCCCTGCCTCTGGAGACCTCCAGTCCCCTCAGCCCCCCAGCCACCCAGGGCCGGCCCGAGGTGCAGGCAAGCCTCAGATGGTGGCTGCCCAGCTGCCCAGGGCCATCCAAGGCTCAGGTAACCAGGGCTGGCCAAGCAGCAGCAGAGATGTGATGAGGTGTCGCCTTCCCGATTGCCGGGTCGCCTCCCGCCCCTGAGGGCTCCTGGACTGTGAGAGGGGGGCAGGCTGGGCTGAAGGATGCCCCTTCCAGTGCATGAATTTTCATGCACCGGGCTTCTAGTCTTATAATAAAGAAAACCAAAGGCTTCAAACAATATATATTATCATTCATTCTTTTCAGGGTCTTCAGCTCCAGAGAATATCAAATTACTATTCCATTCATCTACACCAGGTGACTAATCCAAGGGCAAAGCAACAAAGAACTGGTTGGCTTATAAACCATTACAATTTAATGAGGAATCCAAGAGATTCACTCACACACACACACACACACACACACACACACACACCATAGATAAAGCCCCAGATTTACCTGTTTTGGGTCATGTTGATTAGGCGAAAGATCTAGATTTTTATTTCCCCACCTGCTAAATATGGTAATTTTTATGAAGCCTCCAAAACCTCTTCTAAATCTAGCACTCTGGATGTAGGAGAGGTTATTTCAGTCGCCCAACCTCATGACCATACCTTGGCCTAGTCCTCACCTGGGCTTGTTCCACCTCAGAAATCTTAAATTCATATTTGTAATTATCATAATCCATTTTCTCTTTCCACTTACCCCATTCTCTTACTGTAGCTAGACCCTTTTTGTTTCTTAAAGCACAGAAATCTTTAGGGACTGTCACCCCCTCTGGTTTTCTTCTTATTTGTAATACCCTTCTTGTGTTTACTTCCTTCCTTACCCATCCTCTCTACCACCTCTCACTGCAAACTCCCTTTGAACAATACTTGGCCCCATTGTCCTTTTACCACAACTACCACTTGTCCAAACTAAAAATCTTGGCCTCCTATTCAGCAACTGCTATTCCCATAACCCATATGTCCTACTGAATTGTACTCCTACTTCTTGCAATCCTACCTGCCATTACCTCAGTCCAAGATAGCTTCCTTTCTCAACTGGATTAATGTAAGTCTCCCAGCTGGCAGACCTGCTTTCAGTTCTTCCCATTCTTGTTTTCTAACAATTGCAAGAGTAATCACCCTAAATATAGCCAAACTACAATATTAGTTTGATTAAGTTGCTAATCCCTTCAACACTTTCCATCTTCCTTTAATCCATTCTTTCCCTCCCATCTCTCTCCATACCTAATCTAACATTTTACATCCCAGCTTACACAAAACTTCACCAATTCTCCTCAAACTGGCCAGTTTATCTCCTATCTCCAAACTATAGGTGTGTTGTCCTTTTCACTTAACATACTCTACCCCCTCACCCCCATGCTATGCTTGGGTTGGCTAACTCCTTTAGGTATCATCATAGACATCACTTCATTCAGAAAGCCCTCTCTGACCCCTCCTTCATACAAGGATATGTGCTTCTCAAATGTGAATATACCTACACTTCCCATCCTAGCACTCATTACCACTTCGAGGTGAACTGTCTGTCTCTTCCACCAGACTATAAATTCTGAATGCAGAGACCACACCTGTAATGTTCATCACTGTGTTCCCACCATAACACTCTGTCAGCACACTGTAAGTACTCCCTCTTAAGGTAACTAATTTTTATTCAGTTTTCAAAGTTACATTTCTTTTGCTAATCCTGAAAGTTCAATATCTACTTATATAAAAACCCTGGGTGGTGTAACATCACAACGGGTCTGGCGACCAAGCAGAAGGAAGTCAGTCCTGCAGGGGTTGTCTTGGAATCAGCTGCACTCTCCCCTGAGCTGTTTCCTGGAGCTGGTTCTGGTGAGGGCGGGGTTTGAGGCAGGAACCCACCCTCAGAGCATGGAGGCATAGCTATATAAAGTGTGCCACGCCAGCACAGCCAAGGGTGAACCTGAGTGGGGGGCGGCTGAAAGGCTTAGAAAAGACAGACAAGAGAATGAAAGCCGGGTTTCGGTGGGACACTGCTTCTCTGAGAGACAGCGACCATGCACACAGCCGTGTCTTTATTTTATAGCAGATGCCACTAGGCAAAGTAAGGGCGTGACCAAGATGTTTACAACATTCTCCTGGGTTTCAATCCTACTCAGTTACATGCACCTGAACTCTATCAAGCCTACATCACTCAGGCACATGGGCCACCTGTTTGGACCATAGGTTCAACCTTACAACTATAGCTGTTGGCTATAATTGTGCTGGGAGGGCCTTGCCCTCCAAGCTGGGACTTGCACATGGCAATGGAAGGACTGTGCTCTCTCATCAGTCCAAGGCTTGAACCTGTCCAAAACACTGTAGCGGCTCCCCACAATAAAGTTTTAATCTACTTATATAAAAACCCTGGGTGTAACATCACGGCCAGAAGTGCATCCAACCGGAAGGAAGTCAGTCCTGCAGCGGCCATCTTGGAAATGGCTGCCCACTCCCCCAGCTGTTTCCTGGAGGGCGAAGTTCAGGCAGGAGCCCGCCCTCAGGGCGAGGTTTCAGGTAGGAACCTGCCCTCAGAGCAGAGCATGGAAGTGAAATGATTTGTAATGGATCTATTATTAAAGCTAACTTTGTAAATACTATATCTATAGATCAATGGTTCTCAATCTTGGCTGCATATTAGAATCACCTGGGAATCTTTTTAAAATCCTGATTACTGGGCCTCATCCTCCAGAAATTCTGTTTCTTTGTTACTAATGTTGTGGCTCCACCCCATAATAAAGAAATAATTTCTGGAGGATGAGGCCCAGGAATCAGGATTTTAAAAAGATTCCCAGGTGATTCTAATGTGCAGCCAAGGTTGAGAACCACTGCTACAGATAATATTAAAAATATATCTAAACGTGCAATTCTTTGTCCAAAAAATGAGCATGTTTAAAAATTAAATGAAGAAAATTTGTATATACTCGATGGAGATTTTCACACATATTTGAGTGATGATTCCATTGATTCCACAGATGATGCTAAAAAGGAAAATTTTCCCATCTAATTTCTTAATAGTATTACTCCTTCAGGAATGCCATGTCATAAATTAAAATTGAAAATGGGTGCAATCATCTTGCTATTGAGAAATCTCAATAGTAAATGGGGTCTTTGTAATGGTACCAGATTTATTATCAAAAGATTACGACCTGCCGAAACTGGTTTGGCTCAGTGGATAGAGCATCGGCTTGCGGACTGAAAGGTCCCGGGTTCGATTCCGGTCAAGGGCATGTACCTGGGTTGTGGGCACTTCCCCAGTGGGGGATGTGCAGGAGGCAGCTGATCAATGTTTCTCTCTCATCGATGTTTCTAACTCTCTATCTCTCTCTCTTCCTCTCTGTAAAAAATCAATAAAATATATTAAAAAAAAAAAAAAGATTACGACCTAACATTATTGAAGCCAAAGTATTAACAGGATCTGCAGAGGGTGAGGTTGTTCTGATTCCAAGAATTAATTTGTCCCCATCTGACACTGGCCTCCCATTTAAATTGATCCGATGACGGTTTCCCGTGATGCCAGCATTTGTGATGACTATTGATAAATCACAAGGACAAACTCTACACAAAATAGGCATATTCCTACCTGAACCTGTTTTTGCACATGGTCAGTTATATGTTGCTTTCTCTTGAGTTTGAAGAGTATGTAATGTTACAGTTAAAGTTCTAAGTACTTCATCACAAATGATGAAGCACTCTGAAAGTGTTTTCACTCTCAATGTGGTATACAAGGAGATATTAGAATAAGTTTAATCACTTTATCAGTCATTGTTTGCATCACTGTTGTTTTCATATCATGTTTTTGTCCTTTTTATATCATGCCTCTGTTGTTGTTATATCCTTTTGTTACTGTTTATTTATTAATAAATTTATATGTTATTTTCATATACATTTTACTAATTTCCTTTCATCTCTCACACTTCTATTATAGAGAAAGGGCAAATAGCAATATTAAAATATCTCCGCTAATTAATTTCCTTTTTTAAAAAAATATATTTTATTCATTTTTTACAGAGAGGAAGGGAGAGGGATAGAGAGTTAGAAACATCGATGAGAGAGAAACATCGATCAGCTGCCTCCTGCACACTCCCCACTGGGGATGTGCCCGCAACCCAGGTACATGCCCTTGACCGGAATCAAACCTGGGACCCTTGAGTCCGTAGGCCAACGCTCTATCCACTGAGCCAAACCGGTTAGGGCAATTAATTCCCTTTTAATGTGCACGAATTTTGTGCACCGGGTTACTAGTAACAGCATATTCTCCAAAAGATAATTTATGTGCAAATTCACAGTATTCAGATCCAGGAAGTTTGAGATTTGAGAACTAAAATTATCTAGACCACAGTATTTATGGTCTTGATCATTGAATGTAATTTATTTATTCTGTGGTTAGCAGATTCAGAGTGATCTCAAAACTAATTCCCAGGCCTCAGCTATTCCCTGAGGCTCGAAGAACTCCCAAATGGGAAAACTATAAATCTGGTTTCCTCACAGAGCTTTCACCCACTTGTACTTCAATACCATCTCTTCTCCCCCAATAAAGATCGAACAATTTTCAGAGTATCAGGAAGATTCTGAAAATATTTGTCAAAGTGTAGAAAACTACAGATTGGAAATTTAATGAGCCATGGTTCATGACAAGAGTGAATGGCAAAGTAATAAATTAGAATAATAACATTAAAAGTAATAATAAGAACAAAGGTAGCAATATACATTGTACTTTATAGTATACAAAACATTTATAAAACAATTTAGAAAGGCAGAGAAAGATATGAAAAGGAAGAAGGGAGAGAAGTAAGGAGGGTAGGATGATAGGATGGTAAGGGGTAAGCAGAGAATGGTGAGATGAAGAAGAGATGGAACTAAAGTAGTCTCAAACATTTTTCTTACATATAGGAAAGAAAAACAAAGATTAAGAGTGCAAAAAAGGGCCTCGATAAAATGTCATTCCTACCCACTTCTGTAGACAATGAATGTTACCCAGCACACTGCTAACAGTTGCCAGAGAACTCTTCAGAATAGCTGACCAGTGAATAGCAGTCAAACTAAGGGCTTGATTGCTTTAGTTTCATTAAGTCATCTATAAATACTGAAATGACATGAATAAACCATATGTGGCTTCGGAGTAAGAAGAGGGGTAGAAGGAATAAGAAGAAAAATGTAGTGATTTAGAATCTTTGTTATAGGACCTTAAAGTCTGAAATAACGGAAGCAACATGTATAAAACATCTCTTCCCTCCCCTTATTAATTCAATACACTTCAGTCATCATTTATTAAACATAAATCATGTAGTAGCCACTGTGCTATTTGTTGTGGACATAAATATCTATCAAAGGTCTCAGAAAGGCCTGGTCTATGTACCTAGCATGTCTAGATATTTGTGTGTATACACACACACACACACACACACACACACACACACACAGCCTTAAAACTAATATTTGAGTTCAAGAACAATAATAACAAAAATGGATAAATTCATGAATATTTGCTCACTTAGCTCTGTACTAATAAAGTGCACAATATGCATTTTCTTGCATAATCCTCAAAAATCACAATGGGGCATAAAGTACTGGTACCCTTCACATTAAAATGAGGAAGTAGAGTTCAAAGAGATTAGACAACTTGCCCAATATGTATAATCATAAGACATCCAGGTTCTGAGTCCTGGCAATTAGTTTCCATTGGTCTCCAGGACCCTGAATTTAAGATGTTAAAAAAAAAAAAAAGATGGTCAATAGTTCTCTCCAGCTTCTTGGGCAGAACCCAGATTGGCATGTAAAATGCACTCTGAGAAAGAAGAATGTCAGGAAACCTGAGCTCCATTCTAGAACATAGCCTAATGGTTGTCTTTGACCAAAAAGATAAATATAGGAAGCCATCAAAAATGGTTTATGATTAACCATGAGTTGGATTGATGAATAATTGATGGTTAAAAATTGCTTTTGCTAGACGGGTGTGCTCAATGGTTAAGCATCAACCTATGAACCAGGAGGTCAGGGTTTAATTCCTTGTCAGGTCACATGCCTGGGTTGCAGGTTCAATCCCCAGTAGGGGGTATGCAGGAGACAGCCAATCAATGATTCTCTCTTATCATTGATGTTCCTATCGCTCCCTCCCTCTCTTTTCCTCTCTGAAATCAATAAAAATATTGTTTTTAAAAGAATCCTCTTTAACAGCAACATCAAATAATCTGCAGCACAGTCACACAACTGTTTGGTCAGAATGCTGAAAAACAATTTTTTTTTCCTGAGAGACAAAAGCAGGGAAATACACTGAGGTGAAAGTAACATGACTTATTCCCAAGATGGGCTCCTAAAATGAATGAGCATGAAGTATTAGACAAAGAATCTTAGATAACCTAGGAGATGTCACACAAAAACTACATATCCCAGTCTTACTGGGTGTTACTTATCTGGTGGGGCTTGTTTAAGGTCTCTTGTATATACATTTAATTCTAAAGAAAACCGAATAATACTTAACCTAATGTTCATTCAATCAGGAGAGCCACTGAAAAATTTAATCCCAACCTCTTGGTGTTCGTTCCTTACCTTCAAAGTAAGAAATGCCCTAACTATATACACTGAGTGGCCAGATTATTATGACCACCCCATCAGTACAATGAAGTGAATTAGTTATGCAAACAATAATAATAATAAAACCTTGAGAGTATTTGCTTAGAAAGTTTTCAATATTCAGTATTTTTAGAAGTGTCAATGAAGCACTGATGGGGTGGTCAGAATAATCTGGCCACTCAGTGTAGATTGTACACCTGAGGATTTGCCTTTCTTTCAATATTTGACATAGAGGAGGTATTCCCCAAAGTGATGGAACAGTATTCATTAAGGAGTGATCAGTGGCAAGTTGGCAAAGGCTAGGAAGAGAAATAATAGTATTTCTAACAACGGAGTGTGTTGATGTTGAGAGGATGCCAAGAGAAAGGTTTCAAGCAGTGGGAGGAGTAAAAAAGCAAGATGCCTAAAAAGGAGGCGAGTGTGGATTAGAGAAAGAGGGCTTGCATTCTACTACCAATTAAGTGCTTACTATTATGAGAGCTAAAAACTCTACAAAATGAATAAATGGGTTAAATAGAATGGGGATTACCATTTAAATAGAACGTTCTAACTTTGCTTCAGATCTTGGGAATTCTACAAAACCACAAAGGAGAAAATTAGGTGAGCAAAATAGTTTAATTTGAATTTATTTCAGAAGAGAAGCTGAGGAAAATTTCTGCAGTTAAGTAATGACATTTTGAATTAGGAGACGTTTATATGAAAGCAATGTCCAAGGATAAAGTTAAATAGTAAGAAATTTCAAAAAGACCTAGAAAAATCTGAGCTAGAGACCTGAGGCACTTTAGAAAGAGGAACAAAGAAAATGCAAGCTCTCTCTATATATAGGAAATAATTAGAAAAGTAGAATTTGACCTATATTAAAGGAAAATATTACACATGCCTATGAGTAAAGCATAGGAAGACACACACAAACACACACATTCCTTCCTACCTTAAAAACCCCCCTAAAATCTTAATCATAATGCTACTTTTGTTCCTTTTCTAATCTAATTAAAACATGATTTGTTGCCTATTGCCTGTTATCAGTTTATCCACACTGTGGGTTAAATAGAAAAATTAATATTAATTGAGGATGCCATTTTTCTGCAGCATTTATTTAACTAAGTCAGAGACACAGTGATTATTAAAACAAGGCATAATTCCAAATTATGTACCGTGTCACATATGCTAATATGACAAGAAAAGCCAAAGTCTTAACTAGTGTTCCCACTGAAAGATGCCCTTATCAACCCCAAAATGTAATCCCCATTCCAGAAGTTAAATTATACAGCAAAATATTTTCTCAGAATATGAAAGCCTTGTATACTGTAAAAAGAATAAAAGTTCACAATGAAAAATCTTTCTAATTATAATTTCCAATTATAAAGTCTTCTCACAAAACTTCAATTTAGCTTTTATTTATTTACTGATATGATTTAAGTGTTTTGTGTGTTTGCTTTCTTTTAACAAACTTGAGTGGTTAGGATTATCTTTTTAATTTAAGTTTCATAAGAAAGAGAATCACAATGCACATTCCCTGACCAGATTGTATGCATGGCCTATTTATTCAAAATGTTTGATTCCACATGGATTTCCTCTTTTATTTATAGCTTCCAGAAAGAATTCTAATAAATTAGCAGCTCAAGGGCAACCAATTAGGGCTCCAGGCCCTGAGAGCACAGTACCTCAGGCCTGCCACCTGCAATGGTCTCTAGGACCAGGGAAGGCAGACAAAGCCTGAACTTCTGAGTGGAGCAGGAACCAAGTATGAGCCACAAGTGGGTGGTCCAGTGAGGTCAGGGTTAAAGTTCACAGAATAATTTGGAAATTATTCTCAGCTTGGATCTCCTTTATGAGGCCTGAGAATACACCCTTTAATTAGAATACAATTTCCAAAGCAGCCACTCCCTTGACTTTCCAGAGCTCAGTTATTCTCAGAAAAGTAAAAACAGCCTCATCATACTGACAGCTAACAGTCCCCTATAAATTATGCCTTAAATGTCCAACAGAGCAGGCAGCAGGCATCCGGGACAAGGAGATGTTAGCTGTCAGCCCTCGCTAACCACGCTCAAGAATAGGTAAAGAGAAGTCATATTAAACAGAGCCACTCTCCTTCACTTCTTGCTTATGCAGCCGAGTTGTCCCATGGAAGCTTGGAAAAAAAGAGTGGGTTGTACATTTGAAAACGTTCCCACACCCCAACTGGCCTCACTTTTCTGCTGATCCCTCCATCCAGTTAACCTCACACTACAGTGGGAACACTGAAATCAATTCCATGAGAGCAGCTGTCTGCCTCTTCCATGGTGCTTGGGGCTCCACACAGGACTCCTGGAACGGGAGCCAGTCTGATCCTGACTCACCACAGATGTTCCCCTCCTCCCCCACGCGGCTCTGAGCCACAGACATCTTTCCAGGGCCTATTGTTATTACGAAAGATTCAGTGGGCCCGCAGAATGTGCCAGATGTTGAACCAAGAGGAAAACACACATCTCCCTAACTGCAGGGTTAAGAGTGACAAACATTAAATTACATGGAGATGGCCAAATACTCTATGGGAAAGGCTAAAGAAGGAAATTCGGGCAGCTTTGTAACGCTTCATATTAAGGAGTTGGAATAGCAGAAGCTATCACAATATCAAACTTTCAAATACTCTCATACTTAAGTCTGGGTTAAAGGTGACATAAATGTTCCATTTCGGCAAATCCAGATATCCAGATATCAAATCTTTCCTGCAGACCCAATAAAATCGCCTTTGTCAGGAAAAGTGTGACCAGGAAAATAACAAAAAGGTAGTTTTTTAAATTTGTTAACAGAATTCAGAGTCCAATGTCACCCACAAATACATTTAGAAATTATTGCCAGTTTATGTTTCAGGAAGGAGCGGCATTACTGTCATTGGCCATTATCTTTTGAAGATCCATTCATCTGTTGGTTTTCCCAGCACAGCACTCTCAGATGGGGCAATACCTCTCAATCAATCTCTCTCTCTCTCTCTCTCCATTCCTTCAATGTGTATTAGCAGGAAACTACACAATTGTCCCCAAATGCTCCAGTGTCCCATGATACAGGCTTTGTCATCTCAATAAAAAAACGATTTCATGCAATTTACGTTTTATCACTGTACACTTAATCAATATCGACAATAGAGCACTTCATTTTAAATCCATTTCATTTATGGTATGAATTTCTGTGACTATAATAAGTTTTATCAAATAGCACAAAAATTTTAACACAGTAAATATGACTCTCCAAATCCTTATGCAATAGTGGTTGTATTTCGGTTTTTGTCTTAAGAGTTCTTATTCACGTTTTCTTTATGTGGGTCTTGGGAAGGGTGAGTAGGGAATTAAATCAATTATACGAAACACACACACTTAAAATTCTGTGACTATGAAACAAAATGAGAAAACAATCATGCTCCCCAAGGAGGAGATAAAATTGTTTCTGAGACCTCCTCTAGCCCTCACTAACTCTCTGGTTGTTAGGAAATCATAGACAAAATGTGATCTTGTCAATATCTTAAAAAACTATGTTTCATAATAGCAGAGTCAACATTTAAATGGAAGACAATCAATATAAATGTTTTGGGAATAAATGTTCAGTTGAAATAATGTTTATTTGATTCTTTGGAAAAAGCTATATAAAATTGCTGGTCACTAATTTTTTGCTGTTTTTGTTTTTCATCCTCACCAGAGGATATTTTTTCCATTGATTTTTGGAAAGAGTGGAAGGAGGGGGAGAGACACACAGAGAGAGAAACATCAATGTGAGAGAGAGAGAGACATATCAACTGGTTACCTCCTGCATGCGCCTCAATCTGCGGACCAACACTCTATCCATGAGCAAAACTGGCTAGGGCACTCCTCACTAATTTCTGAGCCTAATTTCCTTTCCATTACATTCTCTAAGATGAAAATTTGAAAAAAGATAATGTCTCAAAATTAAATTAAAACACATTCACTTTTAGAGTTTTTGTTTGAAATCTTTATATTTCCATAAATAGTGTTTTTATTGTTACTTTATGTTTTCTACTAAGTTGGTTTTTTCCTGTTTCTGCTTTCTTCAGTTAAGGACAGATAATGGGCATTCTACAGAGGAAAAGAAACATTCAAAGATTCAAAGTAAATGAAATATGTAACACAAGAAAGGGTCTATATAATGAGGTTGTCTGAACTGAATAATTAAATTAAAAATAATGCTTGATTTCCAGAAAAGAATTGTTTTCCTCTGTCTGTGCTTGGACTAGAATAAGACATGGCAACGTGGTTACAATGAAGGAGAATTCCAAAACATATATATTCCTATGCTCTTCCAGGTGAGGCATAGCAGTGATCTTTATACTTATTCATTTACTACAGAGAACAATTCATTACATGATCAATTCATCTTGAATCCACCTGAGGGAACTCAGTGAGCAGAACCTAAGCCCCAGAGGAGAACCTGACAGGAAATCAGCATTCTGAATAGCACCCAAAAGATACTGCTATTTCCAGACATTACCAGAGTAAAATGAAAATATGCCATAGCTTTTGTATACATTTTACACGGCAATCTTAGGAAGAGGAAAACAATTTTTAAAAAAGAAAAAAAGGAGAAGGAGAAGGAGTGATAAACATTTTAATTATAAAAAAAAAAGTTTGGAATCATTTGACAGGGACAAGAACAGGGACTAAAATGGCATTACCAAAGTATTAATTATTGTCCTTCAGCTCTGTCTTTATCTTTTTAGTTTCACAGTCACTTAGAATTGTCTGACTTTCACTTAGTCACTGCTCAAATAGGAATTAAATTTTGTCTACATCTCTCTAAGAACTGAGTCCAAAATTTATAGCTCAATAAATTCTTCATTTCTAAAGAAAGGATGAAAACTGAGAGTATTATTTATATCTTAGTTATAGCCCTATTATTGTAAAATTCTAATGAAAACACTTTCAGATAAATTCTGATTTACAGATTTTCAACAAAATAATACGGAACAATTAACTCAGAGCATAGTATCACAGTCATATCCCCAAATTGCTGCAATTTGCTCTAAAAATACTTACTTCTGATGAGTTCATCCTCTGAACAATTTCCCCAAATGAACTGGTCTTGCATCTCTCCATGTGTGAAGCAGCTATTGGTGGCATGAGTTATATCTCTCTCAGTATTTTCTTTTTCACATTTATCTGAATAAAAAAAATATACATATATTTATTATCATTAAATGTTGCATATCTTTCTCTACTTTTTTCATTTTATAGATTTTTTTTTTAAATTCTTCTAAGTCTGCCAAAATTTAAGAAAATGGGAGCAGTAACTCTACTGACTGCTGCATACATATGGACTCAATAACATTTTTATTGAGCACTTACTACATGCCTAGCATTGAAGAAACAGAGATGTCTACAGGAAAAAATAATCTGTCAAGATTATTGTAAACAAACTGTCAGGACATGGTAAGTGATCAGCCATGACAGAGAAACGTGAAAAGGTTACATCAAGGATGAAAATGAGTAAGTCCACAGGGAGCAGTCGGGAAAGCACCAAAGGAAAGGAGAGTCCAATGAGGGGTAGAGATGAAAGTCAGATGGCAGCTGAAGGAGAAGTGAGGAGGTACAGAATTCTCTTCATAGAAACCTGGGAAAGAGTCAAGGATTGTGCTATAAATCCTCAGAGAGGAAAGGTGTTTAGGATGAGAAATCTATATGTGGATTTCTGGGTTCTCAGGGGGAAAGCCAATAAGTAAGGAAAAGGAACAGCTTATTGGAAACATAGCAAAGGTCTTTAAAAGATTAGTGGGAATTCTCAAAGCAAAGATGGGAGAAAAGCCATTCCAGGTGGGAAAAGAGTGTGGGCAAACTCCAATAGCAGACTTGGGCAAAGGTTCCAACTCTGGACTCAAGTACTCTAAGAGGGGCATTAGGAGATAAGTTAGGAAAGGTCTGAATAGAGACATAGAACGGATCTTTTTAGGTGAGAAATCTAGATCTAATTTAAAAGCAAGAAAGGTGAGTAAAAGTAACCACTGAAGCTTTATGAATTGCCTAATCAGTCATGCTTTAAGAAGATTAGTAAATTCGTATACACTAGGGGTTCTCAATCCTGACTGTACTTTTATTCACTTGGGCCTCTTTTTAAAAAACAGATTTCTAGGCCCCATCACCAAAGATTCTATTTCCGTTTAGGGGAGGGCCGCATAGGTTATCTCACTGCACTTACATCCTTGAAAATCACTGCAGCCTGGGAGTAACGGGGAGAACAGAGCAAGGAGGAAAAGGAGACTTGGCATAGTCCAAGTAGAAGGTGATGAGAGTTTAACCAAATGGATAACAAGATGGGAACGGGGTAGATGTGAGACACTAACCAGAGGCTTGCGCAGATCACTGGGAAGATGGGATTAGTGTGGATTTGACAGAAAACCTGGAAACCAGGAAAATAACGTACGAATTTAAAACATTAGATACACAGAGTAGATGTTTAGGGAGTGTGCTCGGCAACGGAGATACAATGAATTAGGAGACGCAACCCCAGCTTTCATGCAGTTTACAGTCTAGTGGATGAGTGTGGTGCTGGATATTGGAATTTGCAAATCACAAATGAAGTTATATCTAGAAACAGTCATTTTCCTAAACTTGGTTGCTGAAGCCGACCAAAGGATTAGGCTCACCAAAAGAGTGGAATACATGGAAAGAAGTGCCTCAAGTGGGGTCTGCCCCATGAGAAAGGACCAAAGAAGGAAGAGAAGCTACATGATGTCAAGCCCTGGAAGCAAGGAAAGAGCCAAACAGAAGTTGTTAGTCAACTGTATTAACATTCCCAGTGAAAGGGAAAAAAAATCTGCACATGTACCATGGGGATTTCACAACTATTAAAAAACTCTGATACAAAACACATTTCAGCACATGGAAACAGAGGAACACCGACTTAGGACCAAATCCAGAGGCTAAGAACCAAAAAACCAAAATCAGGTCTTCAATGCTTAGTATTTGTAGTAAGCAAAACCACATTCAGATGGCAGTAAAATATAAATTAGGAGCATGCTAAACCAATATGTTCTAGATTTATGTAACATTTACTCAGCATTATCACAGAGAAAATGTAATCTTCCCGAGATCTGTTATTTTCAATTAAAATCTTTACTTTTTTAAACAACTCCAGATATCTTTCCACGGCTGCAGTCAACTCAAGGCCTTTCTGAGATGATCAACAGAAAAGGCTTTTGTATAAACTCACTTGTACACGTGAAATCTCTCATCAGCAGAGGCCAACCTAATTTGCTATTACTGTTATGTAGCTGACGGCCGCCAGGTGTCGTGCTAGTAGGCTTATTCAATTAGTAACTTTAATTGAAGCTGAATGAAATTAATTATATAATTTTGAGTTGTTCAAATATAATTCCATTAAAATTAATTCATGAAACCAGGGCATTATGAAGCATTGCTGACTAAAAGGTATGAATAGGTATGAGTAAAGCCTCTAGACACACTTGACTTAAATTTGAATCGTGTCCAATATTCAAGTGCTAAACAGAGAACCTCTCAATTCTCCACTGAGTAAATGCAATTGTCACACAGATTTAGTACTGACCTTCTCCTAAGAGGAAAATAAAGTTCTTAATGCTCTAAATATTTATTAAGAAACAGTTGATCGCATGTGTTATTATTTTGTTGCGTTTTTTTGTTGTTGTTGTTTCCCTATTTGTGAAATTCTAGATTTAGGTGATCCCAGAATCCTTCTCAAACTAAAAAAAACAAACAAAAAACTATCATTGTCATTCTCTTAGCTTATTATGTTCATGAAATAATAAATAATATGTAATTACTACTAAATCACAATCATCAGTCTATCCAACTTTGCCTCCTTTAAAAACTAAATGTCTTGCCTCAAAATGTCAGGCTTTTGCTATAATCCACAGCACCCAGCCCAAAGCAAGGCTCAGAAAGGATTCCGTGTATAAAATTTAAATTGGCATTGCCAATTCTCCACTCTATAAATGAAACTTCTGTGAGCACTGACTAGCCTATGACTTTCTAATGTATGTACATTATTTTATGAACATCCCTTTAATATTTAAGAAATACCTATATGGCAGCCTCATAAATGGTGCACAATTACATCCAACATTGATTGAAGAAATGTAGGGAGAGAGAACGAGATCTAATAGATAAACACTTGTAAGATGGGCACCATGATGTCCAGCCACAGAAACAACCTTACTACAACCTCCAATAGGTCAGGTCAGCCACTACTCATCACAATGACAAAAGAACAGTTTCTGATAGCAAATCTCTGAGAATCGCTGCATGTTTGCTGGGTCACATCTGTATCACAGAAGCAGAGGCCATGGTCGTCAGGTTTAATCAGTTCCTTTCTGGATTTGTGGACGTTTATAGATGCAATTCAATTACCCCAGGGGCCTGAAAGACAAATCCTACAGGCAAGCAAGTGATTTCAATGATGCATGAAATCAGTCTATGCCTTTCTACAAGATTTCTATATATACCTCCAACAAGCATTCCTACACAACTTCGCAATTTTCTCTTAAAAGGAAGACTTCATCATCTCAATTAGGCTAATCTAAGTCAACGGTTCTCTTTGCCTTTTTTTTTTCCCTTTCTTGTAGCACTCTTTAAACATAAAAAATGCACAGAGGTTTCAATTTGGGTAGTGTGGGGTACGGGGATGTCATTATCATATATGGCCAGATTATAGGTAGGTTATTGGTTCTAAGTAAGTTCTTCTGCACTAAACAATTAGAGAAAACTTAGAAAAGCCTGTCAAATATTGATAATATATATATATGTATGTCACAGTATTCCAAGTAATCAGAATATATAATTTTATCTAGTCACTAATTAATAGAGATATAAATCAATTGTACTAATAGATGAATACATAATATGTTTTAGATATATTAAAATGAAAAGCAAAGACACTTTTAAAGTAGCACTAGACCAAAATATGCTTTCATATCACTGGCATTTGCTTCTGAAAGGCTAGCTCCCAGGCATTCTAGTTTGCCTACTCTAAACACAGAAGTGCAGAAGAATCTTTGGATAAAGAAAAAAGTGTCGTCCCTGCTACAAATCTTCTAGCTGGGAAAACCAAACATACCTATAAAACAATCAAGCAACTACAAAACAAAAGGTAATGAAAACTGACCTGGGTCATAATTCTGGCTCCAAGACTGACCAGCTGTGTGACTGGGGCTGGGCCTCATTCCCTTAAAGGGGAAATGAGGGCATTGAGCTGGATGCTTACAGAGGCCTTTCTTGGCTCTAAAATTCTGTAAATCTGACGCAGCACAAGACCTAAACAATAGGGCCAAACTTCATATCTACACTGAAGGGCGTTCAGAATGGAGTAGAGGGAATCACTGAAAAGCCTTTGTAAGGCATTGAATTTGAGTTAAAAGTGACAAGCATGAATTAAGCAGAAGAATCAAAGAAAAAGAATTCTAAATGATGAATTTAAATTCAATATTTCCTATTCAGAAATGACTGTCTTGCGGGATCAATACTCTTTATTATTTTTTGCTATTTTTCTTAAGAAGGGCATGAATGGTAAGAAGCAATCTCTTTCCAATCTTGCTTATTCTTGCAGAAGGAGCATGAGAAAGATTCAGGTAAGTAGAATTTCCATTTAGTTGAAAATTCTATAATATATTACCTGGTTGGCATTACCCAAACTTAAAACTTTGAAAATTTCACTTATCTCAGATAGTTGGGGGATAAAATAACTGAAAGGGGATTAACAAGAGAAAAATCTAACAGCATTAAAAATAAGTAACTTGGATAGTAATATGTGTAAAATACTATATGTGTCATATAATAGCCACTCAGCTGGTATGCAGTTGTTAAATAAATACAAATAAAAAACGCAATGCCTCCTTTTGTTGAAAGAATACACTAATGATTTTTTGCAATTACAGTGTTAGCAATTTTCAAAGGACTTTTACATACAATATTTATTTAATCTTCAGAACTATGAATGATATAAAGAAGAAAATGTTAGCTTAATTTTACTGATGAGAATACAAAAGTGGGTCTCAGAGATAAATATTCAGTTGGAAACAGGGTGTTAAAATCCAGAATTGGAAAGGGCCTTTCAAGTTCAGCTAATTTAATATCCTACCTAGTACAGAAAGTCCCACTGCAATGCTCAGCCCTTCCCCCAAAGTATAAGGAAAGGGAACACATTCTGTTCTTAAGTCAGTTGGTTCATTAGCAACTTATTCTTCATTTGGAACATGCATCTGTTGTCAGGTAATTTGCAACTAGTTGCAGTTCTGCCCACAATAGGTAGAAACAGTAAACTAAACTTTTCTGTAAGACAACCAATCCAATAAATTACCTCACTAGCTAAATGTTTTTTAATTAACAGTGAAGATGAAATTAGCTTGTCAAAGTTACTAATGAACTTTCAAATACAGCATAAACTTCTGTGTAGTCCAAGGTTTTCCAAAAAAATAAGGACAATATTGTCGTTTAAAAGTCCAGTTATTTGAATCCTTCCTGATAATAACAAGACTCTCATTAGGTTCTCTGGGACAGAAATACTATCCCTAAAGTGTACTTTTCACTGGAGAAATGGTTAAGAGCACAAGAATCTAAAATTATGGTGTAGTCCACCATTAGCGATATGGATCCTGGGAAAGTTCATCTTTGTCAGGTTCTTCATCTGTACAATGGGAATAACAAGAATTACCTACATCATAAGGTGGGTGTGGAAATAAATGGACTCATGCCTGGAAAGCACTGTCTGGTATGTAATAAAGGCTTGGCTCACACTTGCTATTACTAAGTGTTATTGCAATAAGCACCTTTTTAAATCCTACTATAAATTCGTCAGGGAGAGGCAGTTGAGGGCAATGTCTATTCCGCAATCCTTAAGTGAAAAACCATAGAAGAAATTTGTTCCCAGACTGAATATAAGGAAAACACCTGCTTCCTCCAAGAAGCTGTATATTATTTTTTTCCTTATGGACAATGAAAACCATATTAAAGAAAACACTTCATTTTGATTCAAATTTACAGACAAAATTGAATAAGTGGTTTTGACCCTACAGTCTAAGTTTGTACATTTTGATTTTCCCTCAGTTTCAATCTCTTAGGCTACATATATTTTCATTTTCCTGTTTTAACCTGTTTTTAAATGTAGTCTTATAAGCCACCTCAAATATTTTACTAAGCTAGGCAAAGGAATATGTAAATGCAAAAACTAGTCATCAAGTACACTTTCTATTGTTATCCTTACTTTATATGCTTACTTCCCGAAAGACTAATATAAATGACAGCACTTAGCAGATAGCCTTATAAGATCTTATAAAACCTCATAAAATATAATCAGTGTAAAATACCTTTATTTCTTATAGAAAGGACTATACACAGCTTTCTCTTTGCTTACATTTTGGGCCTTTTGCATGTTCGATATCATCTACTTCAATTAAATAGTTGATGATAATTTAGGGCAGGTTAATCTGCTATCTATATAATATGTATATTCTTATTGTGCAATATATATTCATATCTCTTTTATCTGTAAACAAAGTTGGTTTAAAGCAATTTTAACAGGGGTCACCTAAGACCATCGGAAAACACATATATAATTACATATTGTTTTTGTGATTAATCACTATGCTTTAATTATGTTCAATTTGTAACAATGAAAATACATCCTGCATATCAGATATTTACATTACGATTCATAACAGTAGCAACATTACAGTTATGAAGTAGCAACGAAAATAATTTTATGGTTGGGGGTCACCACAACATGAGGAACTGTATTAAAGGGTCGTGGCATTAGGAAGGTTGAGAATCACTGCTTTAAACCATTTCGTTTTTGCTCTTCCATGCAAATGACAACATTATTTCAGATGATCTATGTGTATTCTGGTTTATGAAATCTCAGGCAATCTGAGACCAAAATATCTGGGAAACATTTTGTAAAAACTCTGGGTCTGTATTTCCCAGAGGCTCAGAACAACGTGGACATCTACAAATGCTTCCCAAATGTAACCTTTAAAAAACCAAAGATAAGGCAGCATTCGGGGAGACCTGAGGCTCTGGAATTTTACTTTTTCACTGACCAAAACATAAATAAAAAGTTCCTCAAGACAAATGACCTTTAAGAAAACCTACCTGCTTTGTCTAATGTTCTAAAAAAGATTAAAATCTCATTGTCCAAAAAACATGTTGAGTTAATCAAAACAGTTTTAACAGCTGAATGAACATATGCATAAAATGTCATAATTTTATAAATGTAAGAAAGTTATTCTATCACAGACATACTATAAATGTTTTTAAATGAATTAAATGTTTAGATCAATGTAATTTCATCAATGAATTGTTATTACCAATATTTTGAAAAATAAGACAGCAGAATCTAAAATGCATTCCTTCAAAGGGCTTCTTATGCTTTTAAAAGCTGATAGAGCCCTGGCCAGTGTGGTTCAGTTGGCTGGAGCACTGTCCCGTGCACATACACCAAAAGGTCACAGGTTTGATTCCTGGTCAGGAAATCCAGGTTCAAACCACTCCATGTCCAATATGTACTGGAGGCAACTGATCAATATTTCTCTTTCACATTTATGTCTCTCTCTTCCTCCCTCCCTCTAAAATCAATTAAAAAAAAAAAACATATCTTCAGGTGAGAATTTTAAAAAATAAACAAATAAATAAAAGATTATGGTGTGTTTAGATCCAAAAGAATAAAAAAAAATGACTTGGATTCAACTAGTTTACAGGCTGGGAGTGGTTAAAGAGGAGTGGGTTATATATACAGCAAAGTGAAAAACAATTACAAAATTACATGCATATGCAATTGAAAATGAATATGACAGGTACAAAATGCAGTATTTGTTTAAGTAATATCTCAATAAACGAGGGCTCTAAATAAATGAGGGAAGGGAGAAATTAGGCACTTTCCACTTCAAAAAAGTAGTGGGAAGGCTAACTGACAGCAAGCTGGCACTGGGGACCAGGACACATTATGTCAGTCATCTTAATCCCCTGCACCTTTTACATCTAAATCTAAAGTTCTTATCTTCAAAGTATCTTTTCAGGGTGGCTGACCCTGAGGCATATTAAACCCCTGCCTTCTCAATTACAGGTTTAGTTGTGCTCTTTCTACCAAGTGCACTCATGCTAAAACCAAACACAGACTCGTGGAATTTGGAGTTTCATGGGCTCATAAAGTTCTCTGATAACACGAATTCAGATAAAAACATTCAACATCCAACATCTCCCAGAATAAGCCAAGGAGAGTAACGATAAATACTTCCAGGAACAGGAAAACAGCCTCAGAGACAGTTTATTCCAGTGGGGAATACTTAATTTTTTAAAGACTTTCTTCACAATCATGTAAAATCTACTTCCCTATAATTTTCCCTGATTCACCATATTTTGCTCTTTGCAATTCAAAGTAAAGTCTAATCTTCCCTCTGTGTGACAGCCTCACATGAGAAAAGATCTCCTGGTTTTGTCTTTATCTTCTCTTTGTTAAATACCCTCAATTAGATCAATGGTTGTTCAGAGCCTTCACATTCTATTCACTCTTACGGGCATGACAGTCTTATCGCCCTTGTCTAGAAAGCTATCATGAGAGTCTCCTTAATGCTTGCTGAAATCCGGCTGCCATATCTATGGCAGTTCCCTGACTTTGCAGCCACTGAACTCTATTACAGAAAGAAACTGAGGACTCGGCCATCTTCCCCTTTTTAAAATGACACCACATTCTTCTGCAGATCACTGCTTTAAGTGCCGCAATTTTTAAAACTATTGTTACCTCTCAGTTATACCAAGTGATTTTACCAAGAACACTTTCTTTCCCTCTAGTTAATAAGAATGAAGGACAAAGGAAATCAAAAGTGAACCAAAGGGGGTTCATCTATAAAGGCATTTCAAAGGTGCAATTTGAATCTTATCACACATAAGGTAACAATAAAAGAATTGGAAGTATATTGAAATGTATTTCTTAGACTTCAGAATTATGAATATGGATTAGAAGTCAGGAGATGTGAGTTTCCCAGTAATTTTTCTAAGGTCCAAACCTGGAAGCCCCTTATTAACTCGCTAACTCAGCCTCTTGCCTTCTGGATCATCCCTCTGGGATGCTGTCTTCTCTGGTTCAGTAATCTGGTTCCGCTACCTCCAAGAGAATAACCTGTAGATCCATGACCCTAACCCTGATTCCTGTCCAGACCTAAAGGTTTAACGTTCTAACTCTACAAAAATGTACCTTTAGCAAATCAAAATCAACATTTCCTAAAATTCATCTCCACTTCTCTTCAGTCTCTGCTGGTTTCTCCAACTGTGGTCTGTATCTTGGTCTATCTTGGTCAATGGTATTCACCGAATCATTTTTAACTCTATTTCCCCCTTATTTCCCCTGCCCTAACATAATCAAATACGACATCCTGCTAGTTACAACTTCTTGATTTTTCTCAAATCTGCACTTCCTTTTCCATACCCACTAAAAATGTTTCACTCCTGTTCTCTTCCAACCACAAACACTCTCCTACACAAAGATTGAGCTCAAGTATTTTGCATATTTTTGAAAAACCAATAGTTTATTTTGACATTCTACATATGTTAATGTGGCAACTCCTATACCTTTTTCATACTCTATCATTTCATCTTATAGTTCAGTAAGAGATAAATAGTACAAACCCTCAGAAAACCCTACTAAAACCCTACAAGTTTCTTGGGTGATGGAAGAAATACGAACAGCAAAGGAAGGTCTGTGTTCATGGAGACCCAAAAGATCAAAGGCTGACCCACCATGAAAAAACAGAAGGGCTACGTCTTGGAATAGAAAAAGTGGTTAGAGGAAGTTGGTTCCTTGGCACTCTGCCACCTACCTTCAGACTAGGTCACCTGCTCAACCAAAAGCTGCCTGCCTTCATGTTAGTGCTCAACTCTGCATAATCCCAACCAAAACCACTTACAAACTGTGTACTCTTCAGCTGGGAACACTAGAAGCCCAACCCAGACAAAAACCAATTTCTTTTTGCTATCCTAGGTCTCTCTCAAGCTCTAAGTTTATACGCTCCATGGTGTGCCAGTCAGCTGGCAACTGGCCATAAACTAATCTCTCATATGGTTCTTGTGGTAATAGTGAATTGATACTTAGAGAAGGGACTGCAATTTAATTTGGTTCATATTTATACCTCATCTGCTCTCTCATCTAGTTTATAAATTCCTGTGGGCAAAATTATGTATTAAACAGTTTTAATCTTCAAAAGACTTTATACATTGTAGGCACACACAAAAATAGTTGTTGACAGGGTTTCTCCTTCAAATAAATGTGTTGATAATAAATTATATGTGCTAGCATGAAAAATTATCTCAGACTCTATTTCTGAAACTACTAAAAAATCAGACACAAAAAAAAGCACATGCATATGAATCATCTTACTTCAGAACACGTGGGTGTGAATCTGAAAACAGAAGTATACTGCAAGTAGAAACCACAAAGGAAATTAATGTTAAAATAACTCTTCATAGTTTCTACTTAGCGAACCCTAAGTAATTAGATTTATAATCTAGAAAATATGACTCAACTTCAAAACGTAAGGCTGAACGCTTACCTCAGGGTATGTACACTGTTAAAAAATATATAGGAAAAGTTTAAGTAACTTCAGTAAAGTGTTAATGCAAAGGGGTCAGAGAGGGAACAAAGAGAGAGACAGGGAGCAAAAGGAGAGAGAGAGAGAGAGAGAGAGAGAAGCATCCAAAACACTGGTGCATAAGCATCAACTGATCAAAACACAGGACAAGGTGCAGCATCTTTAATCCTGATTAAACAAGTCACCCAAGTTAAACTGTCCACATTTAGAATTTAGTCAGTGCTGAACCCGTGCTCCTTTAATACAAACTGAACACAGACTTTTGGAAATAAAAACATAAAATTCATATCCCTTGCCTTTACAAAGTAGAATAATTACAGTCAACTCAGAAAGACAATTTGGTTGTTTTTTCTCTTTTTTTGTTGTTGTTCTAGTAATTTTCCATTTGCAAATGGCATAATTTTAGATTGTGTCAATTTGTTTCCATAATTTTCTCTAATCCTTTATTATCATAAAAATACAATGCTACTGCTCTGGCCAGAATGGTTCAGTTGGTTGGGCATCATCCCATGTATCTAAAAGTCACAGGCTCCATTCCCAGTCAGGGCACATACCCAGGTTGAGGTTTCGATCCCTAGTCGGGGTATGTGCAGGAAGGAGGCAATCAGTTGATGTTTCTCGCTCACATAGATATTTCTCTCTCTCTCTCCCTCCCCGCTTCTTCTCTCTCTAAAATCAATACAATGTATTTTTAAAAAATTACAAAGCTACTAAAATAATTGCACACTGTTATTAGACCTTTCCATGAAATCACTTCAACAAAATCCAGGAAATAAGGTTGAAAGAAACAGGCAAGTCCCTTACACACCCAAAAATTCCACAGCTTCCCCAGGAGCCCTGTAAAGGTCACTCAATTATATATATTAAATCCTTGAATGTGAACTAATCAGACAAGGCCAGCAAGGCATGATTGTTGCTGGCCAGAAACCTTAACCCACAGCACTTGTGGTTTCTTTGGCTTCCCAAGCAGCCTGAACACAAGGTCAGTTAAGCACATGCGCACTCTTCCCACACATGCATGATCCTCCTCCCCACTGCTACCACCTTGCCAACCTCCAACCCTGCACAAACTTTAAAACTCCATTCTATTGCCCTAGCCGACTTGGCTCAGTGGATAGAGAGTCAGCCTGCAGACTAAGGGGTCCCAGGTTCAATTCCGGCCAAAGGCACATGCGTGGGTTGCGGGCTCGATCCCCAGTAGGGGGCGTGCGGGAGGCAGCCAATCAATGATTCTCTCTCATCATTGATGTTTCCATCTCTCTCTCCTTCTCCCTTCCTCTCTGAAATCAATAAAGAAATATATTTTAAAAAATAAAAATAAAACTCCATTCTATTTTCTTCCATTCCTAAGCTCCTGTGTGCTCCTTGCTGAGAGGCAATCAACTGCCCTGATCATGTCCACTAAAAATTCATGCCACTCATTCTCAGCTAAGCCCTCAGTGTAACTGAGCAGCCTTGTTTGCCCCAGATTGAATCCCTCCTGAATTCTTCATTTTTCTAGATCTTTTCTACACATCTCAAGTTCCTTGTCTCATCCTAACCCCCTTAAATATTCTTTCTCATATCTAATTTTCTCTAGATTATCACTCAGACTTTTCTCTCAACCCCATTTCAAAGGGGAACATTGCCAGCATTCCTAAGAATGGTCCCTTCATCTCATTCCTTACCAGAATTCCACTCTCACTTAAAAAACATCTACCGAGCCACTGCTCCACTCCATGCAATTTCACCTTTAATCTCTCTCTAGCCCTGGCTTTCTTTCTATTAGCGTGTGATGAGCATGTTCAAAATCTATGCATCCAAAAGAAGCCCTCTGTACACTTTGTTTCTTCTTTAAAACACCACAACTCTCTCATCTTCCATGACCACTAAACACCCAGTGCTTCTGTGACCAATCCTAATAGATGCTTCTGTATTATTTTCCTTCTCCTCCCTAAGGTATAGTCATTCCCCCAAATATGGACCTCAGTCCTCTCTTTCACTCTTGTGGGAATCCATCAGCTACCTGGCGATGAACTCTTTTGATCCTGACCCTCACCACTCTCCTAGTTACAAATTCCCTTTTTCAATGGCCTCCTCTTATCATGGCTAGGATAAGTTCTGTGGAACCAAAATGATCAAAGAAGACGCAACAGCTACTCCTACATTTCCACTCAAGCTGAAAAGTAAACCTACAGATGACCTTAAATTTCACCATCTCCCATATTAAATAATTTGCCCAACCATATCAACTCAATTCAATATGATTTGGATACTGTGATCAGTTTTAGGAAATTGAAAGATGGATAAGTAAAGAACAATGCCCTCTCAGGCTCTCACAGCTAGGTAGAGCTCCTACTTTTGCTACTGTTCTTAAATCTGGTTTCTCAATTCCAGTCCCACTGGGAGAACTGTTCAGGGCATTATAACATCCCCCTGAATAATCACTGCCTTCACTCTTGCGTCTCCCTCCAAAATCATCCTTTGAATTGCTATCCGATTTATTTTCTTAAAAGCCCTATGTTGGTTCTGTCCTTCCCATTTTCAAGAACTTCTAAGGGCCTACTGACCACTGCCTAGGGAAAGAATATACAAACTCCTCAACAGGAAAATCAGGACTATCTCAAAATGACTTTAACCTATCTTTACAGCTTTACCTCACTCTCTGTTCCTTCACACAATCCATACTATACACCTTCTTAGTGAAGTATTTAGCATTCTGTAATAATCCCCTCCAAGCCTTGCTTTTAATTACCCCTCTCCACAGAGCTGAGTCTTATGGCCATGCTTCTTGCTCAAACTCAAACTAACATTTCCTTGAGGTTTTTCCAAAGGCCCCAGCTAGAGATGCTTTCTGTCCCATGTTCTGCCATCACACTTTCTTTGTGCCTCTATTATAGCACCATCAGTCTATTTGTATTATAGGTATGTGTGAATATATGTATTTCGCCCATCATTCTGCAAGTGCTAGGTTTCATTCGTCAATCTGATTCTCTGGGTACGTGTCATATATCAGGGTTCATTCATTCTCTCTCTCCCTTCCTTTCCCTCTCTCTCTAGAAAAATGATAGATGATAGACAGATAGATGATATATGATAGATAGATAGATAGATAGATAGATAGATAGATAGATAGATAGATAGATCCTGAACATTTATAGAGCATCTCAGTAGGGTAGAAATCACCAATGTAAAGTGAAACAAAAAGGATATGATAGAGATGCAAATCAATATTAAATTAAACCTCTATACAAATGCCCTGAGTTACAAACACACATATAAATACTTTTCCTATTCCCATCCCCCACCCTGTTCCTTTTCATTGCCTTTTGCTGCCCTGACTCACACTTATTCTGGACAGCAATCAAACCCTCCATTTACCCAATCATTTGTTCAACAAATATGTATTAGACCTGTTTCAAGGTTAGTAGTACTACCTACCTAACTCAAGATTTTACCCCATCATCTCTTTCCTTAACATGCTAGCCACCAGATCAGCTCATATCATGCTATCCCCTAGAACTTTTTTCCATGGTTCTCAGCTCAAACAGTTTAACCTTTCCAAACACTGTCTTAAATTTAAAGGCATCTTCTTTAATCACTTCCTTCCTCCCTCCCACCTTCCCCTCTTAGGTTTGGTTTTGTTTTTGTTTTTTTTCCCCAGCTACATCCTCTTCTTACCCATGTGATTCTTTTTCTTAGCAAAAGGCAAGTAAATATGCCTAGCTGATAAGCCTTACAGTTCTGTAACTATACTTACAAAATACACATTAGTTCCTCTAGACATAAAAAGGAATTGGGAGTGTAAGTTCTAAGGTGCTTGAAAATGCCCCTAAATTATCTTCCAAATCTAGACAAGTTTCTATAGTTTTCTAATTAAGCCTGTCCTTGCTCAAGCTCCTATATTCAAAAGTATTTCAAAACAGTTTCTATTCAACTTAGTTTTATTTTGGGTTATTTATATTTGTTTGCCAGTATAATTGTCTCTAAGATTTGTCATTATAAACATATAAAACTAAATAAAAGTTAATTCCAACAATCTTTTGAGATTTATAATGGAACTGAATATACTTTAGCACTCTATTTCTATGAGAAAAGATAGTCCGGGTTCCAAAATTCCAACTCACAAATGACAACAGCTCATGTACAAATTAGGGATTTATTTCCTTATTATTCCATAAAACTGGAATCAGTGGCAGGACAAGAATATCTACTGAGGTGGTAGAAGAAAGTAGTAACAAATCTATTTACCTACTTATTTTTATTTCATTGTTTTAAATTTTTATTTATGTCTTTTTTGCTAATGTTCAAAACATGTTCGTATTCAGTACATATAATTTTGAAAATAAAATCTTTTGAGGATGACTTCTCAGAACTATTTATTAATTAGAGTATGTGATGAAAGTGCTGGAACACAAATAGGAAATATATATGTACATGGAGTGATATGATTTAAAGTCTGGAACTTGAAAAGGGAACTTTTTAAGAGTTTTTTTAAGTTTTTCCATTAAAAGAATACTTTTTAAAAATCTATTTCTACAAATAAAAGCCTCTAAAACAATGACTATCAACTAGAAATAAAGAGCACCTGCAACTTGTAAAAAAATGCAGATTATTGAGTCTTCCACCAGGAAATTCGGAGATCATAATGCCAGTGGCCTTGAGATTAGGATAGTATCTCAACACTATTGGCATTCGTGGCCAGATCATTCTTTGCTGTAAGGGGCTGTCCTGTCTGTGCATTGTAAGATGTTTAGCATCATCCCTGTCCTCTACCCACTAGATGCCAGGATCACCCACCCCATTCCTGGCTATGACCACAAAACCTGTCTCCAGTCTTCGACAATTGTCTCCTAGAGGGCATAATCTTCCGCAATTGAGAGCCAGAGACTGAAGTTACCCAAACATGACACACTTTGAGAAATACCACCCTTAATCAAAAGGATAAAATAATATGACAAAAAGTAGAAGAATAAATATATTATAAGCATACATTGGGTACAGTGAAATAAACAGGCTTCTCAGAAAGCAAATCTGATTAGCCACTATAAACTCCTGACAACTCAGCTATGCTTCTAAGTCAAATCTCTTCTCATGTAATTTCAACTTGAAGATTTTCTCCCTAGCTTCTATTTTAAATTATTTTTAATTAACTTCACTGGCATTTTGCATCCTGCTATGAAAAGTCCGCCTAATAATCTCAGAGGACTCTCCCAGGAGAGAAGAGTGCATTAAATCACACATTATCACATTAAAGTATATCCCAGCACTCCAGCCCAACAGTCTTAAGTCTTGACAAATGCAATGAGGATGGGAACAGGCTCAAGTGATTCACAGTATCCAAACCCCATTATCTTTAATTCATCCATCTGTAGGGAAAAGTTGTATTGATTCTCTGCTTCAACCACATTTATCACCATGACATATAATATACTTTACAATTTGTGCTTCCACCCTCGTTTCTAATGACTGTGTATGAGACCTTGGGCAAGTCACTTAAATTCTCCGGGCATCCTTTCCAAAAAGTGAGCCAGTTAAACTAAATTATTTCTAAAGAACCTTCTAGTTACAAGTTGCAAATTTATGAATGAAGTACTTAATTACTAGTAAAAGGCTCTTTTCAACTATCGCTATTCTAGTAACTATAGCACCAATAAAACAACTACTTATATTTTCAATGTTGATAGCAAAATGAATTTTAAGATGCTTAATCCAAAACAATAAAAATGACAATTGGATGAACCATGTTTACAAGATCCATTCTCTCTTAAAACACAAATAAATTTGACCCAGATTGTCCTTCACCTATCAAGATACTTAAGACAGGGATTTTGCATAAGATGGCAAATCAAATCAATCTTTCAGAAGTTAGTCACAAATAGGGAAATGGTTTAAAATTGTACCTTTACTTTTTTATTCTCTACTAGAGGCCCGGTGCATGAAATTCGTGCACAGGTAGGGTCCCTAGGCCTGGCTGGTGATCAGGGCCGATCAGGGCCTTCAGGCTGCTGGCCGGGGCCTCCCTTCCCTGGCTGCCAGCTGCTGGCCGGGGCCTTCCTTCATCCCGCACCACCCCCTGGTGGTCAGCACTCATCATAGCAACTGATTGAACTCCCGGTCTCCCGGTCAAACTCCTGCGGGGACAATTTGCATGTTAGGCTTTTATATAGAGAAATAACAGAGATCACAAATCAGCTGCTTAGAGGCCATTTCCAGCCTGCAGGTGTGGTTGTTTTGCTTGGTTTAGACAATAATTGTATTTAATTAGTTGCCAACCCTTAAAAAGGAAGCTATGATACATAAAAATCCACATTTCTGGTATCTTGTGGAACACTGAAAATTATTTTTTTATCTTTATCGTTGAAAGTATTACAGATGTCCCTTTTTTTCCCCCCGTTGGCCCCTTCTAGCCCTCACCACCCCCTGCCCCAAGTCGTCTCGGCCCCACTGACTGCGTCCATGAGTTATGCATATATGAAAATAAGTTACTTGGTTAATCTCTTCCCACCCACCTTCCCTCTGAGGTTCCAAAGTCTGTTCCATGCTTCTGTTTCTGGATCTATTTTGTTCATCAGTTTATTTTGTGCTTTAGATTCCACATAAGATGAGATCATGTGATACTTGTCTTCCTCTGACTGGCTTATTGTGGGGAAATATTAACCCAAATGACAAAGATGAGCTGGAGGTGAAAAGTACCTCCTCCTGGCCCCTGCGCTCTTCAGGGGCCCACAATCCCCACTGCTCCCTATCTTCTGATACCCATCCTGGTTCCCTCTTACAGACTGGAGTATATGAGCTTATGTCCTTGCTCTGTAACAATTTTCAAAATGCATAGAAAATATTTTTAATGCTTTCAAAGCAATAGAATTTTGCTCGTAGAATCACAGAGAAAGGGTAGATATTTTAAAGAGACAGAGCTATGCTCGCAATAAGGAAAACCTTCATATAATGCTATTGTTGAAGGTATTGCAGATGTCCCCTTTTTTTCCATGTAGAATGCACTACACTGTAGGTTTCTAACTAACAACCTAAAAGAGTGTAAAAAGGAATTCTAGAGTTGAGGGGAAGTTCAGACTAGAGAACCCCCTAAAATTACCTTCAACTTTACCGTTGTCTATCTTTGGTCAGTAGTATAGAGTTCATATGCATAGGTCATAATATCAGATGTCTTCATACATATATTTAATTTTGCAAAAGACATTGTGTTTTATAAAACATTCCATTTTTCTCACTGATTTTAATATATCGTTCTAAAATTAATTTCAATTAACTAAGCAGTCACATCCTACCAGAGAATTATTAAGCTATTCTTCAGGAAAGATAAAAAAGGACTTAAGGAAAAGAATTCAAGGAAGGGCTAAAGAGTTGAGTTGCCTGCTAGTAAGCCTTCTTCACCAGTGTGTTTACCAGTAAAATCAACCTAGCCAGGGAAGCCTTCATCTTGCAGCTTTTTCCCTACCCACTCTCTTCAACAAATGTTTTCTTTCAGTACACCTTATGAAATCTGCCTGAGACCCAGTATTTTAACAAGATCCTGATCATTTTATTTTTTTAAAAAATCAACTTTCCCTTCTATTTACAATTAAATTGATACCTATTTAAAAGGATGCTGTGATTCAAAGTAAAACTAATTTAAAAAGCAATTTTGTTGCTTAAGTTAAGCCAATTTTCAGTTAAAATCTAACCCAAGAGTTTCCACACTGATACTGTGTGTGTTGTCTGAAGCCAACATTATTCTTCAGACCATTCTAGATGCCTGCTTCTTAACGTCAGATCATGTGATACCTTACAGCATTATGTCTGCACAATTACATCAAGTATCACTGGAGGGTCTTTTAGGTGATTTTTAAAATGCCTACTATTAAAGTTGGACATGGTAAACATCAAAAAAAAATCCCAAATCCATCGTTTTTCTAGTGTTTGATGCTGATTTTTGACACAAGTAAGCATTATTTAACAATAGTGATTAACAGCTGAGCTGTGAACATAAAAAGCCCATCAATGAGTCTCTGACTACAGGGGACCTGCCTAAGGGCAGGAAAATGATTGTGTTGGCAATCCAACGCCTAAAACAGGGGCTGCTTCTGGAAAACTGGTGTTTCATTCTACTTCTCTCATCTTCTCATATTTTATCTGTTTAGAAAAAAAATGACTTCCCGTTTAGAAGCAAAAAAAAAAAATGATAAACATAATTCAATATAACACCCTGAATGCCAGAGCATTTTGAATCAGCCATGGATGTTTTCTGCTCTTACCTACTGAAGGTTCAACATTCACTTCTTTACCAATTTGTGCTGCCTTTAAAATAATATGCCAAAGACCCCACTCCATTACTGTTGGGGGGAGGGAGGTACCAGATAGTCTTAAAATCAAGAGTATAAAGTAGGTTTTTGAGCTCTGGAAAGTTATTGAGTTCATGTCAATATCAAAAAATCTTTACATAAGAACCACCCTAAGATGAAAATACATCAGGAGGAGTAAGGTCCTTGCTCTTTCGTGGTCGCCTATGAAAACCTGTTGTTACCTTGAAGAAGAGAAAGACAACCTGGCCTGTTTACAAGCTCGCTATGGGGGCTTCTCAGAAACAAGAGAGCTTTTTTTTCTCAGAACGTCTGTACATGTTAACACTTCGTAAGAACACAGAGGACTTATTTCATTCCTGGAAAGTGTGTCTTTAAAGAATATTTATTTTCAAACACAAGTTATTGAAAACGTATATATGAGCCATTCCCAAGTGACTGGTCGCAGAAACCTGGAGTATAAACCCAGGTGCAGAGGGGCCCCAAGAAACAGCAAGATGAGGGAACGCATGCGTGCGCAGAGCGCGCAGGAGGCCGGAGCTGATGAGGACATGAGAACTGGAGAGACGCGGGGAGAACTGCTTCAGATCTCACACCTTCGAGGCCCCTCAACGCAAAGCTTAAGAAAGAAGCAACCCGGCCATCCCGCGGCTCGGCAGCCAAAGAAGGGGGAGTGGAGGGACCAGGGATCCCGCCCTCTCATCCGGAGCTGGTCTGGGGCAGGAATCCCGGAGAACTGGCTCTGCGCACCGAACCCCGTGCAGAAGTGCACAACTGCCAGCGGGCATGTGCCCTGGCCGCACCCCGTCCACACACACACACACACACACACACACACACACACACCCCACTCCATACATGTGCGAACACACTGTACAAAGCAACAACAACAACAAAACAAGGAGGCTTGCAAGTTGCGAGCGCGCACTCACCCCGGGCCGGGGCGCCCAGGCGGCCCTCGCCAGCTTCGGCCCCCGGTCGGGGCCCCGGACCCAGGGCTTCGCCGGCGTCGGACATGGGCCGCTCCGCCGACGGCCGCCTAGCTGGCCGCCCCGCCGGGCGCAGGGAGCGGGCTGCTTCTGGAGGGAAAGGAGCTGCTGCAGAAACGCGCGCCACCCCGCACCCCCCCGTCCCTCCCCCGGACCCCACCCCGGGAAGTTTTGATTTGAAACCAGGAGAAGAGCGGATCGCCGGCCAGCTGACCGCAGCGCAGTCTCAGGAAGTTGCTGGGGGGCTGGGGAAAGGGGGGTCCCGGGGGAGAGGGGAGTGGATTTAGGAGAAACTCCAGGGGAAGGACCAAGCCCTGTCCTCCGGGCCCGGGAGACCACCACCACCTACCTCGGCATCCTCCCACCCACAACTCGGCCCCAGCCCGTTTCTCCTCCTCTTCCGCCCGGAAAAGTTAGCGAGGCTCCGGCCGAGCTCGCAGCTCGCCCCGGGGGCCCGGCGGTGGGGGCGGAGCGGCCACGGGCCGGGGCTGCCCCCGGGCTCCGGCCCCGCCTCCCCGCGGCTCCCGGTCCCTCGGCGCCCGCCTTTCCCCCGTCCTCCACGCCGGCCTCCCCAGCGCTTCCTCGTCGGCCGCCTTTCATCACATCCGGACGGAGGGAGCCTGGGGCACTTGGCCCGCGGCCCCGACCCGGCCGGCCGCGCGCTCCTTGCGCCCCACTCCGTCTGGGTCAGGAGGCCGACGCCGGGGCAGAGCGGGGTTCCTCCGCAGGTTAGGGAAAGGGCTGGATCCGCGGGTCCCGGCTGCCCCTGAGTAGTTCCCCCACCCCTTTGCACCCCACACCCCACCCCAGCCATCCCACCCCCAGTCTCCCAACTACTCTTCCCAGCACAGCCCCAGGACAGCTGAAGGTCTGGGAATGCCAGGGACGTAGAAACTGGAAACTGGGGGAGGGGAATGAAACTTTGGTGGAATGAAGTATGGTTGTTGTGTCACCTTGACCCCTAGCTGTATAATCAGAGTTGCAGAGTCTCATTGTACAATCTCTTGATCTGTAACTCTGAAACTCCCTTTGTTCTGTTTTTGTTTATTTGGGTCAAACTGGTTTCTGGATCTGGTAAAACCAGTCGCAGTTGCATGAATGCACTGTAGGCATCCAGGCCAGAGGCAAGGCTGAGGACGCCAGGCCCATCGCAGGCCCAATGCCTGGACTGCTCACTTCGGTGTGGCCAGAGAAGCTGGCGACTGGAAGTAAATAGCAGATCAAGGCTCCACCTATAAAGGAGACTTTCTGATTGTAGCTTCATCTGATGAGACAAGGAGAGAATAAAGTAATTTGCAGATATAACGTGTTTACATAATACATTCAGATAACTTTTGCTCTTTATTGAATTGCGTAAAATGTGCAATTCATTTGTTTAAAGCTAGAACTAAGTCATTTTTTTGAATTTCTAGGACAAGAGAGGAATCACAGTAATGTTACCAAAATTGAAGAAAATGTACATTGGATGCATCTTTCTAGGTGTTTCATTAAATAGCCTAGTGATATCATTTCCTTAAAAAAAAAGATATTGTAATTAATTCCAATTCATTGAGAAGAACCTTTTTTTTTTTAACTTTTAAAGAGTCGGTGCAACCAAACTTACATTCAGTAAAATCTGAAAAACACTGCCTTTGAAGTTTCTGAGGATAGCTACTCGGAGGATACTCCCATAAGACAATGACATTTTGCCTAATGACCTATGACAAATGCTTTTCATTATTTGTTATTTAGAGATTTCACAAGTGGTGTGTATAAAAGTGCCTTCACGCTTCTGAAAACTTGTCTAGGAGCCTGGACTATTTGGAACCTGCTTGGTGGCAGCAGAACAATTCGCAGGGTGAATGCACTGCCATTAGATGATTAGAGAATAAACATGTGGGAAGCATCACTGTCTACTGCAGCATAATCTACAACTGAAAGAGTGGGCTAGAAAGCAGAGGGGCTCGGTTGTGTGTGGTTTTTATCCCCTCACTCAGATGCTGTAGGGTGGAAATGTTAATTAATTTATTCTTCCTTTTTAAGTTCTTCTGGCTGAACTAATAGTAAAATTAATATGGGACAGGTTGATAAAATGAACAAATTTATTACATATCACATATGACATATGGGGATTCGATACAAATATGAGACCCAAGAACTCATTGGACACTAGAGGACTATATGCCATTTTGGATGTAAGGACAAGTTTGGGACTTCAAAGGGCAGGAAGGCGATGCATGTGAAGATGGGAAAGCAAGTGTTTGGTAAATAACTGTTTGTGGACCATCTTTAACTTTTTGGACACAGTAGCAATGTCAGTCAAATGGGCCTTGCTAGGTTCCTCCCTATCACACGTAGTTCATATTAAACTACAGTTAACTACGATGACCGTGCCATTCCTAAAGCAGGTCTTCTATCTAATTTATTTTAGGCAGTTAGGGGGAAGGTGGATGCCAGGAGCCAGTCCACCTTGCTGCTTGACACAGTCGCTGCAGGGAAGAAATATCTGCACAGCTTATGTTTCAAGGGACCTGGCATATATGACATATGTTTGCTCCCCCTCTTAGCATTATGTGTTTTAACCAGGACCACCTCCCCGAGAAAGGTTGTTTCCCCAGGTTAGGGGTTAACAGGACTAAGGAAGAGAATAAATCAGTAAATCCCCCTAGTGTTACAGAAATGCCATGTACTACTTATGAATAACTTGGACTAAGACTGTTGGCAATAAAGTTGGGACTTGTTGGGCCCACATCCCCAGGGATCTGCCCACCAGGGAAAGCACCAAAGCTTATACCCCTGGAGACCCACTGACACAGGGCAGTCCCAGGGAAGGCAAACAGCGAGGCTTGGAGGACATAACCTTTACTGGGTAGGATAAACTCCTTCAGTCACTTCCTTGTAGCCTATCAGTAGAGCAGTGACCTTGGAATAGCCCTTATAATGGAACACAGAGATTAACCTAGACAAGATTAAAACAGGATTTTTGGCTAAGGTCAGAACTGTAGAACGTTACCCAAAACATACCATGATGTAATTATAGAGGCATGCTTATAGAATCAAATAGTATAAATATAGATGTAACAGGACAATAAAGAGAGAACCTCGCCATGATGATCACCTGAACACTGTCCCTGTGTCATTCCTTCTTCACTGACTCTGTCCACACCTTGGGGAACCGCTGGACCTGCTGGGGCTGGCCCCCAACAACTGGAAAGTTCTTTCTGAGTCTTTTGTTTAGTAAAACAACCAGCTTAACATAATCAACATACATATTTTGGGGTGGCAACTCTGCTTCCCCCCAATGTTAAAGTCCATGGATAGCAATAAGGTACAGTGCTCTTTAAGAAAATCATAGTAATAAATAATTGTTCATTTAAATTCACATGGAAATTAAGGTGACACAAATGGTAGCTCATTCAATAAATATTCTTTGAATTAAATTTAAACATCTTAACCTTTAATGGGGAAGAAGTAAATTCAAATAAAAACATTAAGAACAAATGAGGATTGTGTGGTAGAATCACCAAGATAGTCAAATGTTGTCCCTTGCTCTGTGGTGTGGATTTGGTCAGGTTAACCAATCACTCTATGCCTTGGTTGCCTCATTAAGTGAAGATGATAAAAGCAACTTTTCATCTGATCCCATTAGAACTAAATAAAATAATTATGTCACCTGGAAGAATATCAGATTTGAGGAAAGGTGCTGGAAAATATTGACTTATTATTATACGGCAGAAGCATTTTGATGGGTAATGTAGAACATGGCATAATGACTATATCACAAGGACCACATCAAAATACTAGGTAACCATTCATTTTGCACAAATTATCGCAATGAATTATTCCATCAGCCCTATCAGTAACTTACCAGGATTGTACCTCTAGAATTTAGAGTTCAAGTCTATCTGCCTGCAAGGCTCTCCTACTTCATTAGGTAAACTCAGGTCTCCCCTCTGGGAGGACCTAAAAGTCCATAAGCTCGGTATCTGATACATGAGGAATTAAGTAGGGACACCTCTGCTTAAATTTCCCATTTACCCCATCCCTTGCTGTATTTGTTTAGTCTTTCTGACTCATCACTTAGCTTGTCTCCCAATGAGCACTACAATGCCCTCATCCTCTCATCTTTTATTCAGCAAACATGTATGGAAGTTGAAGGCCTGTCAGGGGTTCTAGGGATGGCAGCAGTGAAGATGATAATGTGTCCATTGCCCTCATGGACCTCACAGCCTAGAAGGAAATAGAGGTGCAACCACTTACAGCGTTCACTGCATGGGATGCCAAGGGAAGTGGTGGGATGCTATGATAACACCTAGCGGAGAGATGTAGTTCCATCTAGGAACCAGAGAAACATCTCCACTGACACTGAAGCAGAAGTAAAGAGGAGAAAAAATACTTCAGGCAGAGTGGCAGTGTGGGCAGAAGCCCAGAGTTCTGAAGGCAGCCTAGCATCTTTGAAGAACTGAAAGATGATAACCATAAGAGGATAACCAAATGCAAGGAGGAGATTATGAGGGCTAAAGTTGAAGAGAAGAGCAGAGTAGGGAGGAGTATTATCTTATTTGAACAAGGAGGATGTATTATCCAAATTTCTATTTATAAAAGCCACCCTGGTATAATCTATATATGTAAAAGCCTAATATAAAAAGTGTCTCCTCGGGAGTTAGACCGGGAGACCAGGAGTTCGATCGCTTGCTATGATGTGCGCTGACCACCAGAGGTGGCGCAGAAGGAAAGCCACAGGCAGCAGCCAGAAGACCCCAATCGACCCTGATCACCAGTCAGGCCTAGGGACTCTACCTGTGCATGAATTTCGTGCATCGGGTCTCTAGTGTGTAAAATAATTTGGAGGAACAAGATTGGAGCTCAGGAGTTCAATTAGGAGGCAAGGGGTGTTATTGACAGAGGAAACAGAGTCAACTAGACTGAGTAAAAGATGAGGGAGCTAGAGGATCAAGGGTGACTTCCAGGTTTCTGTGTCTAGGTGGATGGTGGTAATACCACCAACAGAGATGGAAACATTCAGAAGAATCAGGTTTGGGGAAAGCTGCTGAGTTCATAATGTAGATGGTGTAGTGTCTGAGGTACCTGCATGACAGCTAATTGAAACCATCTAGTAGGCTCCTGGGCCAGTGTTGGAATATGAGCACATAGATGGCACTGTACTAGCTAGAAGGTTATGGGTGCCCAAGGTGAGTGTGCAGTGTAAGAGCAGAAGGCCTGACACACACCTCTTCCCTGAATCTCAATCCAAATGTATCCTTACTGGCCCTTCTCCCTTTCTCCAAACTCTCCCAACGTCATAATACTGTTATCTGCCTGTCTTTGAGATTTACTGTTATTTAATTACTACTATCGCCAGTGTCCTACCCATCATTCCAGATGCCCTGGGTATCCCATGATGGTCTCTATTAAGCCAGCTTCTGCCATGGCTCATACTATAGCAATCGGGATGGGTAAAAACCTGGCATGGGAACCAGTCTTCCACTGAAGGCACTATCCCTGACTCAAAGCCTTCTGTCATTACATGTGCCTTACAGCCATTCCTGCTTAATGATGTACACACTAATGATGATATAGTAATATTTGAACCCATTGTAAAAGGGATCTGACCTGAGCTACACAAATGAACTAATTAGAGTGTTTAGGAAGTATCCTTATGGACTACTTAACCTCCATCATTCACTCATTTAATGTTCATTAAACATCTATTGTATACCTCTACATGCTAGGCCACATGTTATGTTCTAGAGCAAAAATCAAATAATTTGATGTCTTAAGAGGAAGCAAAATTAATTTTCACGTGGGCAGAGACTTATCTGCCTAAGGAAAGTCAAGGTTACTATCATTACATAGTGATCTGAACCAGAGATCTACAAGCGAGGTGTGTAATTGTGCATGTATCCCAGGAGGTACACAAAACAGTTATCTGGAATGTGAGGAGAAAATATTAGACTGAGCATTTATATTTGATTTCTTACTTGTATCTTTTATGTTCGGGTATGTTTTATGATGTATATAACATATTAGTATAAGAATTCTTGTGTATAATTTGTAAATAAGCATTTATTAGGGGTTTTGCTTAAAAATATTTTATTATTTGCTCTGCAAAAAAAAATGGTTTAAGCGCTTTAAATCACTTAAGGTATATTCATTCATTTATTCCCAGATTTTACCAATGTTAATTATTAACACATACACACACACACACACACACACACACACACACACATACACACACTGACCTAATTTATGAAGGAGCATGACTTTAAGAAATTCCCAAACCCAAAAACATAGAAAACAGAAAATAACCTTAGGCCTCTAAATATCTAAAATAACCTTAATGACCTTCATATAGTACTAACATAATGGCCACCGACTTTCTCCAATACTATTTGGCAGGAGGGCGGGGAGTAGAGGGGGGATATACACTTATAAACAAACTTTATTTTCTATTGTTTCAGCTCACAGAAAATTTAGGGCTCAGGGGCTTTAAGAAAAAGAGGTTAGCTAAGGGAGCTATTAGGTCAGAAGAAATGACAGCAGAAGAAATGACAGTTGACAGACATGGAAGATACAGGAAAATAAACACGTCATAAGAATGCCTTTGTGAATTCCGCTCAGGGAAACAGTGCTGTGACTGTCCCTAATGAGGGCCTGAGTCATTAAGGGAAGATTCAGTTGCCTTAGCACTGCATTCAGTTTAGGGAAGCAGGTCAGTATTTTTACATTTTAGGAAAAATTCCACCAAAAAAAAAAATGTTCACATAGAAAAAAAGTTGCTACTTGAAAGAATAATTTTTACAGAATTACGTTTTTATAGCTGCAAGGAAAATGAGCAATTGCGATTCTAGGGCAATATGTTTACCTGTATTTTCCACCTCCTAGTGCTCTGTTTGAAGAGAAGGGGTCAACTGGACAGGTTTCTAAAAGCTCATTCTTCAAATAGAGCACTTCCTTTGTTTCTGCCTCATGTAGTGGTCCTTCCCCTAACATTTTAACTGAGAAAACTGGTTCTTCCACTTTTTAAAGATTTGAAAACTACTTGTCTTGCCCAAATGCCCCATATACATAGAAAGCAATATAAAGACATAAAGCTTATTCATTAGGTTCAATAAACATATATTGAATGTTTATGCCAAACCATATGCTGAGCACTAGGATTTCAACAATAGAGGAACTGCTGCTGGGAGCTCCTGTGTAAGGCTAGAGGTAAGGGAAGAGAGCAGAGTGGGAGAGGGACAGTCATATAAATAATGACTGTACTGGGGGGGTGGGGGGGAGAGGGGGTGGCAGAGGAAGCAGCACAGAACTGTCCAGGCGTAGGTGGGGAGAGTCGGCGTTATTTCTAGGGGGAAGGTGACACTGAGCTGACTATTGCTGATGAGTAAAAAGTTTCTTTGTCAAAGAGCTTAGGGAATTCCAGATAGAAGAGGTGATGCCTGCAAAGGCACAGGGTGCTAAAGGCCCAGAGTAGTTAAATGACTTGGTGAAAGTCCTGTTGTGGGTTCATTACTGAGCCAGCTCAGAAAGCCTACGTTTTTTTATAACCACTTTTCTTGCTACGGTCATCTGGATGAGTCACCTAAAGGACCCCTTTATTTTTAAGTGATGGTGAAGCGAGGGCATACATGATCTTATACTTAGGGTTTCAAAGATTTCCTGTGGTAAATGCATACTCAAAGAACTGGACACAAACTCTCCTGTTGCTGAATTAGCTTTCCTTGTCCTCCTCCTCCAAGCACTCTGTTGGCTGACTCCTATGGCCTGGGGCACTGGCCTTCAGGGTATTTCCTTGCTGTCACTGTCCTTCCCTGCTTGTGTTTTGAATGAAGGGAGGGAGATGTTAAGGCATCCAGTGGCACATGTCAGAAAAGAACATTATGAGTGAAGACAGAAATGAAAACAGGCATATCATATGCAATAGACAATATGAAGGCATTTTCTTGGTACATAGAAAGTGAACCTAGGTATACCAGGTATTGTGATCAACTACAAGATGTCAGGTACTCTGCTACACACTGGGATAAAATGGAAAGCAAAGCACATGTGTCTTGGACTTCATAAAGTTTTAGAGTCTTGAGGCAGGTAGACATTAGTCAAGTAATCACACGCAAATAGGTAAGTACAAATAGTGGTTAGTGAAGAAAAATGATGGAGTATTGTGAGAGTGTAAGAGGGACATAGAAATGAAGGCCCTGCTCTAAAAGAACTTAACAGCAGAGGAGGTAAAAGTATCAGGTAAAGCCCAGCCCTTGTGGCTCAGTGGTTGAGCATCAATCTATGAACCAGGAGGTCACGGTTCAATTCCCAGTCAGGGCACATGCCTGGGTTGTGGGCTCCATCCCCAGTGTGGGGCATGCAGGAGACAGCCTATTAATGATTCTCTCTCATCATTGATGTTGCTATCTCTCTCTCCCTCTCCATTCCTCTCTGAAATCAATAATATATATATATGTGTGTGTGTGTATATATATATATAATTTTTTTAAGTATCAAGTAAAATCAAGTTTAAAATATAATGTGATTCGTACTATTAAACAGGACAACAAGAGGCAGCACCAAACCCAATCTGGAGAGAGAGGAATCTGAAGAATCAAATGTGTCTGAGGAAAACCCTGAACGAGGACTTCACCACAGGAGCAGGGAAAAGAAGGAGGAAGGGCAAGTGCAAAGGTACTAGGGAAGGTGGAGCAGGCACATTCAGAGAACTCCAAACCTTATGTATCTCTCTCAGCATGTAAGCCTACATCAAAATAGCACCACACATACACATTGCTGAAGCTGTTAATTCACCTTGGAATTATATTAGAGGGGTTTATGACTAAGTTTTTTACCCCCTTACAATGAGCCTTTTCATTCAGTTCCCCCCAGGGGATCAAACAAAAACTCATTGGAAGTATTCCGAAGATACTATTGGCTATATAATGCTGGCCAAAATACAGCTGATGGCAGGGAGAGAGAGAGAGAGAGAGGGAGAGAGAGAGAGAGAGAGAGAGAGAGAGAGAGAGAGAGAGAGAGAGAGAGAGAGAGAGAGAGAATATGCTTAGAAGGCTCACTTCTATTTACACCATAATCTGCAACACCACCAACAGGAGAAAAATGTTGCCCATAATGCTGGTATCATCATCTGGTGTCATCTGTCTCTTTTTAATCTACAGCTTTTATTTTTTAGACTTTGAAGAGCAGAAAAATCTCTTCTGAGACTTTCTATAACCAAGAAGGTGGCATTGGGAAAATCCTCTAATATGTAAAGGATAAAATTTTTAAATAAAAGAGGGAATGCTCCTTATAAAGGTATGATTATAAATAATTTCAAAATAAAAGAAAACGAATTATATAAAACAGTCATTCAAGACAAAGATAGTCAGAAAGATAAGGTTGAAACAAAGTATCACCAAATGAAACTCCAGTGCTTACAAATACTAGAACAGGGCATTGGGTCTGTGCTGAGATCTGGAATACCCTTTCCTTAGATGCTCGCTGACAGACACTGCCTGTGGTCATTTAGTGTTGTTGTCGCTAAACCTCTCTCATACAAGGATGTGAATGCCTTCACAACCAGAAGGATGCAACTTTTTAAGACCACCAAGGCTTTCATTTTCTGATAAATCAGTCCTTGGAGAAAGTCTGGGATTTTCTTAGCATCACTTTTTAAAAGCCATTTTAAAAATTGAGTGTAATTCCTGAAGAATAACTACAAAACAAGGCTATACAGGATTCTTAAATAAGTCACATTATGATTCTCGAACTTAGTTAACTATAAAGAACGTAAATCGCTCCCCTTCTTTGGCTCTGCTACAGTCATGCTTTAAGCCAAGGAGCCACATTTGTCCCCCAGGCCCTCACACCAGTCACAGTAGTCAATGGGGCAAGAGAAAAAGAGAAAACTTTTGATAAGAGAATTTGAAACCTTCATACAAAAGAAAGATGAAAACGGCAGTAAAACAATCAGCAATTTGAACTATTTCCCTGGTGGCCTTTGAGCTAAGGTTACAGATACAGGGGGAAAAATGCACATTTTAAGCAGGATGAAATGAAAGAAATCCATTTTTTTGGTCCCTGACAAGCTTTTAACATAATACTTTTGGTTTGTTAAATTTCCTCCAAAGAGTGATAGCCTCTACTTATTTGACTCTTGCTTACAGGATTATGTGTAATACAAAAGCTTAACTCATAAATATATTATTAAACATTTTTACCTGTCTATGTACATGTAGTTTAAGGTATTCAGTAGAAGCCCAATGGTAATTTCAAAATATTAAGTAAAAGAGACACAATTTATTCTAATATTAGAAACATTTTCAAACTCATTTTGTTTCCCCATTTTAACTGCATAATAGAAATAATGTATGTAATAAATTTTTAAAAATTAATATATTAGAAAGCCAATTTTAAAGTTAAATAATGACTTTTGGTGATTTTGGATGAGTTCTGTCACTGAAAAATCAAGCCAATATGTAATCAATTATCTATACAATCAAGTTATATCTATTATATTATAAAATCTTTTATAATATACCATGTACAAATTTACATTTCTAGAAAATGACCCAATTGTCTAAGAAAATTGAATTAAAATAATTATTTAAAGCATATTTCTTTTAGTACTTAACTTTATAAGTTGTAATGCAAATTTAATGGCTTATAACTTTGAAAGATTGCTTTGTTCTCCTGTCAGTTAATGTTTATATTATGTACTTATAATGATATACTATTAAGGTACTATACATATAAAGGTTGTTATATTTTCTCTTTGTCTTGCAAATTTCTTAATATTATTAAATACAATAGCTCATGCATACGAAGACTGGAAAGTTTAACTTTCTATAAAATAGTACTTTACACTTAGTATCTCTTATGCTAGGCACATTAGTAAGTATCATGGCAGGTAGCATTTTAAGATGACATTCCTGTGTAGAACCTTTTTTGAGTGTGGCTGAACCTAATGATTTTAAAAGCTCCCCTGGTGGGACTAATGAGCAGCTAAGGTTGAGAACCATGGATACAGATAGTCATACAAGATGCAGATACAAATAAGTTCAAAGGTCAGCGACTCAGATTCATTACTCATTACTTCAAGATGTCAAGGACATTTTGCTCCTCTCATAACCCTCTTTTCCCAGATTATCTCAATGTCCAAAGTCAATGTGCCAGCTCTGGCCATCATGTCCACCGTTAAACCAGCCAGAAGATAGAAAAGAAAGAAGAGCATGCCTTCTCTCAATAAGAAAACATCTCAGAAGTTGCACATATAACTCTCCCTTTCATTCAAATTGTAAGAATCAAAATACACTAGATAACTCTTAGATAATAGAGGCAGGGAAATGTAATTTTTATTTTTGGATAGTATCTTCTCAGTTAGTTAAAAGTCACAAATTATATCACTACTAGAGGCCCAGCGCATTAAATTCATGCACAGGTACAGTCCCTAGGCCTGGCTTGTGATCAGGGCCATCTTCCCCAGCTGCCTGCATCTGCCCCACCACCCCCTCCACTGCCACCCACCCCAGGTTCCCCATTCACCATCGGGTGATCGGTGCCTGATGGCTGGGGGAAGGGACCAAGAGGTTGGCTGTTCCCGCCCACTCACTGGCCCCGCCCCCGCCATAGGTGGCCATCAGGCGATTGGAGCCTGCCGGCAAGGGAAAGGGACCTAAAGGTGGTCAGTGAGCTTCATAGTGACTGGTCCAGTGGTCATTTTGGTTGTTCTGCCATTAGGGTCAATTTGCATATTATCCTTTTATTATATAGGATAGAGGCCTGGTGCACAGGTGGGGCCCGACTGTCCTGCCCTGAAGGGGGCCCCCTATCAGGGTGGGGGTCCCTGCTGGGGGCAGAGCCAGCCTGGGCAAGGGGCTGTGGGCCGTTTGCAGGCCAGCCACTCCCCTGGCTTTATCAGGAAGGACATCCGGAATGACATCTGGAAGATGTCCAGTCTACTTAGCATATTACTCCTTTATTAGTATAGATAGGAAAGGTGAAAATGGATATAAAAAAATAACATAGTTATTTCCTCATGAGGTTAAAATTTGATTGCAGTAGGTTAGGCTATAATTAGTGAAGAAATTGGCAAATGAGTTTGCCAGTAAAGTTTCTGGATTTGCATAGAGAAAACTAATCTTTCTTGCTGATTTTCTCACTACTATAATTTCAATATAGTATTTTTAAATATTACTACATTAACTATAAATGGAAACTGTTGTCCTCCCAAATAGCAACTCCACTTTCAAGACTATATCTAGCCAAAAATAATATTTTCTCAAATGTAAATGTGTTTGCTTTATTTTCTTGCTTCTTATCCACAGACCAAAATCATAAATATGTGAGGTATTTTTTTTAAAACTGTCTTTTAAGTGTTAAATTTAATGTTAACTCTGTAATGGAAAATGCAGGCTTGGCTGTCTGCCTACAAGGAAAGCCAAACTTGTGAGACAGGTGCTGATGCAAAAGGAAAGAGGTTTATTCAGGTGCTATGACTTTACAGTGGTTCTCAACCTTCTGTCCCTTTAAATACAGTTCCTCATGTTGTGACCCAACCATAAAATTATTTTTGTTGCTACTTCATAACTGTAATGTTGCTACTGTTATGAATCGTAATGTAAATATCTGATATGCAGGATGGTCTTAGGCGACCCCTGTGAAAGGGTCGTTTGACCACCAAAGGGGTCGCGACCCACAGGTTGAGAACCGCTGACTTAGGAGAATAGTGGACTCCCATCTCAAAGACCAACTCTTCTTCCTGCTCAAGCCCAGGGATAGGAGGAGAGAGCTTTAATTTTTTTCTGTCCAATTATGTTGCTAGCTTTTAGCTGCTGGGCATATCCATTCATTTTCCTACCCTTGGTGCACTCAGTATAAGAACCTATCCCTGTGACATCTTGGCCAGTTGGAGAGACTCCTTGGCTGTCTGTGTTATCAGGGTCAGTGGGAGGAGGGTCTGTAGGACCTGATCTCAGGAAACCTGGAGATGCTGCCATTCTCAATCTAATTAGGTCTCTGATATGCCCCCCTCCCAATCTGGGGGAGCAAGTTGGAGCCTGAAGGGCACCCCTGCATCCCAGTGTACCTATGTCCTATGCGTAGCCCCCCTTCCCTGCTCCGCCCACCACTCCAAAGTGGTGAGCCCAGCTGAGCACACTCAACTGTCTATGGTAACAACTATAATAGATTCTGTAAAATTCATCTCCTTGACTCTCTGGAGACAGGTTTGGGAGATACCAGTCTAGAGAAGTACTTTTAGCAACTCTTAAATGTGGTTAACAGAAACCGAAGACCAAGCTGAGGGTATTTAAGATGATTCATTTTCTTAGGTAATGGCAGGTAATGTGGGAAGACTGGCTGCCATTGGAATCCAATTTTTAGCAAATAACTCATCAGATGTGAGAATGATCTAGGTGTGAAACTACACAGGGGCAAGTGTACTGATACTGTTATCAGTCAAGTCCACAACATATGTGTGGTTTGGGTCACACAAATACTTTTATTTTTCATAGACAAATGGCATTTAAACATTTCAACATAAATTTATTTCCTTCAACAACATTTTTAGGTTATTTTTAGGTAATTTTTTAAGTACAAAGAGGAGTGATGGAAAAATCAAGCAGAGAGCATGTGAACCATGTGAGTGAAGTTAACTCCAGCTATAATGGGACAAATTGCCTAGTAATATCACTGTTGTGATATTATTGTCCAAAAACACAAGCAAATCATAATTTAAATGTAATCATGAAAAACATTAGTTTTATTCAAAGTCAAGTTAAATATAGCACTAATATTCTGTAATCTCTAACAGTTTATCATTCTTTAGCATTCTAAGGAGCCCATTGCTTCTAATTACTCTTCCATTTCAGCAATTCTTTTGTTATTCTGGGTGATTAATGCCATTCTGGTTAGCTGTGTAATTTCTTAATCCTGGTCCACACAGATCTCATGGAGCATCCAGATGGGACCTAACAGCTACATATTCTTCTTCTTCATGGACATTTCAGAACCCCACCTCATTCCACATCAGAGATTGGATAACCACACCTTCCCAAGTTGATAGGTGCATTTTAGGTAGTAATTAACGTTGGGAATTGCTCAATGCATATCAGAATGGAGAAAATAGAAGGCTCTGGGATATAGGGATGAAGAGACACACAGAAAAAGAAAGGAGCAAAGTTGTTGAAATCAAACTTGTTAACACCAGAGATATACAAGTAGAATAAACCCTCAATTTTGCAAACTTAGATTTAATGGACTTTGGATTTAATGGACAAAACTTCTGGTCCATATGTCACATGTGAAAATGAACACCCTGTTAATTTTAAAATGCTTTTAACCAAGATTCGCTTATAATT